>NC_080638.1:52976492-53322763 GCF_027579445.1 Ammospiza nelsoni | reverse complement strand
CTGTTTTATTTTTAACACAAGACATGATACTTCCTCTTCCTATTAGATTGGGACCCTTTCTCTGCTTTGCAGATTTATCCTTCATGGTCATGAACACAAGCACGCTTCATGTGTTCTTTTCTTTTTACATCCTTTTGCCCTCTTTCTTCTCAGTTCTTTATCTCCCATGTGCCCATTCTCTTCCCTCTCTTCCTTTCCTTGACCTCTTGGTCTCCTCTTGTTTGCTGTTTTCACTGTTTCTAGTCTGTTCTACTTGCTATACCATATGTTAAATATCTCACATCATAAATAAAACACTTTTGACTCCTTCCATGTCTAGCTACTGGCCCATCTGCAGTTGTTCTTTCATCTCTAAGCTTTCTGAATATGCTGTTTACACTTTTTCTTCCTAGAGCTTTTCCAATTTGGCTTCCATCCTCTGCCCTTAAATGAAACCATTCTTTCCACAACATCTAATGGCATCTACTTTGCCAGATCTCAGACTCACTGCTATAACCGTAACTTCTCTTGGCCTCTCTGCTTCTGCTGTCCTTGAAATCTCTCTGGGATTCATCAGGTCTGGCTTTCCTTGGCTGCTTCTCTGATCATTTCTTTAATACATCCTCTGGAGGATCATCCAGTTCTTGGTAAAGAAATTGAGGGTTTTTAGCCTTGTGTTTTTAGCCTTTAACCAAAAACTTCCTTGTCATCTCTTTGTTGAAGATTCACAGATCTACCAATATATTCCTCCCCTGTCTCCTTCTGTCCTAAATAAACTTTTAATCTGATACCTTTATAAATGATTCACTATTTAAACTTAATTTGGCTGAATGACAGATTTTTCTACCACAGACCTTTTCCCTATATTCTTCTCACTAACCATGGACTTTAATGTGGTTGACATCCCTACTCTGATTATCATCTAGCTCCTCACAGCCAAGCAATGTATACAATTAACAAAAATGTAATCTCCAAGACATAATGCTTCCTAGCCATGCGGGTTTCTGTAACTCCTGCCACAGAATCAGAAAATCACAGAATAGTTTGGGTTGGAAGGCATCTTTAATGGTCCCAGTACGACCAGGGACACCACTTAGATCAGGTTGATCAGGGCACCCTCCAACCTGGCTTTGAATATTTCCAGGGATGGGGCACCCACCACCTTTCTGGGAAGTCTGCTTTAGTGCCTCACTACCCTCACAGTTAAGAATTTATTTCCAATATCTGATCTATGCTCTTTCAGTTTGAAGACATTACCCCTTGTCCTATCGCCATGACCCCTTTTAAAAATTTTGCCTTTCCTTCTAGTCTTCTTTTTTCCTGACAAAATATGTAGTATATTTTTCTCAGCCCCTATTGGTCCCCTAATGCTCATTCAGGAAGCAGGAGGAAAAGCAATATCCCCATTTCAAAGTTTAAGGATATTTTGTGTATCTCTCATGTATCTCTGCCTTCACAGCCTTCAGTTATATTCTTCTTTATCCCATCGATGAGAGCACTACCTGCTGTCAGAGTCAAAGCTCTTTATACTTACTTTCATTTGCCATAAATTATGAACTCCTGCTCCCCCTTTTTAACTTCTCAGGCAAGGATCCTTGTGGTTTTGATGGCCAAATTTCCTGTAAAATATCTGTAAAGCAATCTCATTGCTTTGCCTCAAATCCCTCTCTAAATCCCTTTCCTTTGGGAAACACAGTAAGGTAGCTTAAAGTGATGATACTAAAGTCTCAGGTTTTCTTTCTTTCCCTTTGTTTTATTCCATTGCTTACCCTAGACAACCAGTGAAATTTTTTTCAGATGCTTTCATCTTTTTTATTCCATCTATATTTGCTACATTCTAATTATAACATCTATAAAAAGCAGAAAAAATAATTCACAATTGCACAGTAGTTCATTTTGAAGATTCTACGACTGCATGAAGCTTTTTCTGTATGTATATGTATATATATGTGACTGGCAGCATAAGATGGGAAAGGCAAATATTCCACATCTTGCTATGTAAAGCTTTAAAATAGTGGGAAATTTAAATAAATAAAATGGACATTTTCATATACCTGCTGTCAATGTCTAGATTTTGTTTTTATCTCAAAATTAAATACCTGATGCTATATGCATATATACACGCACACATATGTGGGGATTTTTATATATATATAAATATATATATATATGTGGATAATATAGATATATATATGTGGATATATATAGCCTACTGAATATTCTACTTGGCTGGTAGTATGTGTTGAACTTTTGATGTACTCTATGAAAGGTGGAAAAAATATGTAAAGTAGTTAAAGTGGTGTTGACTGATGAGTGAGCAGCTCTTAGTAAAAGGAGATAGTGTTTTATTCTGCCAAGTGAAGTTATCCTTTGTGTGGGGCAGGCATTCTGAACCTTTTTTCTTTTTTCACTTGGTGTGTGGTCATCCTGAAATGCCTTAGAAATGTGTAGTTTTCTTCTTGTGAAGCAGATTTGTTTTTCTTTCCCTCTTTCTTTCTTTTTTTCCGTTTTGGTGGATACTTCATTTTCCTGGTAGGGAGCTGTTGTCTTGTGGATTTTAAGTTTTTAGAAGTAATATGTGTGTTTGAGCAGGAAAGAGACAGATCGTCAGATGTCAGACACTGGCAAAGCTATTTTGAATATGAGGCTTATTTGAAGATATTTGTCATGATACTTACTTATTTCATATAAATTAAAAGCCAAGAATAATTTATTATTTAAATTATTAAATAATATTTGGAGAATAATAATTTTGCTTTCAAAACCAGGATCTTTTAAAAATAATTTTCAAAAATGCCCACCAGAAATTAACATAGTTCTCATTCCAGTTATAATTAAATTACACCTTAAAGGAAGCTTTTCAGAATGTTGAATATATTAGGCTGCCCACAAAAAAATATACACAAATGCATCTGTATTATCTTTTTGCAGATGAAAATCCTATTTTAAAATGTAAACGTCTGGTCTAAACCCAAGGGTGGGACCTTAGCTACAGAGGGGCATTCCAGATTGCCACACCTGAATGACATTTTTTGTTTGCCTGTTACGTCCAAGAGCGCTGTGTTATGAGTTGCTCACAGATGGACAAATTGGAAGGCTCTTTTCTCACATCCTAAATGGAGTTCATGGTTGCAAGATATAATTCACCAATGGTTTCCTTTTCAAGAGCAGAAATTAAATCTGTCATCACTGGAAAATGCCACAGTTATGAAAGTTCCATCCAAATTGAAAGAAACACGGCAAATGGGCTATAAGGTTGTTAAGAGTACGGGAGAGCCTCTTCTATGGGAAAAATGAGATTGGTATGTTTATCTTAGTGATACAGAGGATGAGAGATTTAAAACCTGTCCCTCAGTGCTCATGGGAAGAGGGCATTTCAGGCTATTTCAATGAAAGGGGAGATGAATACATGCCAGTTCTGATGATGTTTCTGCTGTGACCAACAAGAAAATGCTGGTCGTCAGAGATTTCAGATGACAGTCTTAGTAACCTAAAGATCACAACCCATGTCCAAGCCCTATTAGTTTCTTTATGGGCCCTATGACAGTCCTGAAAAGGTATGTTCAACTTGCTTCTGTAATGGTCACGTGGATTTGCTGTCCCAAAGTGCCCCTTCCCATCCTCCATCCTTATAATAACTTGCAACATATGGAGATGTACTTTATTTATCTTTATTTTTAAATAAAGATTTCAGAGTGTTCATGTCCTCTTTACTTTCTAAGGCAGTTTTACATGGGAGTTTAGTAAACCTTCTAACATTAGAGGCCGATGGCCAGCTCAATGACCAAGCAGAACAAAGGTGGAAACCTCAGACAAGTTTAGGAGAGTTATTACTAAAAATTGAATCTCTACATGAGTCTAAGAAATAAGTGCAAACTGACTCTAAAAATTAGAAGACAACTCTCTGAATACCACTGCAAATGCCACTGGCAAGAGACACGTCTCTAAGCTGTCTTCAGACTCCAGAGTAAATAAATAAAATATTTCAGAGAGAAGAGGGTTGTATATGTTGGCAGTATTTCCTGACTTTGTGTGTAAAACTGAGCACGATTCGAACTTCCACTAGGTAAAGACACTGACACAAGAAACTCATTTAAACTGGTCAAATTCTAACAAACATTTTCTGTGAAATTTTGGTGAGGTGGAGTTTGCCAGAAGTTTTTCCAGGAATTAACAACCTCCAAAGACTGCAAACACTTTTTCTTCTGAACATCTCTAGCCAGAATCTTTCTCCAAAACTCATAAAGCAAGAACTTGAGAAAACCTGCCTGAAAAGCAGTCTGCTTTGTAGAAATATAGTAAGAACTTGCCAATCTTTGAAGCCAGAGAGAACCTAAATAAAGGCAGTGAAGACTTTGCACTCACTCTGCTTCCCAAGTGCTATGGAAGAAAATGAACAAGTTTTAAACAATCCACTGGGGGACTTGACCTTTTCCTATACTCCCTCTTCTTCTTCCAACCTCTTGATTTCTCTACAGGAAAGTAATATAAATGGCTGATCTTGGTTCATCTCTATTTAAACTTTGGGCCTCTCTCCCTCTCCTTTGGGCCTCTGTACCTACTCCTTTCCCCACTCCTAGCCCTTGGTAATCAAAACTTGGTTTATACTCATTCCAACTCACCCCCCAAAGTCAAACAAATAAAACACCCACATTCAGTATGAGATCACATTACTCGGTGATGTTGGTTCTGGTGTTACCTTACACTTTCAGCTGGTCAATTATCTCTTTGGAGCAGTTTGAAATGTTCTGTTGGCCAATTGACTCAGTGCTACAATTCTTGCTCATTTCCAGCAAGCCTAATGGATGAATGGCACTGAGCACGTGATCTTGGAAGATATGCACTTGCCATGATCTCTGGCAAGAATCAGCTCTGTATAAATCTTAAGAGGCAAAGTTGGTCTGTATTTTGTTTTTGTTGTTGTGATTTTTTGTTTTAGTTTTTGTTTTGTTTTTTTTTTTTTTAACATGAGAAGGAATTAAACATTATTTTTAACCAAAAGGGATTTTAACTTTAGACACTGCCTGTGCACAGTCTCAATAAGGACAAAGGTTGTGAGAAATGGGATGACATTTTGTTGCATAATTTTAAATTGAATGAGATTTACATATATTTTTGTTAAAAACAATGCAAAGAGCATGCATTCTTCGAGGAGATAATTTTGTCAAAAGTTCAAACACTTGGCTAGCACAACTACGTTAAATGTCCAGTCAAATTTTAAAAGAGGCAATTATCTAAGATAAGATGGTCATTCATGCCTATGCAGTCGTTCATGTTCTCTTGATTTTGTAGACTTTAAAATTTTACCACCATCTCACAACACCTGACCTTTGGCATGCATTGATCATACTTTCAGAAGTCTTACTAAAGAATGGTTAATTCTGTGGTGCATGAAATTTGCACAATACTAACTTCATTTTTTCTTAATGGAACACATTTTTACTATTTTGCAAGCCATTCGCAAGTTATTGCTTCATGGTTGGTTTTAAAATACAGTTAGGAAAATCAAAACAAGTCTTGATTACAAATTAATTATGCAGTGAAATAAATTAAAATACAAAATAAAATGAAGTAGCTTTCAAGTGAAATGTTTAATCAGTTTCAAGTGTTCTGAAGGGAAATGATAAATGATATAGCACCTTTTACAGAAAGTCTTAAATATGTTAAACATTTTGTAGACTGTAGCTGCATAAATAGTTACAGTTAATTTAAAACAGCTTTCAAAGTACTACAGCAAGATAGGTTTTGGCGAAGCATACTTGAATAGAAAGAAGGTCCTATTTTTTTCTCCCTTTCTTTCCTTTGCCTGCCATCCCTATAGCTTGTATCTAACTCTGGTTTGTCATCAAATCGTGTATGACAGAAGTCTTGACCTGTTGGAATGATATTCCTGAACCAGAGTTCTGTCTGTAGGCATCTTCAAATCATCTGGACTCCTGACCACTCAGTTACAGTGCACTCAGGCACAGCCTGGCCCTCAGCTAGACCGATGACTTCATTGCACCTGACAGGAACCGTAGTCTGTGTTACTGAATTCTTTGTCCCTGTTAGAGGTTCTCTTGAATAAGGATGGCTTTGGTTTCTCATTGGTACTATTTCAAACATAATGTGATTTTGATCCCTTTGAACCATAGTTATAAAAATTAATAGAGGTGTATCTGATAGGTAATTACTGTGGGCATGTCGTAGGAAGGAGACCAGGACACCAGATGGTTCACCACAGGTGCAGTTTATTAAAGAAAGCATCAAACACTTATACAGCAAATAATAAGCTCATGAATATTCTGTAAGCCAAGCAATCTATTGGTTAAACTATATCATTAACTCATCCACATTCCTTTGGGCCTACGTTCTCTACTTCTCACACCTCGCTGTCCATTTCTTTATCATACTCTGCTAGGCCCAAGGACACGTTATCTTTGCAGGTGCAAGATTTGAAATTAACCACGGTCTTGTACTTTTCCATTCTTTAGCCTGCTACTTTCTCAACAGACACCCTGCCTGCAAAAAGGCCTCTGCCCTAGTTAGGACATCTTTACCAAATTAATTCGGCTGTGTCCTCTCTCCTCAAGCCACTCTTTGACAAAACTCTCCACACGGGCAGACATGGGACCTTCCTTTATTTTCTGTTGAAGTTAATTTTAATATTTTTCATCCTCAAGTATTTTTTCCGCCATTATTCTAAGAACTATGTACTTTATCTCCAGTCAAGTATCAATGGTTCCGGGCTGCTCTGTGGAACAGGCAATCTACAATCTAAGCAGCAGGAGGATCAACATTCAAGGACAGTTCTGAAGCACAAAGCTATAGGATCACTGCATGTCAGAGTTACATCCCTGATGGTCTGAGTTCTATGCCAAAATCCAGTTCAAGACTAAGAAACAAATAACAGTTCCAAAAGAAGACTGTTCATATCCTCAGGAAGCCTGGAATCCCTTTGGCCTACCATCAACACTTCTATTCTACCAGCAGATGACAAAGATTTTTCTTGTCTTTATCACGAACAGATAAATTTTAACTCCAGTCAAGATTTTTTTCCATATTCCTTCATTTCCATTTCATTTCTGAAAACTGTTCTCAAAAAGTTGTGCTACTTCCCAGTTAAAGACTACTTGATGCCAGCCACTGAAATGTGGATTATGTATATGCTAAACTTGAAAGAATTCTATGTGTTTTGACACCATCTTGTCTATATTGAATACCTAAGTAGTAAATACCTGCAGTAAAAACATCTCTAATTTCCTTTTATTCAGTGCATATTGCTGAAATATGCACTTTCTGTCATTTAGTCTTAAAGATGAAGTTCTTTCATTCAAGTCCCTTTGTGGTAAATCTTTACAAAACCTCCCAAAGCTTGTCAAAAGCAGGAACTCGAAATTGCAGTTAAAATTTGTTACAGGTGCCAGCAAATATCTCCTAAATGAAATTAAGGATATGGCATGCCTTCAGAAGAAATGAATTCTAAGACCAATTCTATCAATTGAATCAATCAATTTTCCTTAAAACAACCTTGTACCAGAGATCTGAATTATCTGTGGGACTCATGAGAGTTTGATCAGCAGCTGTGCTGGGGAGCTTAGCCCCAGAACACATCAGAATGACCACATATTTCATCGCCTTTTCGATCAAAGGAAAACACTCACTTATTTGACGTCGCTTTCCCACAATAATTGCATGTTAGAGAAAAGCAAACCAAAGCATCTGATGCCCTAAGTGAATAGGCACAATCAAAGGACAGAACAAACAACGTAACATGCCGTTCCACCTCAAATGCTCTTGCTTCCCTCCTTTGCTCTTTTACTCCTCCAAAATGCCTTGGAACATAACCATCATTACACACTAAAATGATTCAGAGAAATTTTCACCAAACAAGGAATAAATTATGACGACCCACAGTGAGAGTGCCTATGTTATTTCATCCTGTGTGGTGGCATGCATTATGGCCAAACATGTCAAACAGTTACCTCTCAGAATTTTATACTCAAACAAAACTGATGTCTATGTCTCTACTTGAGTATCTCCCATCTCTTTGACTGTCCCCCTTATCTTTGAAGTTCTTTGAGTTTTTTCAGATTTTTCAGTCTTTGTATCTAATCTGGATTTCTTGTAGATTGTACAACTCCTTTACATAGAATTTATGTAGCCACATACGTAATATTTTAGGTTTTAACGGCCAGGTGACCCTTGTGTTACATTTCCCAAGGAGTCTCTGAAGAGTTAAGAGCTCTGGCGTTGTCTGCAGCTCAGAGGAAAGGCTAGCCATGGATTCCAGCATTGCTTTTTATTATGTTGCAGCTGTACTGCACTCAATTCTACTTGGACAAATTCCTGAACAAGAATCTATTTCCCTCACTTCACTTTTGGAGTAAGTACTGTTTTGGTTTTTGGCTCGGCTTTGAAGCAATGTTCTTTTTGTCAGTATTGAAGGAATGAAGGGTATATTTAAAGAATAAACTTGGGATGTGTTTGGTGATTTTGATTTAGGGTGTAGGAATAAGGTTCTCAAGGGATGGAAAACTTGAATTCTAAAAATAATGAGCATCTAAAGTTTAGTGGAGGTATTATTATTACATTGACTCATATGGGCCTTGCTTGATTTAGTTGTCTGTTTAGGAACAGGGAATTTATTTACAATGCAACAACATTTTTAGCAGTTACAATTTATAAGCGCTCTATTCCAGTAGCTATTTAAATAAAATTATTAAAATTCAAATATAATATGTTGGTTGTCATACCTAGAAAATCCATTAGCCAGAGTTTAGTTTACTGCAGTTTTTAAACACTGATGCAAAATCACTCATTCACTTGTGTGATTTTTAACTGGGTGCAAAACCTGAATAAATTAAGTTTTCTGAATATGTAGGTCCCTTTAATCTACCCATAGACTATTTTAAGAAGACAGTTCTTGACTGCCATTTCCTCTTTGAGGTCTTAACAGAGTTAAACCTCAAGATACATGAGATTTGATGTTTCTCAAAACATTTGATGTTTTGATTTAATAGGACATCTATAGGTTGCTTATCCCGTCCAATCCCTGCACTAAGAACTGTATTAGCTCCATGGTCCCAGGGGGCATTCTACAGCAGAGTCAGGTTTTGGATCTCAACATTTCCTTTGTTAAATAGCAATGTGGAGAGAAAACAGCAGTGCAATACAATTATAGCTTAAAGTTACCACTTTGTTCATTGCCTACAGGCATTTACATGTATTTAATGGTATGCTTCAGTGCTGGGTGAAGGTAATTCATACGGCAAAACAAAATCTTCCAAACAGGTTGGCCAAGAGCCTTTCTTCAGTTGCACTGTGACTTGCAATTATGGAGAGAAGAAATTTTGACAAAATGGCAAAAAATAAAGTAGACCCTAAACCAGAAAAATCAAAGGGAGCAAAGCTCATTTTCTGACAGTGTGAATTATTGATCACTCCTGCCCATAATGGATAAAAAGTTATTTCAGATTTCCTTTGGAAAGGTCAGCTTTCAGAATTAAATCATCTTTTGGTTGATGCCAGTAACTAATCAGACAAAGCCCTTAGCAGAAGGTGTGAAACAGGATTTTCATGAGAGACTCTACACACCTCTGCTTGTAAGAACAAGTATACATTGACCAATGACTTTCACTGGTGTGTTTGAAGACCAAGTTTTGGGCAATCACCTAATAGCAGGTCAAGCAACAACTCACTCCACACAGGCTGGCCCTTTGCATTGCAACGCCTGTGCAAATTAGGAAGCACTCCCTACCATGAGCCACACAATGTCAATCCCTCACCCACGTTTATTTAAAGAAAGGTATTTTGGTCTGCAAGCGCAGTCGCATTTTCAGCAATCCTCTTTTCCCTCTTTCTCTTATAAAACCATTAATTTGTATTATCTTCACTTAAATTATGTTGTTTTCCAGGAAAACAGAACATTTTATCTCTTTCTAAATCAGGAAAATAAGAATTTGTTACTGTATCCCTAATCTGACCAGTGCTGCTAAATTGGTCAATTTATGTACCTTTTTGCTCTCTTAAACACACTTTCTTCTCAGAAACAAGACTTTTTATAGTAAAAGAGCACAAAGCAAATGGTTCATTCCACTTTCCTGCCTGATAAGATTTTGCATTGAGCACATTTAAAATACTCTTTTATTGCTCTATGGTAGATTTTAGACAAACACGTTTATTTTTGTAGTGATCAAAGAGATATGGATACGTTTGTCATCTGTTACAGATCTAGAGGCAATAGAAGGAAGACTCCCCAAATCACATGAAGACATTTCTGCCCAGTTATGTATTCTTGGCTAGGTTACAGCTAAGGGGCCCTGGTCTGGCAGAAGTGACACTTTCATATACTCAACTTCATGACCACAAACAACAATAAGATGAAATGAAAAGGTCTGCTCTCCAGGTGCCAAGCTAAGCATAAATTTTATACTTCAAGTCCTGAAAACTTGACTGAGACTTAGCTGAGTGTCCTGACTCTTCGTATTATTGAATATAAAGTTCAGTGCAAATTTTGCCACCTGTGACTGACCTGTGGATGGCAGGTCAAATAATGGAGTGTATGCACTGGGAGTATGGTGTGAGAAAGCCTGAGGGAAATTGCAGTGCCTCCTGAGAAGGTGTGAAAGGACAGGCTTAGAAAGCAAGGGGACTCTGAATTGCCAGTACGTAGCCAGTATGTAGGAAGATGAACCAAAATGGCACTTTTTAACATTCTTTTCCCTTTCTGTATAAGGATAGGAACTAGGCACTCAGTCAAGACTTCAAATAACCCTTGTTCTACATTCAGGTAACTCTTTTACTTGTCGTTTTTTTCTGATAGCCCCATATCTGAATAGTGCAAGATTGATGTTGGAGAAGTACCTATTTGATTCACTGTTTATGTGATGATGATGGCATGGGAGTATTTTAGAAATCACACCATACATGTTGGGTCACAGGACTGGGAGCATGTTTATTGAATATGTCTTCAAATAAAGAGATATTCATTGCATAAGATATCATACATGCCCCAAGCTGCTTAAGAGTTGGAAAAGTAGAATATTTTGCATCTGGATAAGGAGCCAAATTCACAGTATGAGATAGTTATCATATATAAAATTTCAGAGAGATCAAAATATCTACCCACATGCTTATTTTCAGAGCATGGTTATGAAATATAAGCTGTCTTCACTATCTTTTTTGTGTTGCAGTGTGTGCATGTCTTTTATGAATTTCTAACCTATTTTTTTATACTGGAAACATGACTTTTAAAAATGACAGAGAAGTTTCCCTTTTTTTTTTAATTTCAGGAAATATATGTCATTAAAAGCAGATTTATATTGGTCCCATTATTCAAAACATTAAAGACCTCAAAAGCTTTGAGAAATTCTATTTAGAAAGCTGCCAATAAAATGAGTTTCATAACTAATATCAGTTTTGATACAAATAAAGCTGTTGAAGACACTGCCAATCATTCATTCTCCTCCAGTTCAAATGCAGATCTTTAGAGGGATGACATCTCACTACACTGACATCTGGAACATAGCAACAAAATGCTGCTGGCTCAGAGAAACAGGAGCAACATGCAATATTCATTGCCAAATGTCACTTAGCAACATAACGTGTAGAGTGGAGGAAAACTCACATCAGCCATACCCTACCTCTCCAAACAAACAAAAGCTCCTTGTAAGACATATTTTGAAAAGGCAAATTATATCATTATGCTACCTAGGAAAATTTTCTGTTCAAAATACATGGAACAGAAGGGATCAGAATACAAGTTCTGGTTCATTCCATCAGAGAATGGATACAAGATAGAGTTACCCTTTGCATTGCAATGACAGCTCCCCCAGCCCCTTGGAAAAGGATGTTCTGAGTTAAGAGGTGCAGCTGCAAAAACTCTCTGGCATATTATTGAACTGTTGTTTAACTTAGGTTATATAATTCCAGGGTTATATATCAGCCAAGTAAAGATTTTTGGATCTCCATTTCTTTTCTTACGTGCCCAGTTGCCACCCTTTCCTCCTGTGAGTGCCTATATATTTGTGTCCTCTCTGAATGTGTAAAGAGCCTAAAGTTCTGAATGGACCACTGCATCCATGTGCCAAGCACAGTACAGCAGTTTGGAGGAGAATTTCTGTAGTTTTTAAAAGTAACAGAGTTGCATCAATGTGTTTCTCAGCCTAAGTAGATTCACTATTTTGATTTGAATTTTTATCTGAAAAATACAGAAAAAAAAGAGAAAAAGGTATAAAACACAGCAAAAATTTACCCAAGGAAGATATGCTAAAGCAATCAAATACTTACATGCATTTTCTACCAGATATTTTTCTAAACTGTATCTCTTCTATCTTGCCTTGGGGTTAGGCATCTTTGCAGGAACTGTGAAGAAGACAAGAAGTTGGTTTGCAGAGGATCAGTAGCAAATACTTGTAAAAGGTTGGCCATTAAAAGTGGCAAGAGTTACAAAGTGTTACTACTGACAACAGTTTGAGGTTTTATTATGTTTGTTTAGGGATTTATCCTACTTATAATGATGTCACTTCAGTCTTCCTATTTGGAAGAAACCCCATAGGTTTATGCTAAAATAAAAATCCAGTTATCCAAAGTTGAGGCATCACTAACACAACATGATATCATGTCAAAGCACAAGAGAACCTTCAGGCCTTGCAGGGATTGGATGGAATTAAGTAACCTAAAGAAGCAGTAATAATAACATCTGGTAGCGACTAGGGGCTTAGCAGTAAAATGTTTGTGAGAAAGATCTAGAAACACTTGTCCAGTGCAAGGGGACTACGTGCTGTCAATGCAAAACAGTTACTAAAATACAATGTACAGTGCTGCATTGGGAATTTGTAAAAAGTTAGACAAGTATCAAAGTCATTGACAGAACATCTGTGGGAAATATTAGAGTGCTCTATTCAAATCTGGAGAAATTTTTCCAAGACTGATGAAGAGGAACAATGAAGAAAATTATTAGTGAAGGAACTGAAGGAATATGGAGTGGTAAACAACAATTTTAAAACTATTTTGGAATACCAAAAATAATTGAGAAATTTTGCATTATAAACTTTAATTTGAAATTACAAGAGAAATGAATTTACTTAAAGTTCTGCAGCAGCATAATTGTGGAAAAAGCTTAATTGATGGTATGTTGGAGGATGATCTCTTTCTGAAATGTGAACTTTGATAAGAACACAAGACTTTCCTCTTGGTTGTAGTAGTCATGCCTGAACCTCACAATAGTAAGTAACACAATAGCTTTCTTAATTAAGGAAGTTGTAAATTTTGTCAATGAAAACATAGAAATTTGTTCATTACAGTTTGGCAATCATCCACATTTCCTAATGTTATGAAAACTCATATTATTGTTTTGTAGTTGTCAACAGAAACCAGGTCAAAAAGTAGAAAGAAAACCTGAATGCTATCATGACCTTGAAATTTTATTTACTTAAAACAGGGCACTCCTACTGAAGGACTTTGTATTAATTGTACATTTTCTGAAAGCTGCATTTCACAGATGTGTCCATCAGTTCTTGCCCAGATCACACAGATTTATCAAGTGGAATTTCATAAAAGCAACACTTCAATAAATCACGACCTTAATTAAAGGATGAGGATGAGGTGAGGACCCTGGCCCTAAGAAATGTCCCAGCTTGTGTGAAGAGGGGATCTGGTTCCATACAAACAGTTTGTGTTCAAGTTTTAGGCCTATTTTAAACCCAGAAAGAAACATCTGTGTAGGGAACTTTCACATAATTTCCTCAAACAAAAGAACAAATTCCCATCTCCGTTTTCTTTAAGGACTCAAAACAGGGTTGCCCACAGTATTTACTCCAGTACAGTTGCTGTCCTGGGCCTTTAAGCGCCATTGGATATATTCACATTGCGCTACCTGAGTCTCATTTAGTTCTGTACTTTGGTAATGTCTTTTGGCATGTATCAAATATTAAACCTGTTATTTCTTCCTTCTCTTACTGGTTTAAACACTCAGTCATAGGCAAGAAAATGTCAAGGGATAAATTTTTGAGAGAATCTCAGTAAACATATAAGAAAATAGATTCCAATTTTGCATGACTAGCAAACACATTAGCACAGTGATCAAATTTTCTGGTGGGAAAAAATATCCAGTTTAACTGAATTTTTTTAAGAACTTTTTTTAGTGTCTGTATCAATATTACTTCCGAACTTCATTACATAGCAATTAAACATCAGTCTCAGAAGTCTGTGAGTCCCTGAGACTCTTTAGAAATTAATTTGTTATGAGAATAGACTCTTAGAAAAACAAAAACAATGCCTAAATTGAGATAAATTGTTTCATAGATACTTTGAGGCTCTGCAATGATTGATCATACTCCGAGCTTATATAAACTTATTTTCCAGCCTAATAAGAACTTGTAGAATCTGGTGGGCACAAAAGCCAACATCAGATATTTTCTTTGGATGGTTACTTGCCATGTGATGAGGATCAAGAAACACCTCAACAAATAGTGTGGGAAGGTCTACTAGATAAAAATCTATGGATGCAATTGGATAGTCACCTGAAAAAAATTTGTGAATGACCAAACACTGCAGATGAGACCCACGAATTTGAGCTTCTAGGCCATAGAGGAGACATTGTTTGTGAGGGCAGTCACAGTGATGAAGTGAAGATTTTCTTAAGAAATATAGTCTTCCAGAATTGTTTTAGGTTTAATTCTAGTTCTTCTCATTTAATTTTTTTTATCTTCTTCCACTTTACTTCAAGGAGTTGATGTCCCTTAATGATAAGTTAGGAGTTTAATTTTAAAATACAACCCTCCATCCCAGTATATTAAGGGTATACTGGAAGTAACTGCGTATACCACTGAGCATAGCAGTTTCATTCTTTAATGTTTTCACTGTGTTGAAGTATTTGTTGGGAATGGTAAGAATTAAATATAATCTTATGTATAATCTTATGTCAGGATGCCTGAAGGGTCTTTGTGATCTCCTTTAAGGAGAGGTTGTAGCTTCTGTGTTGTAGTAATGCAGTGTCCTGCAGAGCTTTTTGCACACTCATCATAACACTAAGAGTGATCAAAGAACAGGCATATCTGAATTGCCTGGCACTGGTCTCTCCTCTCCTCTCCTCTCCTCTCCTCTCCTCTCCTCTCCTCTCCTCTCCTCTCCTCTCCTCTCCTCTCCTCTCCTCTCCTCTCCTCTCCTCTCCTCTCCTCTCCTCTCCTCTCCTCTCCTCTCCTCTCCTCTCCTCTCCTCTCCTCTCCTCTCCTCTCCTCTCCTCTCCTCTCCTCTCCTCTCCTCTCCTCTCCTCTCCTCTCCTCTCCTCTCCTCTCCTCTCCTCTCCTCTCCTCTCCTCTCCTCTCCTCTCCTCTCCTCTCCTCTCCTCTCCTCTCCTCTCCTCTCCTCTCCTCTCCTCTCCTCTCCTCTCCTCTCCTCTCCTCTCCTCTCCTCTCCTCTCCTCTCCTCTCCTCTCCTCTCCTCTCCTCTCCTCTCCTCTCCTCTCCTCTCCTCTCCTCTCCTCTCCTCAACATGTGATATTGAACTACACTATTTTAAACTCTGAATTTTGCTTCTTCTTTCATTCTCACACATCCCAGTTTCACCCTGGTGGTCAACATTACTGCTCTTACCTGCTCTTTGCCTGTAGAAAATGATTCCCTTTATATGTATTTTCTTTAAATATTTTTTTTCCACAGGTCAGGGTACGTGAGTGAAGAAATCTTGCTCATTTTTAAGTGCCCAAGTGACTAATTTAGCTTCACAAATTTCTGAGAGGGAGCTCAGTTGAGGTCATTTAAAGCTTGGGTTGTGTTTTCTTTTGTTTTATTTCTTTACAGCCTCATGAAATTGACTCCAGACCTTTTTACTGCACCTGGCAGAAAGCTGTAGCTGCTTTCCAACCTCTATCTGGAAATTAAGGTCTTCTCAAATGCGACTGTTCCCCGTCAGATTTGTGTCTTTAATAATGTTAACAAGAGCTCTGTTCCCCACTCTCACTGTACTGGCTCATGGCTGATTCCCAGGACTGCAACAACATAATTTTGCTCTTTCTTCTTCCCTTGGATGATTTAGACCCAAAAGGATTCTGTTTCACCATTATTCTGCAGAATACCACATAATTAACTTAAGATGGTCACAACTGTTTTTACCAATTTGATCATATGGTGACTGAACTGCATATATTCTCCACCACCTGCATTCTAGTCATGAGTGTAGGCCCACTGGTTTTTGTTATAATATCCAATTTCTCAGCCCATGCTACTACTAAAGCTCTTCTATTTTGTTGTTCAAACTGATTGCATTTACTATGTGACTGCTTCAGTTGGGCTTTTAAAAATTAATTCTTATTATATAGTTCCTGTGGCAGACTACATGCTTGCACAGTCATTCTCATCGGTGATTTATTTCTGCTGAAAATATTATGCTGCCCCATAGGTTTTTTTAAACAATTTTCATTGTATTCTCTACATAATTTTCCTGTACATTGAAATCAAGTGAAGAAATTACGTGAACTTGTCCAATTTGTCTCCTTTTGATTTTTGTTACAAGTTCCTGTGAGCTACAATGCTGGGCCACAGAAAACTGTGTGCCTTGTTGCACAGGCAACAGATTACAGGGTAATCCCTGTAAGATAAGAATTCTCTAGAAGAAGGTATCCCACAGTTCATCACTGACACCTTTCTTTTGGTCACTTCTCAAACTGCCTGAGGTTGCTGAGAGCTGACATCTTGCTCTGCAAAGAAATAAAGTTCCATTGCATATAAACTGATCTTCATTTCTTTCTGTGCCTTGCTCGGTTTCATGGTATGACAATGAGCCTCATATTCCCATCTCATATCATGGTCCTACAAGACCATGCCCCTTGCCCTCTGAAATTTCCTCCACTTTGTCTTCATGCAGGCCTGCCTGGCTGCAGGCTGGTCCTTCCTTCTGCCCTTCCTCTTCTTTGTCTCTACCATCTCATGATATCTTGCAAATTTTTGGTAACTCCAGGCCCTACCTCTTCACCATTCCTTCATTTCTTCTTGTGGGGTGACTGCTCTATTCTTTCTATTTTCTGTTCACAAGGAGCCCTTGAGCAGCCAGTGGGTAACAGATGTGAAGGGCACTCATGGGCACCACACACTCACTGGTGGCCCTGATGTCCCCAGCACAAATCACCCACATTGCAAATGTCTCTACTGCCCTTACAGCACAGCCAGAGGCACACTCCTGCTCTCTTACCATGCTGGACCTGTTCCAGGACATTGCAAGAGTGAAAGTGGCACCATTTGATATCAAAGACTGCTTCACCTGTGTCTGTCATACGATGCAAAATTGGTTTCATACAAGGCAGAATTTAAATAGGTTTATGAAAAAAATAGAGCAACAGGATCATACTCCAGATGCATTTTAGCTGTTCTATTTTCTAAATGAGTTTTTCAGGTTAACTGAACGGCCTCTGCAGCTTACCTCAGGCCAAGACCAAGGGAAACTCTTCCTTCCTGTGCAGAATGCTTGTGCTGGGTGATGCTCTTACCCACCCCAGCAACACAAGCTGCTTTTCTTCCTTTCTTATTTGCACAAAGCAAACTTCATTTATCAGAGTGTTGGGAAATCTCAGTGGTATTTTTCTGTGGAATAAACTATTTCTTTTGTCCTTTCTCAT
This sequence comes from Ammospiza nelsoni, assembly GCF_027579445.1. Lineage (NCBI taxonomy): Eukaryota > Metazoa > Chordata > Aves > Passeriformes > Passerellidae > Ammospiza > Ammospiza nelsoni. The sequence continues at coordinate 53,305,191 of NC_080638.1, read as the reverse complement.
TATATTATTTTCACTAACATTTCTTCTTATATTCTAGTTATCCCATTCTGAGTTTGGACTGATTTTTACTGTTATGTTTTTCTGAATATACTATCGTAAATACTGAAACTGAAATATCTCAGGCACAGACCTTTGATCAACTTCAAACTACTTCAAAAGGTGCCTCCAAGCATTGTTTTAAAGTAAAACATACTGTAATTTATAGTGAAATTGGGCCTAGGAACTCAAAGAAAGACACACACCTGCATGCAAACTTACTTCTGAAAGGAATCTCCTTCTTCCAAGTTGACAGATATTCAAATAAAGATTCAGGCCCCAAAAAAATAGTTGTTTTTTTTTTTTTTCATTATAAAAATAAAAGTTTCCTATTTGATTTTTGACCCTATTTGATTCATGTTTTGAAGTTTTTATCTCTTCAAAGGTGAAGCATAGAGATTTATTTTTAAATTACATTGTTAAAATGTCAGGATTAGGGTTTTAGACCATCCACTTTCAAACAAATTCCAGGATAAGCAGATATTATTTTACTGAGAGACTAAAATGAAAATCCCTGCTTTTTCTATATTATCAAAATGAGTGTTTTGACATTATAATTTGTGTTACTTTGGGAAGAAACCACCAATATATTATGAACTGTAAGGGTTTGTTCAACACTTTATATCTACATAAAAATGCCTTTTGTGAATGGAGATATTTTTAAAATGTTAGTTAAGTGAGATGGGTACAGGCCACTGAAGATGAATCTGTAGAATTATGTTGCACATAAACTTTGGCAATAGACATTTTAGGCTAATTTGTTGACTGAAGTTACTGGTTTGCTTTTTAATCAGTATATAAATACTGCACTGACACTCTTTGGAATCCTAATATTCTCTTCTGGACCAGCATACCAGACTTGTTTCTGGGGCCAATGTATTCTTGCTGCTCAGGGTTATGCTAGGAGCTATTGAAATTGTGGAATTTCGCGGCATTGGCCTTTCAAACTTCCACATTTCTCTTTGTGAAGTTTCTGTGATCAGCCTGGGTTTGCATTAGGAGTGGGTCTAGGAGTGTCAAGTCACCATCAGCCACTGCAGAGGGATCCCTGCACTGCAGAATGCTGCTAACATCTGTGCACACACAGAAACCATAGCATGTTTCTGCAGCATCTCACAGCCTTATCTTGGAAACCAGCTGCTGTAGTGCTGAGCAGATCTGGCTTCAGACAGAGGAGAATGGAGGAAATGAAAAAGAGTAGCTACTTGTGGATTAACTTTTCCTGGAACAGCCTTATTAAGAACAGAGCCATTTCTGGTCTCATCTAACCAGCACTGCTCAGTAACATTGCTTTTGTAACAATTAGCACTATAGATGCTTATATTCAACTTTTTTGTGAGTTAGATCTTTGGACATAGTTGAGTTATACAGTAATCTATCCACAGGGGTATTTGGATAGAATGTACCAAATACACTGCAGCTGCTGAGAGTGCTCTAAGTGCATTTCTGTCACAGGTGGAGGGTTGCACTTCATAAAAGAGAAGTAGCAGTATGTCAGCTGATATAAAGCAGCATGATTTAATAAACTTTGATTGTAAATAGGACAGTAGTTTAACAAGATTTGATGGTAAGGTACAGTTGATAGGGTCAAACAAAACTTTCAGAGAGACCCTCCCTCTGATTTTGGAAGTTTAGAAATGATCCTCCTGTATTCTGAACTCCTTCTCAGAAGGAAGTATAGGTGCAGCTGAATCCAACTTACTCCCAGACTTGGTCAACAGTTCATGTCTAAAGGATTATATGTGCATGTTCTACCTTTTATATCACCTAGCTAAGATTTCAAATTTTCAACATGTTTCTTCCCAAACCACTTACAGAGATGCAATTAGGATTCTCTTTGACTTGAGGAGTGCAAATTATTGTCTACTGCAGGGGACAACCTAACATGCAGCCCACTGGTGTGTAGTAGACCTCAATGGGTCCTGGGTTTCCCACAGTTTAAGGAATAAGATAATGGACTCATAGTTGTGTCTGCATATCAACTGCAAATGTTTCTTCCAAAGCTGGCTTGACTGAGACAATGACCAGCACTGTGGTTAGGTGGATGCATTGCTAAAATTAGCCTTTGGCTATTGTGTTCTTATCTGTCTCCTCCAAAACCAGTTTGAGTTAGACAGAGCCCTAATGACAAAATACACCATTGCAACCAGCACTGGTGATTACCACCTGAGCAGATGATGTGATATAAAATGGGATATATATGGATATATATGGGAATGGAGAGGAGAAGCACACCCTTATAATTGCCTTTGCAGATCTTGAAGGCTACATCTCAGTGCTTCATTATTGTCTGAGCTGAGTGAGAAACTTGCCTACCATGTGGATTCAATGCCCTCCCAGCCTGCACAGTGTGAGTGTCACCTTGTCCCATCCTGAAGAACTCCCATTATGTCAAAGAGCGGGATTGGGGACTTAAATGTGTAAAGAATAAAGGCGTGGGGTCTGGTTGTCAAACCTTCTTTATTTGAGACATGAAAGTGCTCTCTGATGGGGGGCAGAGACCATTAGTCATAATATGTGATTTTATTAAAACCACTCAAAGGGCATCGGACAAATGAAATAAAGAAGCAAATACAACAATTAGCAACAGATTTACAGAAGTTACGTAAATGGACATAAATGCCACAAAAAACAAAATCTCCAGTAAGCGCAGGAAACTTTAAAGTGTTGGAAACATTTTCCTGGAAAGATGACAAACGGATCTGCAGGCCTGGGTGTTGGTGGGCATGCCACGCTGATTCAGCAGGGATTTCTCATGGCCTGCATTTGTGGCAGCACAGTGCTAACTCCCCGCTTTGTCACTAACTATACCTGTCAGGGCACCTTGGAGGTAGGTCTTTGCAGAGTCTGGAATATTGATGAGAAATGTGTTGGGAGGAGGCAGATGTTTTGGACTGGTAGATGCTCATTTTGTCCCACAACATGCCCTTGACACGTGGCCCAGTCCTGCTGTACCTTGATGTCTGACTTCCCTAAGGAGCAGGAAAATGGCTTTGACTACATTTCCCATTCTATTCTTCATGTTTGCCTGCATTTCGGATAGAATCCCACTTCCCAAAGGTATACATATTAGTCTACCAAAGTTTTGATTAATTCTTCGTTTCCTTTGGTCAGCAATCCCTCATATAAACAAAGTAAAATAGTAATGCCATTAATTATAGCAATAGTAATGCCATTGCCATTAAAGTAGCAATAACAGTTTTCATTGGTCATTTGTTAGCCTTATCTTACCCCAGAGACAACAGGAAGACCTTCTTTACACAGAAAAGGTGATTGTAAAGAACTGCAAATCGGAAAATGACACATAAGGAAGTTACTAAAATTCAGCATCTTTTCTTCTAAGGTGGATGTACAGCTGGTTCACGAAATCCCTCCAGTTTATCAGTGATCAGAACAAATAATGAAATACAGGAGCAGATTAAGAATAGCACTTTATTTTTTTCCTTGTGAATTTTTGAGAACAAGTTAGAAAAAATATTTCTGAGAAACCAATCAGTTAAAACTCATCCTGGTCCAGTACTGTAGAAATTATCTCAATGGTCTTGGGACAGAGTGTCCCCATCTAATATTAGTTTGAAACCTGACATCAAACACTACAATGCTACAAGATTCAAAACATTTGGAATAATCACCTACATATGAAATTCTAAACTTTTGGTGTTTTCCATGACTAATTCTTGGTTTTCCTCAGTTCCAGAGCCTCCCAGTTTCTTGCCATGAATCAAAGGAACTCCTCTAAGGCAAAATTTCTCAACTATGAATAATTCTAATGAGATTGTTCACTAATAAAACCTCCACACATCTTTGGTCTTTTCTCCTTAGCATTCCTTCTTTCATGTACTCATCTTATCTACAAATGTGATACTGTCCCTCTTGAGTTTTTTGCAATTGTCTGCTTTCTCTAGCTTTCCTTATAAAGAAGTCTTCCTATTTAACAGATCTATGCAACTTTTTAGAGCTATATCCTGTTTCACTTGTGCTCATGAAAGACGAAAGAAAATCTAATGGTTCTGACATTTGACTTTGCTTCTTTCATTAAAAAAGCTTGTATGTTCAAAAACAATGTCAAAGATGGGAAGTTGAGCAACCATTTCAAACAATGCAGTATGGACAAGGGATGTTTGCCAACCCCACTTCTGTTAAGTCTCCCTATGGACCTTAATGGGAGGTGGACTATAGACTACCCTATTGTGGCAAATAAAGTAAAATTTCATGTCAGAAACAAATAGAAAAGGCTTCAGGAAGAATGTTCAGATGTCTAAGAGAGGAATGGTATAATCATGTCTTCCCTAACAGGTCTAAACTGCTCAGCACAAGGAGGATTTTCAATAGCCCATTATCTCCCCAGCTGAAACTGATGCTTCAAAAACAGACCTACTCATGTTCTATTAAATGCATTTTCCCCTACTTACCTGAATTCCCAGAGTCTACATTACTGTCAGGCAGTAAGGTAATATCATTTTTATAGCCAGCTTTCCCCCTTTCTACCAGCAGTGCTAGCAGTGCTGAGCAAAACTCTAACTCTCCTTCTTTTTTTTTTTTTTTTTTTTTTTTTAGGAAAGCATCAGCTTACTCTGTGGTTTGAGTCACAAACAGTTCTGATCCATATGCCATAGCTCTGGTCCAAAAGCTGTAAATTTGTGCTGCTGGGATGCTGTTGCTCTTTGGAAAGTTGTGTAACTGTTATCTTCCAAAACTGTACTTGGAAATAAAACAAATATTTACTGAGATGCTATAGCCTGTCTGAGGAATCCTAGCGTAATACAAAAGGATAACCTTTTCAGTATTTTTGATAGAATGTAATGGAACAAGATGAAAATTCATGACAATGTTTCATCACTCTTACCAGTAGCTTCTAGCAAATAAGTCTCTGAGTTGATCAAACCTAAAGTTAACTTCAGACTAAGGACAAAGAGAAAAAACCCAGGAAATTTTCTTTACAATGCTTTTAAAATTTAAATTCGGTGTAAATTTAGTTTTGCAACAAGCAAAAGCATTGGTTAGAAAATTACAAAGTTTTACAGAGGGATCAAGTTGCCCATTGCCCTTGTCTGGTTTTGGGGTTTTTCATAGTGTGAAGCCTAAGCATTTTGTTTACACACATTAATGGAATTTCTCAGAATTTACAGTGTGCAGCAAGGCCATTTCTTTCAGGACAATTGAATATTTAATTTAACTTCCAGACCACGCTTAGTTTACTGAAATTTAGCCACTTAGTAGGGCACAACTTCACAGGCTGAAGAGGTAGTGTCAGATTAACTTGTCAGACTCAATGAGCTGGGTGTCCTAATTATATCTGAATTGCCCATTACTCATTATTAACATTACTTGTTCTTTGGCATATTATTTATTTAGCATGTAACAGTGAAAACTGTTTGGCCTGATAGATGCTCTTTCTTACTAATATTTTCTAGATAGAAACTGCAAAACCTCTCAGTGGAAGTCGGGTTTCCTGTGTATGGCCAGATGACCTGCTGTACACAGAGAGCTACAGATGAAACTGCTCTCAGGTCACCTCTGCTACCACAAACATCAGTGGGTGTGGAAACAGCAAGGCAAACACAATAAAAAGCAAATGCCAAATATAAGCAAGGGTGTAAGTCTTGGGCCTTCACAGTATGGAGGAAAAGTGTCCAGTGGAAAGAGTGTCCAGTGAGATAACCCCTATTTATACTGTGCCTTAAAGAAAAAAGTATTTAAACTAGCAGCAGGACTGAAGGAGTTAGGTTTCTTATACTTTTGTATAATGGATGCAAAGAAGAGAGAAAAGAAACCCTGAGGCTTAATCTTTGGTGTGTTGCTACTACCATGCTTTCCTTTTCATGGCACTTTTTTCACAGGAGGTATACCATCAACCTTCTGGCACGTTTGAGACTGATAAACAGGGTAAAAAGTTACCAGGAAAGGCAAGGGCTGTAGGGTACTTCTACAACTGCCCTTTCCACAAGGACACGATCTCACAATTCTCATATTATTAGGAAATCAGGCTAAAAATACCACACTTTTCCACAGAAATGGTAAGCTTTGCCCAGGACACAGCTGTCACTGGGATGGGCAGGGAGCAGAACAAAGAGGACATGGTGGGAAGACAGCATGAAACTTCCCCTGTGCTTGTTTACACCAGCATAACGTGCCCTCCAGTTACACCAGCATAACAGATGTTCCTTAAAATAAATGGGTTTCAGGAAAGGGATGGAGACTTTTAATAGGAGCCATGCATTTGGGAGCTGGGCATGACTGTGGGATCGTGTCAGATTCTGTCTGGCTCCATGACAGAGGCAAACCCAGGTACTTCTCATTCAGTTTGCAGCTGTGGCACCCATCCAGCTGGTATGAGAGATCTTGCAGTGCACAACAGAGCAGAATGGCTGATTTTGATTATGTGCTGTGCAGATTTTTGTCTCTGGCTCGTTGGAATAGGGGCATCACACTCCTGCATCCATCTTCTGGGGGTGAACTGGTGCTACACCTCTGTGACAGGGGAAACAAGTCGCCAGCTCAGAGTCTCAGAGTGGACTCTGCTACACTGATAAACTTGTGCGGCAACAAGTCAAGGAAAGAGGAACTACAACCAGCAGTAGGCAACTTGCCTTGCCTTTTGTTGAAAGCGAGAAGGAACTGAGCAGATAGGGACTGCACATCTTTCCCAGGGCACAGATGAGTGTCCTAGAAGGTGCCTGTGTTTGGTACAGAGCAGATGAGAGAAGAAACCCAGAGACCATCCCCTCTGAGCGGTGCCAGTTTGCACAAAGCTGAATGTCAGAGAAGAAAAATTTATTCACAAAGAAAATACCTGCTTTTACAAGGAAGTCAGAGAGCTAAACTCAATACAAGAGACAGAATATTCTGCTGCATGCTAAACCAAAGCCCAGAGCCATTTGAAGTATGAAAGTGTTGAATTGACATCAGAGGCTTATCGAGCAATGAATAGTTGCTTAATCATGAAGGCCAGAAACAAAAGCATTAGAAAGAGTTAGCCAGGAAATTTTTCTAGGAATACCTGCTATGTTTCTCCCCCATCACAGGTAAAAAATACCTATTTGTAAATATTTATTTGATGAGTGGCACCTAGTTAATTTTATTAAAACCATTCCTAATGTGCATCTGAATAGAAACTCAATCAAAATAACAGTTACAGCTCTTGTAAAAGTTGAAGAATCTGTTGTGAAGGACAACCCATGGAATCTGGTAACATTTTTAAAATATTTAGATAGCTGTATAGCTGACACTGAAACCTCCTTTTAGTGTTGAAAAAACCCTGGTAATAACTTTGTTCAAAAATAAAGGATGAAATAGGCTTTTTACTTTAAACCAAACTAAGACTCGGATGAGCTTTCTTTTTATTTGGGTCCCAAACCCTAGCAGTTTTTGTCAATGAAGAAAATTTTGGCCATACACACTTCGGCATCTTAGAGGTTTAACATATGGAGTTGTTGCTCTATTTTCCTCCACAAGGCACCAGCTCCCTGGCAGGATCTGGCACACTTTTGTAGCATGCTCCAGCAATTCAGATATCAGGACTATCCTTCCATCACAAAGGTATTGCTCCTCTGCTTGGAGGAAACTATGAGCAGTGAATGACATTTTGCTCAGAGTACAAAGCTTTACATGACAAAAAGGCAGCCTGTGGTGATGATGAGTTAATAACACTTGATGAAGACAGAAATAATGGAACCAACATGTAATAATGACCCAAAGCTGCGTAGCAAGCCCCACTGTGTCTGGCTTTTGTCTGCTTGAAGAGAGCACATCCTTGGGCTCCTGATGTACTTTTTATGAAGTTAAATTCTTGGCTTCAGCTTCTAAGATCCTTCATTAGCCATTATGTTCCCATGCCTCTGATTTCCTTTCCCTTTTCACTGTGTTGTATCAGCACTCACAGCCTCATATCCCTTTAATTACATTCCCTCACAATCATCTTTTTGGTGTTATGCTTTTTTGCAATTATTTTGTCCTTTCCTTCCTACAGACATGCCAACACCAAAACATACTTAAACTGTCATGGCAGAGGCACACACACAAACATCACAACTTGTGTCTCCATGCTTCTCTTTGGTTTCTTTTTCTGTATTCTCTTGGTGTCTGATCTCTCTACTGCTCTGCAGATGGATGTCTGGGCTTTGGGAAGTGTAAAGGGTGCAGAAAGACCACAGCTCTTGCTATAAAAATTTTGGAAGTTTAATGGAAGAAAAATGGGTTGAGCCCTGAAAGAAACAATGGAGCTACCCTGTCCCTGTACCACCGCAGTACTCACATCATAAAATATCTAACTACTAAGCCCAAGTTAAGAGGCTTCCTTCACTCCTCTAAAAATCACTGGAGACACAAAAATACCTTTTCAAGTAGTGTTTCAGGACATATTCTGCTTTGAATTCCTCTTAAGGAATCAGTTTCTTTCCATTTGCTCTGTATGTGGGGACAGGTTGGGGAGTTCAGCCTCCTGATGCTGATCTAAATGTACACTATGAGCTTCAGGTCAGTGGATGGAAATCTTCTTGTCATCCTAACAATTCTGGGAGCTCATGGAGCTGGCTTGCTTTGCAGCCAGCTGAGTTGGCGGGCCGAAAGAGGAAGGCATATTCAACCCACCAGTAACGGAGCTCTTAACCACCTCTTCTGTTATTTCGTATTGTACTTCATCCAGGTGCAACTGGTGCCACATGTCCTCCTAAATCAGAAATATTCTGGGCACAGGAATATGCTGATTTTTAATGTCGTGTAAGGTATAAATTACATAATACAAGACTATCACTAATAATTATAGCCAGAGCAGCATACTGTTCACATTATATCCCAGGATACCAAGTACTGTGGTTACAAAAAAGGGAAGATCTGTTTTCTTCCTATTAAGAACATTTAAGTGAAGATGAAGGAAAGAATTGACAGGATATGAAAAAAAAATAAGTGCATATGAAAAAATCTAAGTGCAATAGTATTTCTTTGTGGTGTACTTGATGCCTTTGTAGATGTAAGAACTGTTGTGTAAACTGAGACTTTGCTGTACTATAAGGCAGTGGGACAGAAAGAAACCCATGGAACAGTATTGCTGAAATTCAAAGAAAGTAGTAACATTTTGAATTCAATGATGCTTTGATCTAATTTAAACCTTCTTCAATAATTGTGGATCCACATCACCCAAGCCATATGGCAGGATTCAAGAAAATGGAAGGTAATAAAATAATAATAATGCTTTCATCATGCTTGACTGAAAACTGGAGGTAGGCTGAAATCTTTTTCATTTTAATTGCCTTTTGATATTTAATTTGATTATTTGATCAAAAGATTCTGGGTTGACTCTGATAGTGCCATAACTTGGTTTTAAAAGTTCTTTGTATTGATGAGACTACTAAAAGAAAATATCACAGATAAGAGTGCATATAATATAAGAAGCTAGCTTTGGTATAGAGTATGGATGGTAGTACAGAACAAATTTATACATGAATTTACAGTGCTTGAGCTTTATTGCTTAGTTACAGGTGGTTTGAAGACATTTTTTCATTGCAAAAGTTAAGTCAGGCAAATTCTTCCTACTGGGTTTTCTGTTCTTTGTCCTGATACCTCTCAGACCCAGGGAAAGAATTTTGTGTTTACTGAACAGACTGCATTGGACTTTATACAAATGTAAAATTGATGTGGCTGGAAAAGGATGCTCTTTATTAGTGAATTGAATTAACCTGTAGGAGAAATGGCATTAAAAGATCTATTTACTGTTAAGAAATAGATAAAAGGAGATAAAAATCCAGAAGTATTCCTGTGGAGCACATCCACCTACAGCTGGTCAGTGTTTTGTGACGGCTGCTTCCTCTTTGGAAAGTTCTGCTTTCAGTTTGGTTTCCCTGGGAACGATATGTAAGAGATAGTCTCTGTTGTGCTGTCTAGAGGCTTGATTATTCATCAAAATACCCATGATATTCCCTTGAGACACAAATGCATTCATATCCAGAGATAGCTGATATCCACTGGCCTAGCTCACAGAAAGGCTTAATTTAGCAAAAAAAACAGCTGACCATGTTGCTTCACCACTCAGATAGTTGTTTTTCTACTTGGTTTGTAATACAAAGTTATAAGAGAGGGGTCCCAAAATTCTGTTTTCAAGATTAACCACTTCAGGAAGTGGGTGTTTTCCTCCCCAAACCAGATGAAATTTAAAAAAACCCAAAAGAACCTGTTTATTTTAGCTTCTCTTGCCAAATGAAAAAAAAAATCAACAACACCAAAAAATAATTGCCAATAGACTAAACTTTTCTGTTCTAGTTTGAGTAAATATTTTTGATGCAAAAATAAGCAGAGAATTAATTACCTGACATTGAAACTTTGTTAGAATACCCACGGAGAATGTCACTTCTAAGGGCCTAGAGAAAATTAAAAATTCCGTTCCATTAAAAAACACATTCATTTCTGATGCCACTTCTCTTTCAAGCAACCTTATAAAGTGTTATACACTTATATATTGCCTTTAAAACCATAGTTTTAAAGTCTGACTATTCAAGTTCATGGGGTTGATGTAACACCACAGATTCCCAGCCCTTTTTTGCACTGGTGCACAATAGGCTGTAATCAGGCAATGCTACAAGCAAAGTGAGCTCCAGACTTGTCCACAAACTTGCCAGAGTTCAAAGTTCTCCAAGCAGAGGCTGGAGATGAGGAATGGTGAATGTTGCTCATGCTCACTAAATCTGTCACCAAGCTGGAAATTTGCTTGGAACAAAAGTGTCAATTTTTTGTGTGAAAGGGATGTCTGAACCAAAATGGCAAAATCTAACACATCTAGATATTGAGCATCCTGAGCCCAGTGAAGTCCCTAGAAGTTCTGAGTGATAAACACTTCTTGCAAGGCATTGAAGGAAGTTTATTGCAAAACCTATTGAAGTATAAAGACTATCACTGATTCCAGCAGGCATCAGATCAAGCTCAGTGTGAATGAGTATCAGAGAATGTCTACATAGCCTTTTGCAGGCAGAATACAGGTTTTTCTGCCCAAGACTTGAGCCAGTTGGATGCATGACAGCCTTGAACTGGAAGCCATGTTACTGCATTTACAGTGTGAGCCCAAGCTAAAGCCCCTGCTGAAAGACAGAAAATATCAATTTGTGCTCAGCAGAGTGCTCTGTCCAAGGATGCGTAGCATGAATGCACATATGCTCAGAGCTCAAACAGAATGATTTCATGCTTGCCTGCAAGGGACCACGTAGAAAAATGTCTTGAAAGGAGAAGAAGGTCTCAACTCTGATGTGAACACTAAAATACTCACTCTCCTGGACCCAGGGAAACTGAGGAAAAGAGAAAGATGGGCTCTTTCCTACCAACGTTTTTCTAGATTTTTTCTTAGATGGAAAGAAAAGAGATAGCAACAGAGCTCTGTAGATGGAAAAAAAAATTAATTTAATTAAATTCCAAACCCACAAAATTATCAACTTTCACTGGCATGAGCTCTGCAAGCCCCCAAACAATACTTTAAAGTGTTTAATTTTTTCACATCAATTTTAATTAAGCTCTCATTAGGCTCTTGTGCCCCTAGAATTTGGCGAACAAAAGAAGCTGCCTTGCCCAGCAAGTTTCCCAAGCTTGCAGGGCTCTATTCCTAAGGAGATTTATCACATTTTTTTCCTCCTCTTGAAAGAACCTTACATGAACCAATTCAAATGAAAACCACATGGGCTAAAAAAGACTTCATCATGCCAGATACCTTTTTATATCCAAAGCAGTGAACTTGTAGTCAGTTTGTCCTTTCATGTGTTGTTTTTTCTGGCTTTGGGACCTAAGAATGATTTTTTACTACGTGCAGTAGTAAAACAACATATTATGCAATTCTATTTTTCAGGGAGAACACTATGTAATTCATAGACTTTGCAATGCCACATTTTCTGTTCAACAAATACAAAAAGTGTCTTCTCTTTCCCTTGTGGGCAGACATCTAGAAATTTTTGTTCAGCAAATGATATTCCAACTTATTTATTTGGGGTTTTGGAGTTTTAACTATTTCAAAAGTGACTGCATAATGTAGCAATAAACAGCTTCCAAACTGTATTTTTATCTCTGTCATTCAAGAAGCTGGCACACACAGGGTTGATAGCTTTTATCCTTTATTCCAGTCAAAAAATTCAGGTGAAGACACAACATACTATGACTAGCTTGCAGCCCCACAGATCTGATATGTGAGGAAACTCTTTCCATAAAATGCACATGATGGATTAGCAGCTGTGTTGAAATAACTTGTTGGCAATGTGCTCACTGGGATGATTCTGAAGATTATGCCATCTTCCAAAGAAAGCTTTCAGAACTCTCATATTTTCTACAGCCAATCTCTGAAAGAGTTAGTTAAAAGTATGCTTTTTAAATTGATTCTTTTGTTTTTTAACTTGAAAGTCATAATTCCAGAAGACTAGCCCTCTAACCATTCTATGGATTCATGTGGTGCCTAGTATCTCTTCTGCATGCAGCTTGCTAGGCATGTGTTCATATGATGGACACTTAAATATTGATTTTCCCAAACCAAAGCTCATAGCTAAAGAATTGTCTTTAATGTGCAACTGGGAATATTTTCCCAAAAATTGCACTCATCTATAACTCAGAAATTTGAAACGTGATGATAAGGAAGATAAGATTAGACTACAGAATGTCTTCTTCTCATGCTCAGCAGTGCTGCTAAAACAAAACACAATTGAGCCTCCTCCAAGTCATGAAAATCCATTTGCAATCTTTCCAGACAGGTTCATGGAAGAATAATTCATTTATTGCCATACAACAATACTGCATCAGGATCAGGAAACCTTTGGGTTCTGGCTTGCTAGAGGCAAGTGTTGCTGTATGCTTGTCTTACTATTATAGTCTTCTTTATGTGTCTAATTTTCATGTCATGGCCCTTCTGTTTAACATGTGGATGTCTTTGAAAGGGAGCATCAAGATCCTAGAAATATCTAGTGAAAGAAAAACCCAGAACTTCTGTAGACTGGTCAGGATTGACAGGTAGTGAGCAGTGATATTTGAGGTGTTCACTGAAGATATGTTCATGCCTTCCCCTGGAAAGAAAAGTACTACAGCAGTCCTTCCCTCTGCATCTGGATATCCTTGTTTATCCCAGCTGACCCCCAGTTCATCCCAGCTAGCAAGTGAGAGAGGCATCAGTGGCAAAAAGATAATTACATAGAAAATAGAGTGGAGTGTATTGTAGAGTATACAAAAAGGAGTCCACGAGACACTGTCATCCTCAGCCACCAGGCCAGCACTCCAGACACAGCAGATCTTGGCTGCAAGAAGGCAATGACAGTTGCAGTGGAGGTTTTTCCAAATTGTCTAGGGAGATATGATCTCTGATTTTCTTATATGTGTCTGTTGGTACCAGAATATCTTCCTCCAATATGGTTCTGGAGATCTTGATGGTGTTAAAAACCATGAAAAGGACCAATCAATATCAGTATCAGGTTAATATGTGAGGAATAGAGCTCACAATTCCCATAACTTGCTGTCTGTTTCTGGACAGACAGGTAGGCTGCTGGAGAGGCTCTGCCTTTGTCCTGTTTGTGGTTATGCAAGCCTAATGTTTGACAGCCCCAAAGGTGTTGGAATAAATACACTCTAGACTGAGTCCACTGGATCTTGTAGCAATTTGTACCTTCTAAGCCAACACATCACAGCTATCAAGCGGGACAGGGCTGTGCTCAGGCACAAGTAGGAGGGAGTGCTAAGCACACCACACCATGTGGCAAAAAATGAATTTCTGGCCTGCCTTGTCTCTGCTTCTTTACTTTAAATAATGCTCTTGAGAAAAACTAGAAGAAAAGCATAAGAGGAGATATTACAAGAGATGGCAAAGATGCTCTTCAGTTTGCATTTTCCTCTAGCTGGCCATAGTGCCAGAAAGTTTATGATGGAATTGAGCAACCTTTCCAGAAGACAAAGGGGGATTTTGCCTCTTATGCAGTCCCTCTATTCATGAACTCATATTCTTTTAGCTCTTTGCCCTAATCCTTCCAATTCAGATGGGATTCATAACTTCTCTTGCAAGAAGACCCCTCTTTCTGAGGGTCCCCTTGCATCTGTTCTCCCGGAGGAGCATTCCTTTTGACTTGAGTTTCCAGTTGGAGCTTTGTCATCTTCCCCATAAGTATCCAGCCCCATAGACATCAGTGACATAAATTCCTGTGGTATGTAGTAATAGGGGAAGAACACTGACAATATACTGACAATATACTGTCCAAGTGAAATGAATGACTTTAAATATGTCACATTGAATGCTCTAAGAGAAAGCTGCTTTAATAGTCTTCTATACCGTGCTTACACAAGGTAGGATGGTTCCTGGCATTATATGAAACTTCAATTAATTGCTATATTTGAAACAATTTGATAAATGCAAATGTGTGAGACATCACTCACCCTTTGTACTGAAAGCATCATCTGCTACACTTTAGATCAGAGTGGAAACCAACTGAGTTCAGTTGGCTCCCACTGTTCAGCCATGCCAGGACAAGCGGACTAGGAAACAACCAAAAAGGAGCAGAACCAACCAATGAAAAAGTACCTCTTTACCTCCTCTCAGTGCTGTTACACTTCTTGATATTGAAAGTCCCATATTCTTGTTTTAAATCTGTATATTACATCATCTCCACTGTGATTTCAGCAGTACAGGCAAGCTTGGAGGATCTATTGAAGCAGGTTATTTACTCAGTGATATTTCCATGGTTGTGTGTTGTAAAGATCTCCATACTTTTCTAGGAACTTTAGGAAGTAAATCTTACTAAAAAATCAAAATGACTACTGATTGACCTCTATGTCTTCTGTCCACTATTTGTTTTGAAATCTTATAATTTGTAACATGTCCAGTATTTTGCCTTGACATGTGGTACAATTCCTTTTTCCTAATTAGCTGGGTACAATTTCTTGGATGAGTCTGCTGCTGTGAAATCTCTATGTTAATTTTGCATTCACCTTCTGGAAATATTTAGCAATATTTAATTAAAATTTTTGCAAGACAGTCTACAAGAATGCTTTGTGGGTGAACCTGCATGAGAACAGACCGAATCATTTAATTTGGCAAAACAGAAAGATTTTCATAGAAAGTTGGTTGCCTGCCTCTGCTACAATATACTGAATGTACCATGTTGCTGTAAGATGCTCAGTAAGCCACTTAACTTTACAAGTTTAATGCTACACAACAGTTGAACACTTTTCCCCCTAGTTTTGTTCTTTTTAAGAATATGTTTAAGGAAAAAAGTTTTAATTTCTTCTTAAAATAATTGAAAGGGAAATTCTGTGTCTTTTGATAACCTTTTGGTTTAGCCTCAGTGGAGAATTATGCAGATGGGAAAAGATCATTAAAGATACTATGTGGCTGAGACAGTTCAGGATTTCTCCCTTCAGAGCCTATTTCGCATTTGCCAAGGAATCCACTGCCACCTTACAGTATCTCTTACTATCAATTGGAGAACTGTTCCAAGACATCTCCCAGGCTGAGAAGAGTAGAGATGCTCTGCTCACTGGCAGCATTAAAAAATCTATGTTTTTTGGCAGACACATCATCTTCCAGTTTAAATCTGTGGACTGGGATAGACGTGAGGCTTTCCCACCATCTGGGAAAACCTGTTACTCTGCCATTCTTGACAGCTGGATTTTAAGCTGGTCCCTATATCTTTAGGAAGTTGAAAGAAACAGAAACAAGGGCAAAAAGAAATCATTGCCCAGGCTGAAGGGCATCTCTCAGGGTGACTGAGCTCAGCAGATCACCTCACCAATGCCCCAACCTGAACTATGCAGACAGTTTTATTGCTGTTGTCCAGTGGCTGCAACAAGTGAGTGATTGTAGTATAACCAGTCTAGGAATTTTCAAGGACTCCCATGTAAAGCAGATGGTAAACTTTTCCCACCAACATGTACAGAAAAACTTGCAGATAAACCAGAAGGTTTTTATTTGCCCAATATACCCTGCACAAACTGAGTTCAATCTGAACCATCTGACCCCTTTTGGTGGCTAGAGGGAATAATTTCATTGTGCAAATTCCTTGTTAAAGCTTTGCAGTCAAATTTTGTGTGTGAAATAAAAGTACATCTGTGTTTAATTTTGCAAGTTTGCCATACATCATAACCTCAGAAGAACCCCCCAAGATCATGCAAATTAAAAGTAAGTATGCAGATGATTTGCATACATGTTTTTCTGGGTTAGACATTCCATTGGAATGCATTGGCAGTGAGTGGCTGTGACTAATGTAACAGAGCATTACATTTAACGTGCTGCATTATACAGTTTTATGCACAGTAATGTAATAATTAGTTTGTCAAGATATCATGCTCAGTTCAAATTTAAATAGTGTTGCTCTCTGCTGGTTAGTCTTGTGAACTACATATTTCTTAATGTGAAAACTGCCCATTGAATAGTTCTCAGAGGTAGGATTTCAGGTCCCATTCCACCAGCTGCTATCCAAGCAGAGTGATTTTGTGAGAATCCAGGAAGTACATGCAACAACAAATCACTTTGATCACATTCACTCTTCTCTCTGGCAGATGTTATTAAAAAACAGCCTTAGAGACTTAGCTCTTATTCTACAGGATTTCTGCATGGGTCCTCATTAACCCATCTTGTACTTTTGCATTTGATTGTTCTTCATATTCTTTTCTATTCCCTCTTCCTCCTAGATTCCCCATCTCCTGAATAAATATTCTGAAGAGCAATATTTAAGGATCTTTCTCTTACTCTTACAAAAATGTAGCAGCCCAAACTACATTTTCTGAAGAAAAGGAGCTAGTCAGCATATTAGATATGCTTTGATTTTACCACTTGGACTGAAATTTTAGGAGGATTTTTTTCTGTTTTTTTTTCTACCAAGACCTGACTGAGATCTAGAATTCTCAAGTGCAGTGCCAAAGTTATTCACCATGTTTGCAGGTACAATCCTGTATGCTGGGTGAACTGCGAAGTCTAGACAAATATCAGGTCTTTTAGTAGCAAAGAAGGATTTTGGTTCGCACTTGGGCATCTAAGTTAACTTCAATCCCTGCTGACCAAGTTGCTGACATCTTGTTTTTCTTATACACAGGTGAGGAGCCTGGAGAGAAGATGAGGTAATGAGACCATGCAAACCATTCTCTGGCACAGAGCAAAGAGTGATTATCTTTGACTCTCTACCATGGTGCACAAGAGAACAAGTGAAAAAAATTGAAATATGTCAAGAAGTGTGCATGCTGTTCACACTGATCATAATGTTTACCCTGGTAATCTTGCAGGTTTTGCTGATTCTGCTCTAAGAAGTACAAGCTCAGAGAGATATCACCTTTAAGTTATTTTCATCCCACTTAGCTAGGATACATATCTTAACTCATTTTAATGTATGTATCTTGTGTTGACTGTACGAAGTGAATACCTGACATTTATCCTAAAAAATTCTTAGATGATTATAGATAAACCAAATTTTCAGTGTAATTATTAAATAAAGTATATGTTGGATTTTTTTAAATTGTGCGTTCTTTAATTTACTTCAAGTTTATGTTTTAAATTCAAATCTTACGAGCTGTGGCGTGAGTCTTTCCCTGGCTTATGTTTTCAAGTACCAAGAACATCCAGAGCTTTCATATCTGATCCTATTTATGTCACTAGCAAAAGCTTCTTGCTGTGTTTACTTCATCACAGATGTGCATTGTAGGATTCTGAAGAGATCTTCAAATACCTCTTGGTCTATTTCTCCTTCCAAACAGACAATCCCTGCAAGTGTTCTGATTTTAATTTAAATTATACGCATCAGTTGCTGCCATAAAACAAGTTAGTTTTGGCCCTGATGTTATAGGTTGTCAGGAAACATTTTATATGGAGAAACAATGAACAATGAATATATGATATAACTTGTGGAAAAGTTGTGCTCCTGCAGTTTTGACTCAGACATTATTTCCACTTATTGTGGTCTTTGCTGCCAGTGTTTTCCAAAATGGCAAAATCAGAACTCAAGAAGAAAATATGAGTGAGGGACAACATGTACTCAGAGCAGCCTGAGGGTTTATTTTGGGCTGTAAAACAGGGACACTTCAGCAAAATTTAAGTACATAATATTATGTGACAAATCTCAAACCAGGACAGGGAGTATGCCACAAAATTTTACTTTAGTACCAATTAAATGTAATTTAAAGGTAATGGCAGAAGACTAAACGATTCAAAAAATCCAGAAAAGATTGCAGGAGTGTGAGAAAGCCAGTGTTTTTCCCCTTTATAGCAATCACATAATAAATAATTGGGATATTTTTTCTTCTTTTCTGTAAACATAGCTAACTCCTCTATTCCAATTCAAAAGTGTTACATTTGATAAGATAGCTCACATTGGTCATTCCACCATTCCACCAGGGTTCCTGACTAACAGCCAGAGCCCCTGGTGTATACCATGCCTTTTCCTGCTCACTGGCCACTGCCTAGGGGCAGCAGTGGTTCTCTGCAATCACCATCTGCCTTTCCACCTTTCCTACATCTTTATACTTTTTTAAGACAGCTGGATACCTTCTTGTCCTGTAAGGTCAACCCAATGTAAATAATGACAGCAGAGAGAAGCAACTGCATCTTTGCTATGGAGAAAAATCTACATCTTCTCTATAAAAAGGCAGGCCTTGTCTTTATCCAGAAAGGATTTTGCTTCTGAAAAGGTCTTGAAATTCTTCTTTTTATAGCAAACTGATTTTTATCTACATTTAAAAAAAATGTACACACCCAAACCTAACAAACACAACCCAAACCTAACAAAACCCACAAACAAACATGATCCTCCACCAAATACATTTTATGTAAGGAACACTGCAATTTGACTGTGATAAAGTTTCATATAAGTGTGTTAAACTGAATTGATGGAAAGGCAGATGAAGTACAATAGCATTTCTTTCTTAAATAGAGCTACATATAATGAGAAAACTAGTTAACAGGAAGTTAAAAAGGAGCAACTAGAAGACAAATTTTTATAGCTCACATGGAGAAAGTTTAAAACCACCACATCTGAGGACTGCAGCTAATGAACAGTGCTAATTAAACAGAACCATTCAATGAAAACAGAACCATTCAATGAAAATCCAACCACAAAATAAAAAGGATTCAGCTTCATGAAACAGCCAAATTAAAGACGAAAGTAGCTCTTAAAAATACATCTTCCCAAATAGATGGAAGTCATATATAGTTGGGGGAAATAGAAAAGGACATAAAAGCTACCAAAGGAAGAGCAAAGAATACTAAATATGGATAAAAATTGTAGAATTTTGGGAAGCTGTGAAGAGGCAACTGTCAGAGAACTTATTTTGTTCACAAATTATCAAGATGCATCAGGAATTCCTAATGAATTGTTAAGCAGCTTGAAGGAAAGTAATCTGAAATCTTGGGATTATCTTCCATGATAAAGGGACTGTTTTGGATAATTGATGAGAGCAGACAAGACATCAACATGGTGCTTTGAATGATACATATTTTGAACAGTGTCTAGATCTGGCCTTTCCTTACAGTAGAACTGGAAATGAAGTAGGTAGAGTAGATCTAGGAAAGGTATAGAGATGAACAAGGACAACCAGAAATTTGAAACAATTGTTCCATGTAAAGCAAAAACAAAGGACTTTTCAACTTGGAAAGGAAAGATCTATAAAAGTATGAACAATGAAGTAATAAAAAGGAAAACTGTCAAGCTTTTCTCTCTATATACAAGTGTGGAGATGTGGAAGTTTCAAATCAATAAAAATAAATAGTTTTTAAAAGTACCTTTCCCAAACTTAAATATGTACATAACTCAATGGTTGGTAGATCATACTGAGGAGACAACAATTCCATGTAAGTTCAAAAACAAGCAAACAAAATTGGCTAAGAAGTAAACAGATTCACAGGGTAGAATCTCTACTAATGAAACATGCCAGTCTGCATCAAAACATCAGTTCAGGATGTCCATGAACTTAAAGAAGTAGGGGAAGTATAGCAGGGGAAATACAAAAACCAGAGTATGTTAATAGCTGAAACAGTCTCTAAAACCACCTTTGATGCTCCTTATCAAATTGTCCATTTCTTTATCCTTAACAACAGCAGAACATTTAGTGATCAACACTTATGTTCTCCTGTATATTTGTTGTTCAATACACACATCACTAACAATTTTGGTGTCTATGCAGAATTTTTGTGATGTTGCCAAGATTGGAATATTGGAAGGTAAATTAGATACTGATGGCTTTCCTGTCTTTCACCCTTTCCTTCCTACTTGTCTTCAACCATGTTTTGCCAAAAAGGGAGATTTCATTCCTTGAATAAAAATGATGCTTCATTTACCCTGTTGTTCATTTAATCTCTTGATTTTGACTAGTTCTTTGCTTTTTTTCTGTAGTTTTTGATCTAACTGTGTGTTTTCTCTTAAGTTTCTTTCCTACATCATTCAGTTTGTTTCCCACCTGATTCAGTTTGCTTCCCTGCATAGAAGGCTTGTTCTGGAATCTAGCTGAGGTAGCCTGTTACAGCCTCTTCCAGCAGGAGAATCCCCAATACATAATGGTCAGTACTGATTGATCTGTTGCTGCCTCCCCACAGACCTTTTACAGGGACCTGTTTTCCACTGTTAACCTACATGCAGCTGGATCAGTTCTGCTTCTAAAGAAACACGGATTTGTGCTCATAAAATGAGAGAGATTATCTTTTAGCTCTTTGGTGAGCTCACTGCCTAACAGACTTAGCCTTGGACTTCTGACTACCAAAACTTATGTAATCACAGAGGAAGCACAGAGCCCTCCACCTAGGAGATGGAATGTGTGCCTTGCCATCAGCACTAAACCTTTCCCCCCTGCTCGTCTTACCCCTCATCCTTTGGTGGACTTTGTACCCTGAGTTTGAAGTCACCATTGCATCTTCTGGCCTGCATTGTAAATTCAGGCACTTACAGCATTGGGCCATTTTATGCTGACAACCTGATGGAAAATGAGCTCCTCCACATGGAAACAACTCTCAGGAGAACAAGTTCCTTCCAACTGGCTTCATATTTTGTTTACTAAAGCAGTTTGATTGTCTCTGAGTTATACTCACATATCTTGTAATTTTTCAGTACTGCTCCTATTACTTTTGGTAATTTCAAAGTTTTGGGCCAGGTTAAATTCTCCCCTGCCAACAATCATCCTTTGAATTCTCTCCTTATTAATACCATAAACCAATTTATATAATAGCATTCCCTCTAGGACATTTGCAAATGAGCAACATTCAGTGAGCCTTCCTTCTACCACACAGAGCTGCTGTTTCCTCTTGTGTCTCAAATTATTATGAAATTTATCACATTCTACAGAAACACTTAGGTTTCATGAGTCAACTTTCAAGATCTTTCATAACTCTTCTAAATTATTACCGCGGAAAATGGGACTGGAATAAATCTTGTCCTGAATCATCCTTCTGCACTAAGACAAGAGGAGTTCTACCTGACTGAGCTGTTGTTTTCCTAAGACTGTAACAAACTGAGTAGGAGGAAGTTTTATATTGCCATTTATTAAAAGTTTTTCTTTATCTGCAGATCTTGTCTACAAGAATAGGGACGTTTCAGCTTGCATAAATTGCTGCCAGCCCTTATTTGATTAATTGTCTGCATTCAGTCTTCCTGAAAAACAAAAATTGCTGTTACGACTATCACTTCCCCCTCCCACACTGATTTTGTAATGGAATCAAGCGTCTGCAGACCAGAACCTCTTTCCTCCTACAGCTGAGCTGGTGTGCAGCCCCTGGGTGCTCCTTTTGCTTACCTGTAGGAACAAGCTTGCTGCTCTGAGCCCCGACAGGTTCTTGGTGTTTGCTGCAGAATCCCAGCTCCGGTGCCTTTCAGACACAGCTCTGAGCCTGGTGCTACAGAAAGTCTTTCTCTTGGCAACTCCTCTCCCTTATTTCAGGAAGGTAAAGTTCTCTTTAGTCATAAAGGGGATAGATACAGCTAGGACAGAAGTCCCAAAATGGGCCAAACACCTAATTATTTTGCCCAAGCTGCATGTCTATGACAGTTTCTGAAAAGAACCTTAGTACTTCTGGTCTCTGTGCTATTGAAAGCAGATTATGTGTTTGTCTGGATAACTTTTATATCTCCTTTGGCCTTGTCTTTGTCAGCCTCTTAGTTACTCAGCGGGACTTTACCAAGGTTTTTGTGTCTGGTCTTACAGATGTAACACAGGGCTCTAGGGAGATGACATATTTTGGATCTGGTTTAGACTTGGCTTCTCAGGGAAATGTTACTGTTATGATTTTACTTTGTAACTCAATACCATTTTTATATTCAGCTCTGAACTCTGTAAATGTTAAGGAGCAAAGGTTTCCTATTTCCCCAAGAGGTGCAACATAATTTTATGAACATTGAAGGTAAAGAATAAAGCAGCGAAAAGAATTTATTGACAAAGTCCATCTTAACCTGGACTCTCTCTGCTGATTTAATCACTAGACAAAGCGTATCTCTTTCACCCTGTAAGTACCTTCTAGTCATCTGAAAAATCTTCTAGCACGTTATGCAGACTCCAGGAGGGAGAAGGAGAGATGTACTGCAAAATCTCTGTGGTCTGGGTAGATGAGCCTTTGACTTCTTTATAGTGCTCACAAAGATCTTCTGCGCTGTACCACTTTACTGCACATGGAGTGTACATTCTAGATTCAACAAGAATTAGATAAAATATCTAGTTTATGATTTAGCTGCATTAGAATTGTCCACCTTACGTGCCACTTCATAGGCCTTATTTTTATGTATGTTGTTGAAAAGCACAGAGTTCATAAAAGAGTGGTACTAGTTTTGTACAGCATCTTCATCAGTGATCTGAGCAAGGACATGCCCAGGGAAATTTGCATGTTTGCACCTGATGTTAAACTTTTTTTTGGATCATCTGGTACCCCATTGGTAGTGAGGAAGATCAGAAAGACCTCACCAAACAGAGAGAAAGGGGAGGTAGGAGGAGGTGGTTTTCAACTCAGCAGTGTTGCAAACACAGGGTTAGGCATCAAAGGAACAGCAGTCTAGTCCACATCCACATTATGCTGAGCTTTGAACAGGCACACGGAACCCTTGCTCCCTGCTGCTGCCCTGCCAGCCTTGCTGATCTGAGTGATGGGAGGACGGGTTCTCCTGGCCCTGTAAACACCCTATAACACTGAGAGCAGCTCTCAGGGCTGCCCTGACAGTCAGTGTCCTAGTGGGACCCCATCCAGGCTTTCCTCCTGGGATGCTGTAGCACCAGAGATTGAAGTCCAGTCCACACAAAAATGTATCTTCTCACATACCCTGCCATGTCCGCACTGTGCAGTTTTACCATTATAATTTCTTTTTGCAGGAGAATGCACAAGTGTTATACATACTGGGTTGATTCATCTTCCCTTATAAATATTATTGCAGAGCCCTAAAGCCAGTCAAGTGTCTATGCAGAGTACAACATAACATAAAAGCACACCAAAAAAGATGAATTTTAGACTACTTAGAGGGTTACAAAATGTCAGACAAAAAAATAAGAGATGCTATATTGCAAGAAAGAGATGTACTAAACACACATTTACCTCTTTTGGCAGACAGACAGACAACAGAAAAATCATCAGAGACTGTTGGCAGTTCATTTTTCATAATAATGGCACTGATCTTATTTTATTCAATTGCCTTGTCCCTCAGATTCTAAAAGATCTTCTTTGAATATAAATTCAAATGACTTGCCAGATGATATTAGTATATTGTTTGATGTTGTTACCAAGTTATTTTTTGTACCTTGTAAATAATGTTCTCTCTCTTTCAATGCCCCCTATATGAGATCAATTCATAGTGCAATTTGCTTAGCTTTTTCCTTGGATGGCTGATAGCAATCAGGCACTTTGAACAATCTATGTAGGTCATTGCAAAGCTAATTAATCCTGCTTTTCAGGCTGAAAATTTTTTCAAGGAAATGTGTTCTAAAACAGCTGTCCCAATGATTTTAAATAGGTTCTAATAATATGCACAATTAGTGCCTTACCAGTATTTCTAAAATATAAAATTGATTGAGATTCATTGACAAGACTGAAACAGAAAGTGGAGGGTTAAAATTCTGGCTATGTATTTCCTGAGCAAGGGAAGGAAAATTGCAAAGCTAATCAGTTTCTGAATGAGCAGTATAAAAGAAAACCAGTAAAACAAGGGAGCAAGGGAAGATAGAACTGGGTTGGTATTTTCTTCCAAGAGGGAAGCATTTGAACCTTAGAAATTGAAGGAGGAATTATGTCAATGCAATAGCTTTGCCAGGCTCAACATGGGAGTTTCTTCATCTGTCAAATGCTTTTCCTGGTGTATCTGACTAAATTTTAAAGGTCTCTGGATTCAGAAAGCTATAGAGTTTCTGTTGGATTTTTGGTTTATGCTGGTACTGGACCACGACTTTTTTTTTCATTTTTCTGTGAAGAGCCTTTTTTTCCCCTCAAAGAATTGTGCAGTGTGGCAAAAGATAAATTAATCTGTGAAGTCCCTCACATGGTTGCTGCAAAACTGTCTCCCTCTGTCTGCAAAGGTGACAGTGGCAGCCTTGCCAAACCCAGTATTGGTTGCAGTTGCTCGTTGATATAAGACAATTGAGAGCCAAATTTCATGCATGCAACAGCAACAAGCTGCTTACCTGATACAATTCACTTGGGTTAATTTTTTAGCAGATGCATCAGGGAGAGCAATCAAAGGACTAAACATGGTCATCAACACATTAATACATTAGACAACCATGCTAAGAACCAGGATATTGCTCAGTCTGCAGTATCTCCAAAGCTCCTGGGGGTTGTGTTTCTCAAACTGTGCTTTATGCATCACTGGTAGAGTTTAATACATCAGCCTGTGAAATTTGAAAGAAACCACACATATTCCCTGTACTTCTAAGAAAACAGACTTTCATTTCGTAATAAATGAACATTCAAACTTTAGCCTAATTTTAAGTTGCTTGTAAATGAAGACAATTGTGGGAACACTGTAGACATGGTCTGTGTTTTTTCTTTTCCTGAAAACATCCTTACAGTAATTCAATTAAATGAAGTTAAGAAACACTGGCCTACAGAGTGGATCTTTAAAATCAAACTGTCAGCAGGAATTACAACACCTGGAAATAAAAGATGTATGTTTCTAGGTCAGACTGTCTGCAGTGTTGGATTCACAGATGAAAAATGAGGATAAAGAGATTTTATATAAAGCATGAAACGTGTCTTTCCTGTCTTCTGACAGTGGCTCTCCCCCAAACTTTTTGTTGGGATTATGTTCCAAGCTCATAGGTAAACCCAATTCTGAATTCATTCCTTCCTTCTCTCTTCACAATATTGGCAAAGAGAGAAGAGAGGAAGAAAAATTCAGGGCTATTTCAAGCATCTGGCAACTCGAGATTTAATCACATTTTCCTTGAACTTTAATTTTCACAATTTGACCTGATAGAAGTTTGATTTCACTAGATAATTTTAGGAGGTAAATGAATGTTCTCAAAGTGTGAGAACATATCTGATTGAAAAAATTTTTTGATTGAAAAAATATTGGGGGCTATTCTATCAGACAGTACTGGACCCCGATCCTTGCTCCCCCATCCCTGATTCTGAGCCCTCGGTCCTCCTTCTCCAGAGCACATTCCTGATGGACACCTTCATCTTGTAGCTCCCTTCCATGTGCCACGAGTGCTGGTCCCCCTCCACACTCGGCCCTGATGGCTGGTGCTCCTGATGAAGGTGGAACCACATAAAGAGGCTTCTGTACCTTCACAGCTCTCCTCAGGCTAAATCTCTGCATGCCTGCCTGCATTCCTAAAGCCCTCAGGTTTGTGAATCCAGGTTTCATGGTGCCATCCAACCTATACTAACATTTAAAAGCCTAAGCCCATGAGACAGACAGGATTTGACACAGCTGCAGATGTTTCACATTTTCCAGACAGGCTGGTTTATCCTCTCTGCCGGGTCACAAACTGGCATTGCACCTCTGCCATTTGCTCACTCTTTTGGGGGCTTCAGAGCTCCAGATTGGAAGGGATGCATCATCTTGTTTCTTCTTAGACTTGTGTCAGGTGACATAAGCAGTCTGAACATTTGATCCACAATTTACAAGAGACTTCATTAAATGCAAGAAGTGTTAATCAAGAAGGGGGGGAAAAGCTCTAATAAGCATTTCAGCATTGCTAATTTGCACAGATGGTTGAATTGGAGGGAATATGCAGAAAGAAAAGATAGATCCTGAACATACTTTGAAACCATTTTTTTACCCAAATAGAAATAATTTTGTGAAGCAGCCAAATACAAAAAGTTTGCTGAGGCAGCAGCACAGAGGCCAGGTTCAGGCAGTAAACAATTAGGTGACATCATGATGGCAGCACACTATTAAGAAAGATAATGAAGGTTTTTTAAAAAAACAAGCATAAAAAGAAGTTTTGTAGCTCATATCTCTACTTTCTTCACTCAGCATAACCTTGCATTCAATTTCTAGTGCACTATGTTTCAAAGAAATGCTAGGGGTGAGCATACCATACTCTCATAAGCAGGACAGAGAGAACATAAATCACTTATCACCCTAAAATATGTACGATCCCTGGAAAACTACAGACTGTTTGAAGGGTTAAAATTATGTCTATTGAAGTAAGTGATATCCAGACATGGGAAGGCTCCTAGCTCTTTAAATTATATTTCAAATAGATCAATCTTGTTTTCTTCCTCTATCATAAGACTGGTGAAAGGAATATGATAAGGTGCTCATCTGTAAAACCACTGCAAACACAATTTTTGTCAACTGTGAACACAAATTCACTAATTACACTTAGAAATGGAAGACTGAGAAAGTCTTTCTGGTCTTAGATATTGTCCCTGTGATAATCCAAGAGCCATATCTTAAATGGTGCCAAAATCTGGTGTACCTACATCTAGAAAATAGTTTGGGACTTTTTTTCTGCTTTTTGACAGCATTAGGATATATGTATGAATTACACAAAATAATATTCCCTTTTAATTAAAAATCATGGTTGCCTCAGGTGATAATTGATTCAAAAGTTTTTTGCATCTATTGAGGAAGATGCAGACTGATTTCTGCAGTAGCCTAACAAGCAGGATAGGTGGACTTGGCAAAAGGGATACAGAATTCTTAAACTGCAATCACAAAGTAGCTGCAGTTTGAGTTTGTTACATTACTAAGAGATTGCAATCAGTTCTTAAGGCTTTAAGGTTAATATATGGTTTAGTGAATATTCCAATGTGAGTACACTTGGTTATACATGGATTTATGTGCAAACACACACACACTCTTCTAACTGTAAAGAATTGATTCATGCATTGAACTTTTTAATCATCAGAACCAGTGATAATTGCAAGCATTCTAAAGCGCATGCTAGCATAATTCCATTGTAATCTTAGAGGGGAAAGTCTCATCTTTTGCAAAGGCAGTAGCAAAATTCCCAATGCCATCTCTAAGCTAGAGTTTGCCTCACTATAAAAATTATTAGCAATGAGCTAGTAATTGTTTTCTATCTATTAAGTGGGACTGTTTAGTTTAACAGGAAACACAGTTAAAGCTCCTTCAATGCTTTTGGTGTATTCCTGGAGCACAGACCTGGAAACTATAGGTCAGATACCACATTGTGTGAATGAGCTCTTAGTCTGGCAACAGGACAGACATTTTCTGCTTCTTTAATGTGACCCTTGGAACATGCTTTAAAAGGATACTGAAATAGAAAATGGGAGTTCATTGTGTAGGTGAGAAAAAGCAGAGAATTACAAATGTGGTGAATGACAAAGGAGATTGTGGTGTAGGTAGAAGCCAGGCAATGTATCTGACTGGCTACTTCTGTTTTTCTGTCTCCTCCCTACCTACTGAGAAGCTGGCCCATATCTCAGTATAAATCATATTTTCTGTCCTTCAGAGCTGTGTAAAAAGCATTTGTGTCATTTAAATTATTGCAGCTGTACATTTAATGTACTTTTCACTTCAGGTGATACTATTTGCAGATAGAAGAAGGAATGAAAAGTTACAAATAATGAGCAAGTATCTCATGAGCAATTCTAGTATCCCTATTGCAACGAATAATTTCAGCAACTGGACTGTTTGCAGAAACATTTCTTTTTTAGTAGGTATTAGAAAATGTCCATGGAAAATGAGTCAGAAGAGTCATTATCTTCACCACAGACCCCCCTTACAAAATTAGTTTCAGCTTTCTGAGAGAAAAAAAAGGCCATGTGACTTAGTCATCCTACCAAAATTACTGAAGAAACTGGATTTTAAATACTGATATCACACACTAAACCATTAGTGAGCAATCTATAAAACAAAATAGGTCTGGGAATGCTTGCAGGCACTGTAATGCAACCCACACTCTTCATTCTCTCCATCTCTTTTATTCTTTTATTGCATATATTAAACTGAATGGATAATTTAAGCAATTAAAAGGCAAAATAATTTTCCTGGCCTAAGAAATTACATTGGTTTCATCAGGCTTGTTAAGTTTTATATAAAAATTCTGGTTTTCAGTATTAGTGTAATACAGAAGGGGTTACAATGGATTAGAAGGGCTAACATGAAATCTCCAAAAGATTAAAATGTTTACTACTTGACAAAGGCATACATAATCAAGCTGGCACCTCCTTACTACAAATGCATGTTTGAAAGTTTAGGTTTGGATAGGTTTTAAAGGATTACTTTTATTAAAATATCTCAGGTTGCTAGAAATAGACCTCATGGTAGACAAACAGTAAACAAGGTCACATACTTCCTACCTGTTGAATAGGGAAAAGCATGCCAGATTTCTTTGCCAAAAATCCCTTTTTGTGCCTTTGTTCTGAATAAACCCAAGGCAGCTCATTGCCAGAGCCTCTCTGCTTCCTGCACCCCCTCCCACTCCAGGCTTAAGATTCCATTTCTAGAAGCAACAGATAATTGGGAATCTTTTGAAATCAACTATTGAGTTTTCTATTTTTAGCTACGCTAATAAGGATGAACTGAAATTCTTTCCAGAATTTCACCTCTTCAGCTTAGGAACGAGTAATCAAAATTTGTAATAATGCCTTGGTTTGTGTTTCATGTTAATGGCTGAAGTGCCTCAACAGCCTTGGGAAAGGAACAGCTTGCTTTTCTAATTGAAGCTGGCAATATTTCCACGTCTTATTTCAGCTGGTAGGTACTGTAGCAACCAAGGTCATGGAAGAAAATTTCAGCATATGGTAACAGCTGTGCCTGTGATTGCAATATTTTCTGCAGATGGTTTGTTCATCATTAGATAACAGTCATGATTATTGAGGGACTAATTGGATTTTCAAACAGCTAATCTTAGAGGATGGAAGAATTACAATAGAGAAGTTTGGTGTAGTTTAAGGAGTCTCTTTATTCAGCTCCTTCCCAACTCTCAAGTTTTTCTCAAATTAAAGAAGGTATTTTCTTTCTTTATTTGCTTTCTGCCAAACAATTTCATCACCTGCTAGAGAAGCAGTTGCCCCAGATCTTCTAAATACTAATGTCATCTTTCTGCCATGTAAACAAAAAGCCGAATTTTGTTTATAACATTTAAATGCCTGGTATTCTGTACAGTTCAGCATGTCAGAATCCTTACTCAGGACAGCCTTGTACATGTTTGTACAAGGAGATCAGATTAGCAAATTAATGAATTACAATACATGGAGAACCAAGCATTGTTCTTTACTTTTAATCATCAACAAGACACTTTTTCCAAATCACAGCCCTAAACATGCTTATGTCCAAAAAAAAAGAAAGCTAGGAAAAATCCACAGCTATGAGACTGTGCTGATTGTGATAATCCCAGAGTTATCAGAGGGGGAGTTATGGTATGAGAAATCAAGCACAGAGGTAATTGGCATGAATGAGTGTTTTAAGATCAAACAGAATTGTTCTTCTGATTATGTGACCAAAATTCCTTCCTGGGAGATGGTGTCTTTACCAAAATAGGTGCCTTAAAATGCCTTTGTGTTTTGTCAAGCTAGGGCCATATGACTCTTAAATTCATTTAGGAGGAGTACTTGAAGACCAGAGTACTACGCAGGAGCACAGGTAAAAGAATCCTTTCCTTAGAGAACATGTCTTGAACTCCATTCAATACCAGCATTTTGTCTAATAACAGCTAAAATAGCAGTATCAGGTTTTCATAAAGATTTGGACTACTCAGTACCATCCTATGTTTAACAATCCATCGATATTCAAGTATACATTCCTAAAGACTTTGAGTTCATGATAGTTCCTGGATGTGGGCTATTAGCTACAAAAACTCATGTACAAGTCTTCACTTCAGCAATTAAACAAAAGTGCTATTTAGTCTTGCTGGATTTCTACATTAAAATCTGCTCTTTTAATTCCTTTCTCTGGAAATATGTATTCTTTTGTTTCAGCTCAACCACAAAAAAGGCTAGACTAAAAGAATACTGATGTCTTACATAATAGAATTTTTTCTCTATCTGATCTTTATTCTTTCTAGGCTGATTTTGCAAGTCATTTGAGGACAATTTAAAGTTCCAGCACTCTAAGAGATTGATACAGTGGACACAGCTCCAATGTTATGTCTGGGGTCTGTGTAATATTAGCATATACAAGGCATGACTACTGCATCTCTCTTTTGAACATGTTATGATCAGCATGTTATGGCTCATTCACCCACATGCATAAAGTTTTACTCTGGTAATTACTGAATGATGATTATGCTCTGGTCAGTTTAAAGACATGATAGGCTGGGATCCACTGTGGGAAGAAAAGGTAATATTCATTCCATCCTCTAATCCCCTTCTAATGACAGTAAAACTTTGCTGGGCTTTGATCTTATTGAGATATGGGAAAGAAATGGAGACATGCTAGTGAATGGAATAAAACCATACTAAGAACAACACTCTTAGAGGAGAGACAGGAGAAATTGGCAGTAGCTGGCAGGTTAAAAGTTTGAGATCTGTACCTAAACAGCAAGTAAACAACAAAGAAGGACAGGGACTTATAACCAAAATATATATTTAGGTTGGAATAAAAGCCTTATTTCCTCAGCACAGCCTGACCAATGTAGACCCTCCTCAGAGACAGGGAGAGCAGGTACCCAGGGAGATGCACTGGTGAAGGTATTGCTGTTCTTAGCCTAAACTGCAGTTGTAGAAAGCCTGGTCTGAACACAGAGATATTACACAGGGCTCTTCTTTCAAACCCACTTCTATGGATTTTATGAATTAACATCACTTGACATTTGAAACATATTTTTAGGAATAATACATGAGGATACAAAAGGAAATAATTAGAACAAGAGATAAAATTAAGAACTGAGAGTTGTATTCCACAGTTACTTTAAGCAGATTATGGAAACTCTGTTTCTTAATTTACTGATCTTGTACAATGAGGATAATCTTTATCCACAGGATTTTGTGAATGGAATTTGTGAAGTGCTTTGAGGGCTTCTCCATGAAAGTCTTATAATCTGGAATTGAAAAGCTTTATTAAAATGTTTTAGTAAGTCTAAGAAGCAAGTAAAGCAAACATAAAAGCTGCAAAATTATGATTTAAAACATCCATGTAGACTCATTACTATGCTGAAAGTATTCAGAAACAGTAGTAACAATGCACTAGTGTACATGGATGTCTGTAGGACTTCATGAAGTCATAACCAGCCCTAGCACTTTACCACACTAGACTTTCTTCTTTTTTAAAATATGTACTTAGAAATTTAATATGTAATTAGAAAGTTTATTAAAATGCAATGCATTCGGCAGTGTAGATACTGAATATCTTTTCTATTTAATGTCTCATTTCCAGTATTCTTCTACAACAGTATCATCATATTTAGCACTGATGAACTTTAAATTATCTTGAAAGATACAAACCCCTGTGTCTTAAATAATTAATATAATTTACAAGATTTGAAACTTGCAAAAAAGGTGCCACCAGTGTAAGAGCTTATTATTTTGTGTTCCTGTTTTACAACATAGATAATTCTTATTGCAGATTATTTGTATATGATGCTATTATGCTTATCAGTTATGTGTTAGCTAGTTTGCTGAAAAACCAAACTGACACATTTTGCAAAACTCCTTTCTTTGACTCTCTTTCTTTGACTCTATAGAAACATATATTGTGGCAAGCAAACAAGCTATAGTGTCCTTTTAACTGTGTAGCTAACCTTTGTGTGAAGAATTACAGCGATAAAAAAATCCATTGCCGCACTAGGAACTTCGCTTCAGAGGTTTCTTGCTTCATTTACAAGGAAAATGAAAATAGATTCCTGTGTGTTATCTGACTTCATCTTCCAATTTCTGAGCAATTATGACTTTTTCTGCCCACCACCTCATGCAAGTACTGAGCACCACTGTGCCACTACACCTTCTGAGATAGCCCTGTGTTCCCAGAAGCTCACCCCGTGTCCTCTCTGCCACATCATGTGAGCCAGTTTCTGCAGCCTTGTAGCCATGGCAGCTGCTGGTAGGCCTGAGAAAACAAGCCCTTGCAGAGAGCAGGATAAAGTCACATGGATTCAGCATACTATTAACTTAGTTATCCTGCAGCAGGTGGGAACCAACCTCTACCTCTCTGGTTGTGAAAGAGGACAAAAATCTTCCCTGCCCTGGGGATACAGGCTCTATTTCTACAGCTCTCACCCATGGATAAGGTGAAAAGGACCAAGCATCCTGCTGGACACTAAATTGAACATGCCTTTGCCACAGAAAAGGCTGACAATATCCTGAGCTGCATTACTGTGCCAGGCTGAGGGAGGTGACCCTTCCCCTCTATAGTATTTGCAGGGCCTCCTGACAAAGCAGGGGAAATGATGCATCTGACTCCATCTTATCAGAAGGCTAATTAATTACCTTATTATACTGTGTTATTCTATACTATATTACACTATAATACATTACATCTAAAATGAATCTGCCAAGCACTCAGCTCTGCACACAACAGCCCAGAATCTCATGACTGTCAGCTGACAGACCCGCCTCACACACACACTTGGCCCTGATAGGCCCAGGAAACAAAACACCATCACTTTGGGTAAACAATCTCCATATTGCATTCTACTTTTGCACAAACACAGGCACAGCAAATGCGATGACAATATTCTTGAGAAGTATTGTGCCTTGCTTTTCTCTGTGAAGAGAAATGTGGGGCTGCATCCCTCTGCTCAGCACTGGTGAGGCCCCACTTGGAGTGCTGCGTCCAGTTCTGGGTTCCTCAGTACAAGAGGGACATGGACATGCTGGAAAGAGGTCAAGAAAGGCCCACAAAGATGATTAAAGGTTTAGAGCATCTCTGTTATGAGGAAAGGCTGTTCAGCCTGGAGAAGAGGAGGTTTGAGGGGGATCTTATCAATCTATATAAATGCTTGAAGGATGGTACAGACACGACACTGCCAAGCTCTTTTCTGTGGTGCCCAGTGACAAGATAAGAAAGAGACAACAATTTTTACTGTGGGATGGCTGCACACTGGTACAGGAAGTTAAGGATTCTCCCATCTTGGAGGTATTAAAAGTCTCTTTGGACATGGTTTAATAGGAGTCCTGCTTGAGCAGGGAAGTTGAACCAGATGAACTCCAGAGGGTCCTTCCAACCTCAGCCATTCTGTGATCTCTGATCTGTGATTTTAATACAGATTTTCTGGCACAGACGAGAATTTGTCAACAAGCTTTTGAAGAGTTCTAGAAATGGTGTGTGAAGTTCTAAATGTTTGTTGTTGGATATACTCAATAATGTAGCTAAAACCTTCAAACCAATAAAACCTCAACCTAAGAAATTGCTGAAACTGCAGACAAGAGAAAGAAGGAAAGAAACTTTGCAAACAATGAATTCCCCTCATGTTAAAGGGAGAAATGCAGGTTTACCAAAGCTCAGCTGAGCATTTTGGTGATCTCCTTCAATAGCCTCTTCTGTGGCTCTTAAACCAGATTTTAAATGAGCAAGGAATAGAAATCCCTCATAATACTCATTCTAAAATTAGAAACAAGGCTTAAAAACAGTTTCCACATCTAATACACAGCCAGAGTATTTCATTATAGCAATCACAAAACATTTGAAGAGAGAGTGATTTGGGCCAGTGTTGAGCTAATGGAGGTGGAGTACAGAATTTAGGAAATACTTGTTCCTTTTTCCTGCTGCTAAAATTAGAAAATCTTGGCATATTTTCAGGTCACAGACCAATTTGTGTCTTTGTTAGGTGTCCAAATGCATGAAATTGTACCAACACAAAAACAGTAAGAGTGAGAGAAGGATCCAAATTTAAAAGGAGAGATGGATCAAAGATACACTATCGAAATCATATCAAAACTTCTTAGACCATGTTGAAAAAAAGAGACAGGCAAAACAATTTTCAGTCAAAATTATCTGAGATTTCTGTAAGACAAATGTTTCTGTGAGAATAGTTCAAGTTATCTGAATAGGAACTTTTGAAGCTGTTTCAAATTCTGATATAATTAAATATTTCTTTTACCCAAATTAACCTGTTTCTCACCCCTGTCCTGGGTACCTTCAATCTGCTCCACAATACTTAATTCCAATAAGGTATTTTATTTTATTTTCCTCTAAGCCAATTTCCCCATAAGGGCTGCAGCTCTATTTATCTTTTTGCTATATTAATCAAAAGTGCTTTACCACAACATCATTTTCTCTGCTGAAGTGCAGTTTGGCCCTACTATCCAGGTTTCTGCTCATTCTTCATTAAAGGTTAGAGGTTTCCTTTCTGTTGGAAATATCCAGATTACTTCTGAACCTTGTGGCACAACCTGGAGTCACATGGCTGGTGCATGCCTGGAGATCTGTCCTGAGCTAACTGAGCACAGTGTACCAGACCTTCAAGCCAACAAAGTAATTTGCAAAACACAGTCTAAATGAATCTAATTTTTTTGCATTTCATCTTTTCCAATGAAGTCTGGAACAACTTCCCATGGAACAGGACTTCCTACTCTTACTCAGTTCTAATTTGGATCATATGTGCCTGGAAAATTAAGTGAAAATAAGGTTTTGGGGTGACTTTTTTGCTGTTTCAGTTCTAGTGCATGCACAGCTAGCACAGGAGTGTAGTGCTGGTAGATGGGAACGTGATGAAACAGCCTCTTGGTCAGCCCATGGTGACAAATAAGATGATCTGTGTTTACTGAGCTGCAGGACACCTCAGTTCTATGGCAATGCTCAGCTTCTTTCCTATTCCTGGTGCTGTGTGTGTCTCAGTCTGCAGCCCCAAATGGGTCTGAGCAATGGAAAATCTCTGTTGTAGCATGGGAGCTGTGAGCTCATCCTCTCACCTTTGCTGCAACTATTCCCTTTGTGTGAAAAGTTTTTTGAGGATATGGGTAGTAGTGCAAGTAGCAGCCACACCCAGGACAACAAGGAAGAATCTGTTCACCAGTCCTGTGCTTCCTGTGGAATGTCAACAGGAGGGGGGAATAATCTCCCACAGACCACCCCAAATCATCAAACCAGTAGGAACTGTACTTGCCATGCCAAGAGCCAGGCATCAAAGCTCAAGTGCTTACATATTCTATTAAGTGTTTTAATATTAGAGCAGGGAGACCAGAAAAACTGCAACCTTTTGGTTCCCTGAGGTCTCCTAAAGAAGGCCATGAGGGACAAAACACTGTATTTTTTCTGTTCTTTTCTACAATATTAAACCACTTAATAGAATATGTAAGCTCTTGAGCTTTGATGCTTGGTTCTTGGCATGCCAGAGGCTTTGTTACATGTTTCTACAGTAATTGAAAGAAATATCCATCTGTAGCAATTTCATTTTTTAGCAAGCTGAACAGATTCTTGGGAGGTAGGAGCTGCAAACATATGAAACGGAATAAAATAGTTTCTATCGAGCTCAATTCTCTTAGTTCTGCTTTTGAGGAAACAATCACAGAGGAGTGTTGTAGAGGAGCCCTGGAACCAGAGCAATCTTGGTTCAAACAATGCTGCCTGCAGCCAGCCCTGGGGATGCTTACAAACCTGCCACACCATGTCAGCAGGCAGGGCTGGGGTTGTGCCACCAGACTCTGGGTGCAAGACAGCAGCTCCAATTATCCAGCTCAGACTTGTGAGTCACAACAACTGTTAACCAAATCTCACCCACCTTATCATGGTTCATCTTCCCCTCTTCTTATCCTTTACTCTGTTATGGCTATATGATTTTGGGACAGTGATTTGTCTCCTGCCCTGTTTGCTCACATTGTGTCACAATGGGACCCTGATCTTGGTCCAGAAATACAGATGACGCTACATTACAACTAAAAAGCAACAGTCACAGGACAGCTATTCAAAAATCAATTTAAAAAATGGAAAATGGGATATGCTACAAGTAGAGGTGACCTTGGAGGAGTAGGATAAAAGTGGAATGGAACCAAGAAAGAACTCAGGAGAAATTTGTAAAACCCGAACTTTGTAGACGTTTGGCAAGGTGCTGAACAGGGAAAATTTCTTTGAATAGCGGAGAATCAAGTTTCCACAGTGAGGTTTGTTATGGCCTTTGAGAGCTCAGAATTTTACAGCTTCAGCAGATGGACTTCACCCAGGTAATATGTTATTTTTTTGGAACCTAAGATGTGTGGTTAGCAGCACCCCCACCAACATCTTTCATTTCTGAAGTTGGCACTGTTTTGGGGATTGGCAACCAATTGCCTAGGATGCATGCTCACAGCACTGTGACATCCTGACACAGAAAATCTCACCACTCTGGAGTACTTCAGTAATACTGCTTCCAATCTAAAGGCACAAAACTCCCCAAAAGTAAGGTTCATGCACTATCTTACCTTTCTGCTGAAAAGCAGCAGGGATTTGTTTGCTATTGTTTGCCCCACACTATTCTCATCTGAAATGTGTAGCTGCAGAGAAAAATTACAGTGAGATTCCTTTTTTTTCTGCCAGGTATTAGAGTGAGCTCAGTTGTGCATTTAGCTGGTCTCTCCAGGTAGCTGAGCACCTCAGGGCAAAGAGAGGTGCTGTAAGGCCAGCCTGTGAAATACATGAGATTTTGATTTACATTATGAACATCATAAGCCTTTGCCTCTAGAGAGCAAAGCCAGAGCATCTTTTCTAGGCAGGGATGATCCCAGCAATGTCAATTGAAATGTCAATTCAGAGCATGTTGTTCTGCACAGCTCCTCATACTGTTTTATTATTTTATTGATCTAGTGAAAAAAATAGAATGGTAGAATTGGTTGGGTTGGAATGGCCCTTAAAGATCATTTTGTTCCAAACCCTTTGCCAGGGGCAGAGACACCTTCTGCTAGACCAGGTGCTCAAAGTCCCATTCAACCTGACCATGAACACATCCAGGGGTGGAACATTCTGGGCTCCTCTGAGCAATCTGTTCCAGTGCCTCACCACCCTCAGGAAAGTGCTTGAACATTTTATGTAGCTGACATCCAGCCTGCAGTTGTCAATATCACCAAAGAAATCACTGCAGAGCAGGATCATCCCCACAACTACCCCAGCTTGATGACAAGCGTGTTTAGACTTCCTTTCCTTATAATCTGCACTCCCACAAGGACAAAACAAACAAATAAAAGAGAAAAATATTACCTCTAATCTGCAAAATGTAGGTTTATAATGTTCCATTACTCTGACAAACAGAAATCTACTTGCAGAACAGACTAAGTGCATTTTTTAAACCAAACGGCCTTTGCTCACCATCTCCTTTGGGGCACAACCCTTTCTCCAAGCTGTTCCCATCCACTCCAAATCCAAAGTGCACACTCCAGTCTTTCTCTCCCCATGGAGGTCTGGCTGCTGTCTCTCACTACCTCCTCAGCAGTCTGTTTGCAGGGCAAGCTCCTGGCTACTTGCTGCAGCTACTCCTGTCTGCTGCCTTGCCTTGCCCTCCTGTCCCCTCCAGGCACAACCTCTCCACTTTCACATGAAGGGCCTCCCTGACCCAGTGCCTCTCCTCACAGGACACAACACAAAAGGAAAACAAGCACATTAATAATTTCACAGGTGTCTTGTAGCAAAGTGTCAGTGCTGACTAAAAAAGATTTGAGAATAGCTGTAAGTGTTCTGGCGAAAAGGAAAAAAAAGAAGAATGTGATCCTTGATAAAATGATGGAGGTCAGCAAACTGCAGCTAAAAATGGAGATAGCAATGAGATAAACACCAGCTGTTTTTTAAATCCTTCTGAAGCAATGTACGAGGTGAATTTCAGGTGTTTAAGAGGACATATGCAAAGTTCTTGGAAAACACACTGCTGTAAAGGAATTTTAGAGGAAGAAGGAATATATATGGTTGTTGCCAGCCAGGATAAATTATTATTAATGTTTGCAATGGATGCCCAAATAGCAGGCACCAGAACAGTGCAATGGTTTGGCCTCAAAAAGCCTCTAGACACCAAACTTTTTCACATAGAAAGATGTAAAAGGTCCAGTTTCTGTGTTTTGCATTAGTAGGGGGGAAGTGAATAGAGAAAGCTGACAGCTGCCAGATGGCACAGATAGCTCCACATTACCAAGTACATAAGTTTATGACAGAAGACTTGCAGTTTTGCAAGAGCTCAGCCTTCAGAAAGTACACCTAAAAGTTCATATATTGTATAAATCAGGGTGACTGAACAAGGTTTTCAGCTTCCTCTGGAAAACTCTTTATCTCTGGAATTTCTGGCCATCAGCTTCAATCCCTTGCTTCAGTGAATTCTGAGTGCCACATTACTATCCTTCAGTCCCCTCTCCCAGCTCCTGCAGTCCTCACAGCTTCTCTTCAGGAGGTGATGGAACTGCTTAGGGCTTACCTTGGTGGCTGTTTCTCCTTGTATCGTTTTCTGACACATGTGAGTTCCTGATACCACCCAGGGCAGACCTGAAAACAGAAATGCTGAACTGCCAATCCTGTAAAATGGGTTGGGTCACAGGAACAGACACAGGATGTTGTTTTTTAATCTTGCCATCAGTTAATGGTATTTCTAATTTCATGCAAATTCCAGCGACAAATAGGAATATTTAAACTAGGCCCTTTACAAGGTACACTGAACTAATCTTAAGTAAAAGATGAGAGATTCAAGGCTGAAGACTTCTGTGACCAGCTACAAGTGAAGATCCACAAATGTAACAGGGGAATGTAGTTTATCTGCATGCATCCTCCTTTCTGGCAGTTTCTGCATGTAATTCTGCTCACCTGACTAGTTAGAGAACAAAATTTTATTGCTGTAAATCATATTTCTTTTCCTGTAGAACAGGACAGAAGTGAAAAACCCTACATTCTGGTTAGTAGTAAGATTGGATAAGATAGAACCAGAAAATTTCCCTTCATAAATAAAATCAAGATATCCTTAAATAAAGTCTGTAGTCTGGACACTTGTGCCCTTTTTGCTGTGGCTAAGTTTGTCACAGTTGTTCTCCAGGTATGTGCACATATGCAAAAGAGTCTCAGCTCTGAGTTGGTTTTGAAGTTTCAACAACACAAACAGGGAAATCTGTTCTGTGTCATCAGTATTAGGCACTGAATTTGTATGTCTGCAGTAATTGCCAAAAGATTTCTCACCCCAGCTTTGTTGTGATTCTGATGTTCTCTAAATGTCAGTGAAATCAGATAGCCGCCCCTTCGCTAAATAATGTCTGTCCTCTCCCTCTGTCCAGGGGACGAACATATTGCCAGGGACTTTTAAATAAAATGAAAGATGGGGAGTGCTGAAACAGCCACATGTACTTCAAATTCTTCTTATAAGAGTGGTTGTCATTAGCACAGTGTATTTTTGTTCATTGCATATGTACATTTTCTAAATAAAATTCCCAGTACTATTGCCCCTTTCTCAAAAAACCATCAGGGACTCAAGCCCAAAGTTATAGCAAAAGAAAATTTTTATCTCTTTAGAAGGCAAAATAAATCATTCTGTGGGAACACTGCCAATCAGAGACTTATTGCAAATGAAAAAAAATTACACAACTATCACTGTGTTTGGATCAATGACACCTGTTTCTAGGTAGATTCAGTGCAACTGTTATGTGTGCAGATGTACACACAGATGATGCTGGTATTTATAGAAGGGTTCACAGCCCATTAGAAACCATCTTGTAAAAAAGCTGACT
Organism: Ammospiza nelsoni; assembly: GCF_027579445.1. Classification (NCBI taxonomy): domain Eukaryota; kingdom Metazoa; phylum Chordata; class Aves; order Passeriformes; family Passerellidae; genus Ammospiza; species Ammospiza nelsoni. The sequence goes on along the minus strand of NC_080638.1, from coordinate 53,265,257 downwards.
TTAAAACCTCTGAAGATGCTTTTATGGAGCTTCCAGATGCTTGGATAGTCAGCCAAATCTCTGGTCCACGAGAACAGGATGGAGATCTAAAAAATCAGGTTGTGTTTTTAATTTTCTCCTGCAATATCTCTTGCATTTGGCACTGAAAGAAAACATAATAATTCAAGAGAACCAAAATCAGTCTGAGTTCAAAGGAAAGTTTCAGTTCAGTTTGTGGATATCCAAACTGGCATCCTCTCCCTACAGGTGGTAAATGCAACTGATGTCTCTCATAATCTTTTCTATAAATAACATCAGCACAAAGGTTTGCAAGACAGAGTCCCAAGAGAATGAGAGTAGTTGATATTCTACTCTCATCTAACTAACTGAATGAATGCAGTTTCGTTACTGACCTTCCTTTCTTGGTAGCATTGTTAAGACTTTACCTATTAGTAAAAGAAATTTTTTTTTTTGTGTAATTTTATAGACTTATTCTAGAAGAAAGGAAGCACTATCTGGACTTGATCCTATATAAGGAACTGAAATTAATGAGTGGACAAAAGACAGGTGCAGAACTGAGTTCTGATTGTGCAGTGTTCATGTGCATATCCAGAGATGCAGATGTATTTCTACCGTATTTTCATCCATTTACTATTCAGTACCATGACATGTTTTCATAGAGATGCTGTACCTGAGCTCACCTCCTCTTTTGTTCCTTCAATGACCTACAGAGCTGTTAAGCAATGAAGAGTGCTTTTTCTTTAGTAGTGCTCTGTTCCATCAACATTTGCTGCTTCCACGCAGTGAGAAATACACTTTCCTCCCAGCTTGCACAGTTTAAGTCTTATCACGTAGGTAGAAGCAGTCTATTGGCAGTCAAAACAGACATGTCTTACTTTGCATTTTTCATGATACCAATACCTGTGAACAGAAACTTCACAGATTTTCAGATTTAACTACTACTGGCTTAGTTTACTTTAAATGATAAGTTGTGGGAAAAGAGAAAAGGATAACTGAATGTGAATATGAGAAAGAACTGAGTTATTTCTCTGGCCTTTTGCTGCCTGTCCCTTGGGGCTGCCTGTCCCCTCAGTAGGGCAGTTTTAGGGAGGAGGTTTTCAAGGAAGCTGAATGAATCTGTTTCCCTCAGTCAGGCAGTCTGGGCAGGCTGCAGTACCTGCAGGAGTGGAGCAGCACCAGTGCTGGCTGCACAGGCTGTGGCAGCAGAAATAGCACAGCTCCATCAAAGCACTGCTGTCCTGACCTAAAAACCCAGCTAGGGAATGAGTTCACAGCCACAGGGGCAGTGCTGAGCTGACACAGCTACCCTGCTCTTCCTATTCATGCTCTTCTGAAGACACAGCATAACATCCAGCCTGCACTACATAGTGTATTATTTTATTTTATTTTATTTTATTTTATTTTATTTTATTTTATTTTATTTTATTTTATTTTATTTTATTTTATTTTATTTCATTTCATTTCATTTTTATGTTATGTTATGTTATTTTATTTTATTTTTTATTTCTTTACTCTAAGTCCCCAGAGCTTCAGTGCTACGTAGGATTTAACACATCCAGCAAGGCACTAGAACAAAGGGCCATGCCCAGAAAAGTAATGAACACATGCTGTCATAACATGACAGTTAAAGTCACCTCCCTGCTCCTGTGAAACCTTCTGTTTCTTCAGCCTCCTCAGCACATATGCTTTACCAACTCAAACTCACTCCTGCACTCGTAAATACATATCATCAACTACCCTTTGACTATTTTATGCTAACAGAGTCTATGTCTCTGCTGGAAAACATAGCAAAATTTCATTTGGTTTAGTAAGCTTAGAGAGGGTTTACTCAGCTGTAAGCAATACCAGTGGTTGTTGTGCAGTGTGCTTTACCATCTGACCACAGACACCAAAGGAGTACACAAAAGAGAAAAACAGGAATTAAACTTCAGAAATTTAAAATCTTCACTCCTGAACAAATGTCTTTCAATAGGTCAGTAAGCACTAAGGAGAAGAGCACTTTTAAGATAGTACACAGAGAGGTCAAGAGTGACTTTTTTTCCACTGAGGACAGCTAATAGTTGCCTTGCAAGTGCTGTATCATTCATGGAGCTAACCAAGCCCATGGAAAAGATGGACCTATAAGGACCTATTAGTCTGGGACCTGATGGCAGAAATTAGAGCCAGAAGGCAGGACCTTGGCAAGGCATAATTTCTTTAATTTTGAGGAAAATAAAAATGATTGCCTCTCACAGAACTTCCAAAAGAATTAGGTGAAATTTGTTAATTGAAGCTTTTATTCTAAAAATATTTCAGTGATATTAATGAAAGAAGGAACTCAGACCTGAATTCAGAATGAGAGTCAAAACTGAAGTGCACACTAAAATGTGGTTTACATGTCAATCTTTGCCTAGACCATATATGTTGCTAATTGCTACAACCGAAAACAATGTCTGTATTTTTCATAGGAAGAGATCAAAACCTAAACCTGTGCGACAATCCAGCTTTGTTGTGACTGGTGAAAAACCTTCAGCCTTCTTCCAGTCAAGCAACTTAGCTGTTCTGGAAAGATCCATAGAATGGTTTGCCATGGGCAGGGACATCTCCCGCGAGAGCAAACACCAGATTGCTCAACGTCCCATCCAACCTGGCCTTGAACACTCCTGGGCAGGGGAATCCACAGCTTCTCCAGGCAACCTGGTCCAGTGCCTCTCTATCCTCACAGGGAAGAATCTCTTCCTTGTATCTAAACTAAAGATTTCCTCTCTTTCAGTTTGAACTCATTACTCCTTTTTCTTTAACTACAGCTCTTGATGAAGGATCCTTCTCTGGCTTCTTTTTTTTCTCTTTCTTTCTTTCTTTCTTTCTTTCTTTCTTTCTTTCTTTCTTTCTTTCTTTCTTTCTTTCTTTCTTTCTTTCTTTCTTTCTTTCTTTCTTTCTTTCTTTCTTTCTTTCTTTCTTTCTTTCTTTCTTTCTTTCTTTCTTTCTTTCTTTCTTTCTTTCTTTCTTTCTTTCTTTCTTTCTTTCTTTCTTTCTTTCTTTCTTTCTTTCTTTCTTTCTTTCTTTCTTTCTTTCTTTCTTTCTTTCTTTCTTTCTTTCTTTCTTTCTTTCTTTCTTTCTTTCTTTCTTTCTTTCTTTCTTTCTTTCTTTCTTTCTTTCTTTCTTTCTTTCTTTCTTTCTTTCTTTCTTTCTTTCTTTCTTTCTTTCTTTCTTTCTTTCTTTCTTTCTTTCTTTCTTTCTTTCTTTCTTTCTTTCTTTCTTTCTTTCTTTCTTTCTTTCTCTTTTCTTCTCTTTCTTTCTCTCTTTGTCTCTCTCTCTTTCTCTCTTTCTTTCTCTCTTTCTCTCTTTCTTTATTTCTTTCTTTCTTTCTTTTTCTTTTCCACTTTTTAGCATGTACAAAAGAGTGTAATTCACCCCTCCTTAGGTGTTCCCTCATGTCAAAATGCTATCACAAAGTGCAGATTGATTCTGCAGAGTGAACCTGTTGAAAAATCCTTGACAATTGGATTAGAATGGATAGAATGAAAGAACTGCTGGAGCCCTTCTCCAGCTGAACTTTTGCAGCTGCACCAGCAGCGATGTGCCAAGGCAAGACAAGTTTGTTATATGGGTGATGCACAGTGCTTTGTGGGAGAATTATACTTTCCTATCCCAGCAACCATAAGACATCCTCACTGTACTTTGAGAAGAATGCAGCCAGTGAAATGAGAATGCAACCCTTGGCTCCCTGTGGCTCCCATTTCAGTTCTAATTTCAGAATAGCTTTATCTTGAAATCTTTATTCAGACACACACACACACATGCAAAAATTGAATCAAACTGCAAATGTATTTTCTCACTGCTTGCCCTTTTCACGAGCAAGATCTCAGGCAGGCTTTGAATATACATTATGAAGCTTTTCACTCTAACAATCTTACAATCCCCATTTCTGACACTGGAACTAATTCAGAGTATTAGTTCTGAGGTCAGTCACACCTCAGACTCAGGCAACCACATGCTCCTGCAGGATGACAGGACACTGCAGCCAGCTGCAACCTGTAACCATGTGCAACTGGCAGCTCACAACCAACACAAGGCAATCTGACTTCACTGAAAGTGGAAGACAAAACAACTCCAATTATGTTTTTATTTTCTCCGGCTTGGGTATCTTCATGCAGCCTGTAACCAGGGCAATTGAGGCACAACAAGTTGTCTGTGAGGGAATGTATTTCAGCTAGAACTCAAGATGTTTCAAAGGTTGATCTCTGACCTGCAGGAGGTGTTCTGCTTTTAAAAAGCTTCACATTTACATGGAATCGTTGTTTCTAATAAAGATGGTATTTTCTTCCCTCATGCTTGTTGTTTTAACTATTGCATTAATAACTAGAAATTTATGACAGCCCAATAAACTCATGCCAAAAGGACATCAAGTCTGTATGTGCAGCCCTCAGAATAGTGCTGTTATGCTTCAACATGACTGTCAGATTATTATTTTTAAATAACAAGTAGAAGAGACTATATCTTCTCATCCTTGGAAACCAAGCTGTTTTTTTTCTGAGACTTAAAACAACATTAGTCTGAGCCAGAGACTAAGCATGGGAAAACTGAATGCTGATGATATTCATCAGGCATTGCTATTTCAGCCCTAGCCCAGGCTCATTGAAAGGATTGTCAGACGTGTTTCAGTGCAGGCAGGATTTACAGTATAAATGTCAACAAGATAGCATAAACAGCAGTGAATAAGACTTGCTGGATGACTGGATGGAAATACTATAGTGTGTTGTGAATGCATTGTTAGTCATTGTGTTGTTTCTTTTTTTTTCTTTTTTTTCTGCAGGTTGTTTGCACTTTTTATACTGAATATATACTCAGTATATACTTAATATATGTTCTCAAAATCCAGAGTTCCCCCTTATCCCATTATAATTATCCTCCAGCTGTAATTATCCTCCCCCAAAGACAGACATGCACACAGTAATCACTATCAGAGCTTTCACAAACACCTGTGCAAGAAGCAGCTATCACCACTCTATTCATGGTTTCTATGTATAATATGGCAAGTGCACCATCTAGTCACAGCATTGCTCACTGCCACAGCCATAGTCTGCTAAAGCACCTTGCAAACATTCAAGCAAACACTGTCCATGTTCAAAGTGGTCTTTTTTTTTTTTTTTTTTTTTTTTTAATGTACAATCAGTTGGGTTCACTGGAACTTTAGGACAAATGTATTTCTGTAGAAAAAACATGAGTATTGATTGGGCAGAAGCTTGTGGGCAGCCTTAGCTGGAACTTCTCAGTGGAAACTCACTAATTTGCAAACTCAGCATTGCCCACAAGAGACAGAACATATGTAAGTGTTTATTATGTGAATACATCTGAAGACCTATTTAAGCTGATAGTTTAATGCTCCAACATTTGTACCACAGGCTTCAATAACATTTTGTCTCCTCTACATCAAGTCCTTCCAAAGACTGGAGAGAAGAAAGAACAGCAAGGAGTCCTTTTCAGCTACAATTGCTTTTTTGGAAGACTTACATCATGGTCCTACCCAAAGGAATGACACTATTTTTGTCCAAGTACAGGCACCATCAGGATACAAACAGACTCTTCAACTACTTGGGTTAGTCTTTGCTGAATATCATTGAATTAAACGGCAAATATGTTTTCTTCCAGCTTGACCTTTTCATGCGCAAGGACCTCAGGCAGGCTGAATATCATATTTGATGAATACCATCAATCCCATTTCAGCCTCCTCACTTCTTGCCTCTGTTTAAACTGTGCAATGGATGGTGTTCACTCATCCATACCAGGATGCCCAATTCCTCACCATCTTGTAGTGGTCACACATGCCCTGCCGCCTGTAAGCAATTGGGTAGAGTATGGCAAATCTAAACAGCACATCTCAGGGGGAACAGAAGAAAGGAACAAAGCCTGAACTCCCTGCTTCTTGTAGCTATGCCACCTACTTAGATTTCCTCCCCTGAAGCTAGTCGCGCCTGCTAGAACGACAAGGACTTTGAGGACTTTCATTGTTTCCAGGTTAACTGGGTGGCCTTCATTCCTCTTCTGTCTTGGGATTCTGTGGAGACCATCCCACTGTTTTACTTCACATCCTCAAAGCAAATGCTTGGACTCACCATTCCATTGTCCCTTTAAACTAGGCTATTTCTCCATTTTCTTCTCCCTTTTTTGTGTGCCTCTGCTGAGTAGAACATGAAGCCCTTTGCTAAAGTTGTTAGTGGATTATGGCTGCATCAATTTGGGCATGATCTTCCACTCTAAATGCTCTACCACCATTCTGTTTGTTTGCTTTTATCCATGCCACATTTGCTCTCAAAGACAGATGGATTTGAGACACTTGTGTGCATAATGTTAAAGAAGCTCCCTTTCCCCAGATCCATGCTTCTGGAAATGATATCAATGGATATGATCACCTACTTAGGAACTGGAGGGAGCTACTGGAAAGCCATTTGCATGCCACAATTTTGTAACTTGGCCAACAGGACTAACAATCTCTAACCTTTTCTCTGGAGAGGAAAAGTCTTGAGGCTGGGGGACAGCCTGAATTTTTTGCACCCTTTTTCACTCATCAGTACTATTTTATTTTTTTTTAATGAAGATCATAACCGTAGGATAGAAAAATGAAAATCTCCAGCCAAGATCAATGCAGAATCTGTGCAGTAATGAGCAAAATATCAAAAGGACTGATATTCAAAAGGAAGACGACACCCCAAGGTACCAGCAGCAGTTTCATTGAAACTATTGGACAATTCCATCTTTCTGAAGGGGAGAACAGGGCTGGGCCTGCAGGCATCTGTGCAGAGCAAACCTGATAAAGCTGCAGCTTCTCCCTCTCAGCTCCCTCAACCTCACATGTGCTCTATAAAGCACAAACTAAGATCTCCCCTGCTGAGCTAATCTCTTAGAATATAACAGCCCTGCAGTTGTCTAAAGAAAAACTGCCTCAGACAGGGCTCCATATCAGACTTGGTCCCTTTATGGCTCTTTCCCAACAGTAAGCCCACACGTGATCCTTTCGCTTTCATCTCTGGCTTCCAGGCAATCTTTGTTCTCTCTCAGCAAGGAGGCATCAAAAACTTTCTTGGGCTCAAAACTACAGGGACTACTCCAACACTCCCTGGAAACAGGCTGCCTTTCATATCTCCCAGCAATCCAGGCTCCCAGCCACCACATCAGTCAGATCTCCTTAGTCCTCCAAGTCCCATTAGTTAGGAAGAAAAACAGGCACAGGTGAGAGTAGAGGCCTGAATCCCTTCAAAGCTCACATTTGCCCATGATAAAATGCAGGACTCATGTAATACTTCCAGTAATTTAAACACTGGAAAGTAGAATGGAATAACTCCAGGTTTATTTAGCCTTTTAAAATATTAACTATTTCTTGTTGGAAATATTGTAGATGCACAGCTCCCAGCAAGTTGTGATGTGCCTGCATCTGCTCTGGAAATATGAGTGAAGTTCTGTCTTTCAATTTGGTACAAAAAGATTTTTAAAAATTAAAGCACATATTTTCTCATTTCCAATTTGAGCACCTTAGAAAGCCAAAAAAGCAGAGACATGTGAATAAATATCTCACCATACAGTGTGAGAAGCATAAGAATGGGTATTAGAATATTGATGAAGTTGTTGTGCATGCCCTTTTGGGTTAAAAAAATATTCAAGCAAAATGAGAGAGTCTAGAAGCATACCAGTACACCAAAATCTTTTCATTTAGCTGAATTTATATAAAATAATTTCTTGGTTATTCTTTCATTATTCCTAATTTCCTCTCAGTGACTTTTAATTTAATCTACTTTCATAAATGTAGTGTTCTTTATAAATCACAGAATCCTAGAATGGTTTGGATTGAGGAGGACGTTAAAGATCATCTAGTTCTACCTCCTGTACTGTGGTCAGGGACACAAATAGGTTGCTCAAAGCCCCATCCAGCACTTGCCAACAGTGCCCTTGAACCCTTTAAAAGTACACAGTGTCTGCGTTTGGGCTACCAAAAGCCATGGACACGTTAGAAGGACGGCCAAATTCTACTTTCAGTTTAATTCCAAACGAGAACAGCAATTCTCTCTGGAGGATCACTGCTGTCTGTCTCTGCTGCTGCAGATGTGGTTTTGCTGTAGCTCACCATGTCAGAAGCAGTGATTACCTAGAGGCGAAGGACTACTGGCATGTTCTGGTTCTTTGTTTTTGCCATTTTCCCATAGCCAGTCACCAGGAGCGGGTTACAAACTTTCCAGCGTGAAACGCGAAGGGAGCGGTTTGAGGAGAGTCAAACGGTTCTGCGTTCACATGCTGCCATCAAGCGGGCAGACACAGTAGAAGACTGGAACAAATAGTAAGGACATTGTTTTGAGAGAGGAAAGGGGATGGAAAGACAAAGAATAAAAAACAATATTTTTGCTCCAAGCCTCATGTTATAAAAACATTCCTGGTCTAATAAAAATTTCTCACTAATCCTGGCTAATTCCCTCTTCTATTTTTTCTTCCTCTCCCACTTTGATATTTTAGCCTCTTTGCAGTTGCTCAGACTTGACTTTGAGAGACCATGAAAATATAAGAAGGCTACTCTGTGCCTGTAGAATTTGTCTCAATTGCTAGGGACAAGGATCTTCACTGTGTACCCACTCTGAGACCCCCAGATATGAGCTTCAGCACACCCCATCTCAGGGACCTACAGGGGACTGAAGTTATCATTTTGAGTCTTAGAGCTAATAACCAAATATCAATCAATTCAATGGTTCTTCAAATCCCAGATCAACAGTTCAGTTTATATTTGAAACTGAAATATTCCCCTTTACATGAAGTCTTAGTCCTCCTCTTGCAAAGTTTTACAACAACCTTCACTACAATAATTTTAAAAGGCACCTTCATCTCCTATAAGAAAATTTGGAGAAACTTCAAAATATTACATGATGTTAAAAAGGACAAAATCCCAGTAAATTTTTCTGGGTTTCTCTCATTTAATGGCCACAGAGATGCAACAAAGCTGCCCTGTTTTGTGGACCTCAAGTGCTGACTCCAATACGGATTGAGCAACTACAAAAGTCTTCTCTTAAGACATTTCTTCCACCTAAGCCAGGCATAACTGGATATTTTCCTAGGCTGTGTGAATTCCAGGAACACAGGACTTGTCCATGCCTTATTCACAAGAAATGCATAGTAAATGAGATGTGTTTTGGAAAATTCACAATGTATGTATAGTACATGTGCAATGATTTCATGTTCTCTGGATGCATACACATGTATTTCTGCCAGGAAGTTTTTGTATTTATAAAAACAAAGAGCATGCCATATCTATAGCAAATTGTTTTGCCCTTCAGGCTGTGATAGTAAATAAATTTGCCAAGGCAAATTTGAGAACTTAGAGAGGAAATGACATAGCTGTGAAAAGTATTGTACTGGCCCAGTGCAAACTGCCCTGTTATTTTCAGGGATGGTTTGTACATATCCCTGCAGCCAGGTCCTTAACACTGTTTCACTCTCAAAAGCTGAAGGTCTGTTTTAAATAGGAACACTGTGGTCCACCTGGATCTAAATATTTCTTTGAAACAAACCCTCATGTTATCAACCTAGAAGAGCCAACTAGCTGGGCTGCTGTGGAAGTATCATCAGCAGATGGTTTAGCACTTACAGATGTAATCCTCATTGATCCAAAGCAATTGTTGGTTTATGGGCCAACATCAAGAATGGCAGTAAAAGGAAAAAAACATGTATGTATTCTTCTTGAGAATTCAGTGATTGTTTCTTCATTCTACTTTTGCAGCAGACAGACCTCTCCCCCACCATGGTGTTTTTCCCCCTCCCCGGAAGAAAACTAAACCAACATTCCTCTCCTCAAAAAACCCAAAACCAAAACTCACCCAAACAAGTTCAAAACAATCAAACCAAACTGGAAAAGCAAAAAGCATCCATGGCCTATCTCAAAAAACCAGATATTTGTGGAACATCCTTTTTTTGTTTTGTTTTGTTGTTGTTGTTTTGTTGTTGTTGTTGTTAACACAGAGATTAAGATGGCTCAAAGGGAGGTGGTTAAAATAAAAGAAATTATAATAATATATTTCCTCATGTGTTGGGGACAAGAAGGAGTGTCCCTTAACAAAGTGTCCCACTGTCCTTACTCATCCCTCAGCCTAGCTGTCCTTATTTATTTCTTGGTTTACACAGGCAAAAAGGCAGGGAGGTGAGTTTGAATTTCAGAGGCATCATTGCTTGATTAAAGGAGAACATTCAGAAATCAAAATGTGAGACATGGGAACATAGGTTGGTACCATGGCAATGGGTATCATAGATATGTTGTTTTCTGTCCACTGATAAAAAATATGTGGAATTAACATAGAATTGACCTGGTGTCAATGTTCTATCTTCTCTTTGCTCTTACATCAGTGTTTATGCACAATGCTTATTTTAAACTTCTTGCTTTGGAGACCTCTTGCAGGCTATTTATCCATAATATTTTTTATCATCCTAGTTGTCTGTCACTTGTGTGGTGATAAAGCTTTGGAGCTATTCACTACACCAACAACACAAATATGAGATACAAACATACATGTTTAATTATTTCCTGGAACGAAGGAGCTAAAGAAATATACTATTTTCTCCAGACTTTCATGCTTAAGGTAACCTTTTTCTCTTTGGAGAAGGTAGCAGGAGAATAGACCACCAACGATAGGAAGGATACTAAGAGCTGAAATCTACTCTTTTTCCATGCTGTGCAAATGATCTTTTCTCAAAAATGCTCTTCTGTCTACATATGAAGAAATTCACTGCGATGGAGGAACTGCCCATTGGGTCACCATGGCCAAATAAAAATTATGATAGTTTATAAATATGAATTACAACTTCCTAAGTTTTGTATGTTTAAAATACAAAGCTTTGTTACTTAAAGCCTTGTTCTGTTCTGCAGCAGACTGAGCTGTAAGGGATAAGGAAGCCTCTGCTCAAAGGTGTGGGGAAGGTGTACAGGCAGCTCAAGAATTTAACCACTGACTCCCAGCAGGTACCTAAAGTTGTAACTGGTTTTAAATCAAAGCTGCAAGATACCCAATGGAGTTATGCATGTTTCTGGTTTTCTCCAAATTAACCCTAACATATTTCTAATAAAGCTAAAATGAACAATACTGAATTATATGTTTAAAACATATTGTTTTAAAAGAAGTGTGTCAGCTCCTAAGACTCATGTTTTATGGCTTGAAATTCAACTCTGCTTACCTAGTTTTACATTCATCTGGGTTTCTCAGTCTTCAAACTTCCCTACAGCTGACTGAAAAGTTGCTAGGTTTGATAAATATTTGTCTTTCCAACAAGAGCTTTGAGAAGGAGCATCTTCTTCATTTAAAGTTTTGACCCAGTTATCTGGAATTCACCACTTTCCACAGTAATACCTGAGTACCATTTTTCCTCTTAGCACTACATCATAATACTATGATATGTGCAAATATTATCAACAATATTGCTACATACTTGTAGCAATTCAGAGAGATATTAGCAAAAAAAAAAATCTTACTGTAATGCCATGTATATGCTTCAAGGCTTTTTTAAAATTGAGCAGCTGTTAATGGATTTGGGAATAGCACAGTTATGAGAACTGAGAAGCTGCTAATCATTCCTATTGAGGGTGGCTGGGGAAATAAATTGTTACAAAACTGCGGTTAAAGACACCTTTAGGCACTGCTGTGGGAAGTGACTGGTTTGGTTGTTTTGGTGGGGTTTTTTGGGTTTTCATGGGGTTTTTTTTGGGGGGTATTTTTGGGTTTTTTGTTTTTTGTTTTTTCTTACAGGAAGCAGTCAGTGTCAGGTTGGCCATTTAGGAACAAAGCTGGGAGGGCCAGGAGGGTCATGCCCAGGGTGGGACAGACAGACCCGTGGCCCCACCAGCCCCACAGGCCCGCAGGAGCTGGAGCTGGTAATGGGGCCCACCAGCCCCACAGGCCCGCAGGAGCTGGAGCTGGTAACGGGGCCCACCAGCCCCACAGGCTCGCAGGAGCTGGAGCTGGTAACGGGGCCCACCAGCCCCACAGGCCCGCAGGAGCTGGAGCTGGTAATGGGGCCCACCAGCCCCACAGGCCCGCAGGAGCTGGAGCTGGTAACGGGGCCCATTGGCAGCTCCAGACACAGCAGGGGATGAACCAGCTCCAGGGGCCACCCGGGGGCTCCTGGCAGCAGCAAAAGCAGACAGGGCCAGAGACGGGGCTGGAGCACAGGTCCAAAGGGTCCTTTCAGCAGCTGGGCTTCCTGCAGGAGTAGTCCAAGCACCAAGTGCAGGCACAGTTTCAGCCCAGCTCAGACAGAACCAGCAGTGCTGGGCTGACCCAAAATGGTCCCACGGGCGGGAGGTGGGTGAGAGCTCCGTGCGAGGCCCCTCAGGGAGGTTAAGAGTTATCACTGCCCCCAGGCCCCTGACAATTTTATGGCTTTCATGACCCCTTGCCTGTTTGCCACTGCTGCTTTTGATTCTTGAAAACCTTGCCCTCTCCTTGAAAAGTGACAGAAAAAGCAGGAGTGAAGAATTAAAAGCAGCTGTCCTATTTCAGGTGACACGTGACATCTTTTCCTTTCTCCACATGACACAGTCATGAAGGATACTTCACTCAGCAGAGGTCTTTAAGAAATATTTATAGAAAAATCAGAATCTGATCCTTTAATCTCTACTAGGTCTCTAAAAAGAAAGACATTGAACACCTTTTTAACATTTTAAAATAGATAAATAGAACAATTTATAGATGCAGGTTTTCAAGTGAGAGACCTTTAACCTGAAGTTAATATCCCAAAGACCTCTAAGATTCTACAGAATCTCTCTTATAAGCATGTAAAAATAGCAACACTGACTGAATAGGTGAGGTATCAGTGTGGATTTGCTCCTGCTGGTTGCAATTTCTAAAGATTTTATCAGATATCAAATGAGTTCAGCATGGACACTTGTTGCAGACATTGCTGTAGAGTAAGGTTTAGAAATGAATAAATAAACCAGTATAGCCCTTAACTGCTGTTTATTAAATAGAAAAAAAAGCATTACTGAGTAATTTGCAAGTACTGTACTTGCCAAATGAACTATGCACAAGACAAGAAAGCTGCAATACAGTTGCAGTGATAAGTTATTTTTTATTTTACAAAAAGTAGCTGCCTTGAAGAGAAATTAAAATAACCTTCCTTACTTTTTAATCCTTTTTTTTTTTTTTTTTACCTTTTATTTTGGGGAATGAAAAAATCCTTAGCAAGACAGATCCATGACATTTCTTCATTGTCACTCAGAACAATTTACAGCAAATATACACACAAATACTGAGGCCAAACACAGGCAATAAATTTTACATATTGCTATGAAAAGTTGCAAGATGCTGCTTGGCTTTCAAGGGCCTAGATGGCAGTGTAGTTCTTAGTGTAATTAGTCAATTTGATCTTCTCTGGGAAGATAATATTAACTGAGAGGTTTTCCCCATTGTTAGACTTCAGAAAAAAGTTCTTTTTCTTGCGCAGGAGATGACTATACTTGGCATTAGCAAGCCACATTTCACATTTTGAAAAGAAAACAATCCCAGTTGTACCCAAGACAACAAGACACGTAAGCAAGCCCAGCACAACAAAACATATCACCTGGCTTCTACTCATTAAGGGATCTGCATTTTGAATTGTTTCTTTCACTGTTATTTTCAGGATTTCTTGTTGTTGGTGCACTGATCTGTGGTGAGCTTTTGAGGGTGGCTTGTAATTCTGCATATGCTTTGTCTCCATATTCATTCCAGAGAGGCTTGTGTTTTTGCTGGGATGTTTGCAGGTCACGCCAACAAATTCTGGTTTGCAGATGCACTCGAACCCTCCCTGGGGATGCTCACTGCAAGTGCCCCCGTTCTCACACGGGCCACTTGCACAGAAAGTGACACGGCTGCTGCAGAGCTTCCCTGTATAGCCATGGGGACAAGAACAGCTGAAACCCACTCCGACATCTGTGCAGGTTCCTCCATTCTCACACGGGCTGGATTCGCAGTCGTCTCTGTCTATCTCACAGAAGTTGCCAGCGAAACCAGAAGGGCACAGACAGGAAGCATGGGGTGCAAAACCATTGTCATCAATGCATGTTCCTCCATTCTGGCAGGGAGAACTAGGACACATGACAAACACAGAGACAAAATTGAAGTCCAAAGGAAGAAATTATTAGGAAACAATTTATACAATAAAAAGAGCTATTTTTCTTTAGAAGAGCCAATTCCGAATGCAAATCCACTGAAGTCAGTGAAGCTGAATAAAAAATGAGTTTGTTCAACATCATTGTCAATACAGATTATAATATCTTCTGCTGACCCTTTGGGCAGGATTAGTACACCAGTATATAGATTCAACCCAATGAGCTGTGAAGGGATTTTAAATTATTTCAAACATTTATTCAAATTAAGCTTCTCACTATTTTTATATATTTTTATATGCTTGGAGCTATTTAGCTAAGCAACTATTCACACAAGACAGAACAAAGACATGAAAAGCCATGGCTGCTTCCTTTCTAGCTGATTATTCCTAAAATAATCTATATATTGTATTGGCAGAAAAAAACAGTGTCACAGCAGCTAGGCATAAAGCTGATTGTTTTTATTCTGCCTGTCTGTTCCATGACACAAACAATTCAGAAGCAAACAGATACTTTCCTATAAACAGCTGTTCAGAGGAAATTTTTGATCAATACAATTATAACAAAAAAATATCAATGAGAGAATTTCAGCCTGGGCAAAGACAGCTGTAATGTGAGAGCAGGACCATATGAAACCAAGTATTTCTACAAACTCTTTTAGTACTTCCCATCTAGCAGCCTGATAACATGTTTTAGGTGACATAAATTAACTGATAGATCTTTTCTATCTTTACAATGCAACTGTGCCTTACTGAGTGTAATGCCAAAAGATGAGGCCACCACTGACTGGCACAAATGTGTTAATTCAGGGGATCTGTGCAAAGTGCTCTTGCTCCTTTAGCTGTCCCTGCTGGCTGACAAGGGTCCCTGAGTCCCAGGTTTACAAATAAACCTCAAACCCTCAAACTTTCACGGCAGTTCATCACACATCAGCCAAGCTTTTAAAACTCACTTTGTAAAATATGAAAAATACTTGGCAAAGTTTAGGACAAGCCTCACTGACAACAAAACTTTTCTTAATACTTATGTATCCCTGAAGACATACAGCACAGTACTGCCTGAGAGTTGAAAAGTCCAAGCTGTTATTTCAGGCCCCCCAATTCCAGGGCAAAGTCCCAGGGGTGATGAAGACCACAGCTTCAGATGCAGACATTTCACATGTGCAGCAGTCAGTAGCAACAGGCTGTTGTGGAATTCCACGGTGGCACACAGAGATTTACAAGATCTGTTGATGTCTGGCTGAGATGACTGTGAAAGAGCTGTAAGCTCCTGTCTACAAATGGTCCCTGATCACAACAAGGCTGGGTTTGTCACCACTGCTCTGGGACTGCCTTTGGTAGAGATTGCTCCAAGCACCTCTGGCTTCACTGGGGACTGAAACACCCAGCAGCCACCCATCAGGAGAGTCTGAACATTCTGGCAGAGGAATCATCTGTCTGCTTTCTGCAGCTTCCACAGTAACTGCTCTGTCCTCTAGTACTGTTCTTGGTAAAAATGCACTAAAAGAACATATTGGAAGTCTGGGAGCAGTATTAGGAAAACAAAACTGGGATTTGACATAGACATGGTTAGTGATAACTTGAGGTAAGGAACTTCAACATATTAACCAGTCACTATGTCTTTTTAATCAAAATATGGAAATTGGAGTTATACAGTCCTTCAGTGGTTATGGCTGTCTTGGAGAACCTAGCACTTTCCCTTAGCTTTACAGGTCCCATGGAAAATTGGACAAGCTGGTTTGTCCAACATAAATGTGTAGAAGTTTGAACCTTCATGGCCGGGTTGAATCTCAGTACTTTCTAGGGAAATGGGAAGAAACTGTTGGAGAACATAAGTTCTGAATTTTTTCCGTTTTCTGAAATTTTCAGAAATGTAAAATATTGAAATAAAAAACAGTTAAGGGGAAAAATGCAGAATTATGAAAATTTTCTTCATTTTTTACTAACAGAGTTGCATTTGTCTATTTTAAATATGTTAAAATAAATAAAGGCT
This sequence comes from Ammospiza nelsoni, assembly GCF_027579445.1. NCBI lineage: Eukaryota > Metazoa > Chordata > Aves > Passeriformes > Passerellidae > Ammospiza > Ammospiza nelsoni. The sequence goes on along the minus strand of NC_080638.1, from coordinate 53,249,176 downwards.
TAATATTAATTTCCTTGAATAAATTCTTCTGCTTTGCATTTTTGGCATACAGCAAGGTGTTGCACATTAAGGGTTAGTTGTAGGAACCATTCCATACCATTCTTTGCTTCCCAGATAGTCTGGTTTCTTTTAGAAAGTACCACTCACTGCTCTGCTTCAGGGCAGGAACCTCCAAACATCACAGAGAGGTCACTACTCCAGATACATGTAAGCAGACTAGAAAAAACACTTTGATTTGTGAATTGCTCTGGTTCCACCTGGGAATATTAAGAAGCCAGCAGTAATGCTCAGTAAAATCAACATTTTTAACATTACCACTGAGGTGAAGAGGAAATGAGAGGTGAATGAAATGGCACCATCTGATGAGGTCTCTTTCTACAATGTGGGATGCACTCTCTGGTGGACTGTGAATTATTAGCAGACACGGAGTGCTTATGCTGACAACAGTTGTCTTTTTGAACTAAATGCAGATTTGCAGAGCCTGCTGCTCATTTTCCGGAAAAAGACAGCTTCCTAGAGAAAAAGAATCACTGCTTCAAGAAAGAAAGCAACTTATGTTGCTTTCTTCAGAAAAATTGTTCACAATTTCCAGGCTAGTTCATCAGCATTCAGTCCAAAAACAGAGTGCCAACACAAAAAAAGGAGTTTCAGCAATTTAAAACCATAAGGTGTTTAAGGAATTACATGGAACTAATCTTTATTATTTTGTTGATGCTGTATTTTTAGAATTCACCTGTTTTTTGGGATAATCATAAGCATATGGGATAAGCATATAGATCCACACTGAATTACTGAAATATTTGGTCTACAGGTGAAAATCAGAAAAACCTATTCATATCTCCAATACTAGGCAAGTAGCTTGGATTTGAGCCATGGCTCTTTCAAGGAGCTTAAATTTCCCTACTGTCAATGAAGAAAAATAGGCAAATCAGAGTAGCTATCTTAGAGGCTGAAAGTAAACCCAGAAAAAACTGTGAGAGTATCCCCCAAATAAAAGTGATGACAAAAAAAATCTACTGAAGTTGTGAAAGAATGGCAATTCTTGCCAGAGAGAGTGAGAGATGTTAATGTTCCTTAAACAAGAATTTACAAGTCTTCAGGAAGATTCAGTCATAAGGTAGATCTGAATACTCATCATTATCTATCACTGAGCAAAAAGAGAACCAGAGGGTATCCATATAGAGCTAGAGAGCAAGAAGGCAATCTCCTAAAAGAAAACTGTGATTTTAGAGTGATAGTTTTACCAAGTTTGTATCCACCATAAAGGCATTCTGCATGTTTATGGGATCAGAACTTTGATGAGCTAGAAGACAGCAGATGCTTCTAGATTTGAACAGAAACCCAAATTCACATTTTCTCTAGCACTGAAAGTCTTCTTTTTTTTCCCAAGCAGTTCTACTAGTGATTTTGGTGGAAGTTCTTTGGCCTGTACCCAGTGCCTCTTGAGCTTTCATTGAGCACCTCAATGAGAAGTCTGGCTCTGTCATCTTTGCTTCCCCCCATCAGGTACTCACACACAATGGACAAGTTCCTCAGAGCCTGCTCTTCTCCAGGCTGAATGACCCAGCTCTCAGTATCTCTTTACAGGAGAGAAGTTCCCTTTCTTTAATCATATCCATGGCCCTTCACAAGTCACTGGACTTCTCCAGTATGGCTGTGTCCTTTTTGTATTGGGTAGCCCAGAACTGGACTGAGCACTCCAGATGTGCCTCAGCAAGAGTGAGCAGAGGGGAGGGATCACCTCCCTCAACCTACTGCACAGCTGTTCTTAATGCCCCATTTCTTTTAAAGAACAGAGAGTAATGGTCTCCCTGCTCTGATGGAAGTGAGATTGTCTCCTTCAGTTAACTATGAGCACATTAGCATATGTTGGTTAAGAAAAAAATGCAAGCTGGTGGGCTAGGTGTTTTCATGCAGACAGCTTCTGTGCTAGCTACTGCTCTTATTGGGCTGTGTATAAATTAGCCCTCACTAGAGGTGAGAGCACAGGATGGGAGTCACTTCAAGTTTTTCTTACAAAAATCATGAGCAGGCATCATAAATTCACCACAATAAAATGTGCAAATTAGCACTTTTAGTACTCAGATTGCGCACAGAAAGCCACACTGATAATCTCTTAAATCTTTAAAATATTAATAGATCCGATTTGTAAAGTTTGATAATATCAGCAACTATCAGAAGCATTGTGTATTTTGACACAGATATAATTCCACTTAGCAAAGAATTCTGAATAATAGAAGTGTAGATTTTAAATGCATGTCAGAAATCAATATTTACCCATTAATAATGCAGGGTCCTTTCTTGAGATGGCAGTTTTTTCCTGTAAATCCCTGGGCACACAGACAAATATATCCTCCATCACCAGTCTCTATACACGTTGAATTATTGGTGCAGGGTTTTGCTGAACATGGATGAATATCTGTTTAAAAATACCCAACAGGCCTTGATTAATCTAATGAGAAAGAGTTTGTGAATGATATACAATACTTCAAATAAAATATAGCTTTAGCAATACTTCACCCTGCATTTTATAAATTCTGATCTATTCCCCCCTTTGTAAAAATGGAATTCAGATTGTTCGACTACTGCAAGCAATTTCAGCTTATTTCTAGCTCTTTCTAGCTCCTGCTTGCAAAATGTGTTTGAATTGCTCGATTCTATAAATAAGTAGGATTAGAAATAAAATATTAGTGTGGAACAAAGAACTTCTAGATAGTCTTAGTCATACTTTCAGAATTTTGGCTTCTCCATGAGCAATCAGGAATTGGGAATTCTCCCTGTTCCCTGCCCATATCATTATGTGCTTATGAACAAATGTTTCATAAAAACAAAGATCATCAATTTACAAAAAAATCTGTTAAAATATCATCTTTTGGCTGGGCTACATTCAACCCTTATATAACTGTACCAGAACAAAGAACTGTATGACGTCTTGACCCAAAGCCACACATCTCATTTTCTTTGCAATTGCCCTGCTGAGCCACTTCCCACTCAAATGATTACTGAATTTTTAAAATAATTAAAACTAAATAAACAAACATTTTAGCAAGCTACTGCAGCAGCTGCAGAGAAGTGCTGACTGGAAGGTATCTGATGCCTCACACACACATATACACACTTTCTAAGAAGATAAAAAGGGATTTAAGAGCATTTATATTTTGCGTCCCACAGAATAACATGAAATTTAGATGATATCATGAGGTACTGAAAAATTTTAACCACAGAAAACACCACCCTTAGCTTTCAAATACAATCTTTCCTGGACAAAAGGTTCTATTTCCTAATGCATTAGCCTATTCTCATTGCAAGACAACTTAGCATGCACTTTTAGTATTTAAAAACTCCAATTTTACAGGGACCAAAATAATCTTAAATGCTTTTTGAAGCAGTACTGTTTGCCAGCTATTTTCACAGACTCTAAAGGCAGCTAATAAAGTGTGTACTTTGATGGAGGAGAAAACATGAACTTTGATGCAGGAGCATGGAAACTCTCTGAAATACATCTATGAATAGGTATGTATATACATATATATATATATACATTACTGTCAATAATTTATGTCAGGTATTTAATTTTAAAATACATCTTAAAAGGGTGTTGTACCAGGTTCTTTTAAAATATAATACATAGTTAGTCTCAATTAGCCCATTTTCTCTATTGTATTTTACGTCTCAAAAGACAACCACCAAGTGGTAACAGATGAAAATGCAAAACCAGGATGTTACACTTATACATATACTATGAGTGGCCTCAATCATATTACCCATAACTAATAGTTCCATCAAACTAAGTTGTCATGCTGCAGTGCATAAAGCAATCACTGAGTGTTTTTGAGGAAGATATGCTCAGTTGTAGTTTGTCACAGGACAATTTTTAAGCTCTGTCTCATGCATTCATAGCACAGGCATTAGAGACTCCACCTGTACTCTCTGATGAGTTTGCCAACATGTGGCCTTGGCAAAGCACTCTGGTGACAAGTAGGACAATTTACTCCCAGCTCACACTGTATGTTGGGTTTTTAGCCCAATTGAGGCCAGGATTCCAGCAGGAGGTCATGCACCTGCTAACACGAGTGTGTCGGCACAGCCTGGGGTGACAGGCTGACAGATCTGATTTAGCAAGCTGGATCAAACACTCTGACTGGGCTCTCATTTTTCCCCCCGAAACAAATTGACTCAATTGATTTTCCCTTTGTTATGGTCGGTGTTTGATGTGGTCCCTGTACTGTGCAGTGTGTATCAGCTGTGCAGTGTATATCTGTGCTGTGCAGCCTGGTTCCAGGGGTGCACACGCTGGATTTCAAGGCTGTGTTTCCATAAGATGAGAAGATGCCATGGCATCATGGAGCCAGTTGGACAGACTCCATTCCAAATTGGTTAACCAGCAGTATTAACACCAAGACCAACTCATAGGTGTCTTTCTTCAAGTGCCTTGTCTGTCCATGTGACTGCAATAACAGTCACAAATGCTACCACTGATTCTGCCCTACGTGTTTAGAGTGGATCAAGCCCAACTCATAACCTGCATGTCTCTAAATTACTAGGAAGGTCATTCTTGGCCTGAACTGAGAACCAGGCTGCCTGTATTAAAAACAGCCACCCAGTCAGTGGCATTATCAAACCAGGTGGTGCTACCTATGAAAATGTGGAACTTTGTATTTGCAGATAAGCAACAGAACTGAGCCTCCTAAGGTGGCAGAGGGGGGACTGATCTGTGCAGCTTTAGAAATCTCTGATTGTAGATCAGAGAAGGACTCATTCCTCCTCGTTAACTGTGATGAGAATCTAGGTGTCTGTCTCAGGTACAAACATATTTGTGAGATGTGTCCAGAACAACATGTGAGAGTTTAGAGTCACATCTGCACCACAGATGTCAGCACTGCTACCACAGCTCCTGCAAACACACCAGGAATGACTTTAGGAAGCCTCTCTCTGCTCATGGGTGCAGTCAGTGAGTTGAGGCTGGCAAAACCTGGTGAGTAAATGAGTAAATGAACACCTGAGAACCTTGCACCAAATTCCATGTCACTGCAAGGATGTGACCTACCTAAAACCTTCTGATTCTTTTAGTCATCTTGAAAATCTTATGCTGTTCAATCTGTCATCAATCACCACTCTGGCTATGTATTGGAGATCTCACGCATGCTCTAAAAATTATGAGCCATATACCAACAAAAGCCTGAAAGGCATGAAGAGGAAATGAGGCCCTGGACACTTGTCCTGTCCCAGCTGCAGCTGTGTGGGCTGAGCAGTGCATCCTCCTGGATGCTCATGTGGTTTCCATCCTGTCAGATCTCTCTGACTGAACATTTGCCTTGTCAGCCAAAATAAACCACCTCAACAAAGGCCAATTCTTCAGCTTGCTGATGCTAAGCTGGCTGATTCTGACTGGCAAAGGGTGAGGGAATGCACACAGAGCTGTGCTTTTCCCTCAGACCTGAGGGGGAAATGGCATTTTGTTCAGGAAGAGCTTTTTCTCAGTTATAGTAATGTTACTTCACTGAATCATCACTGGCTCAAGTAAAGGAAAAATTAAACACAATGTTTTCATTTCAAGAAGTACTAAGAAAATAGCATATATATATATATATATATATAATGTGCTTCATAAATATTTAAAATTATTTAATATATACAAAATAACTTGTATTTTGATTAGAAGAGCTTACATGACAAGAAGGGACCAGTTGTTTGTTGGCCTTGTCCCTGATAATTACAGTTTAAAATATAATGAATTTATACTTGGCTCACATATATGCCCAATTACAAAAGATACTGCATTGCTTCTGCCTAAATTATTATAGAAGTTCGAGGTTTATGTGCTGCTGCCCAGAATCTCCTCATTATCTGGAGCTAACATTAAAAATCAGTTATCCAGAAGGATTTTGCGTGTCTCCAACACCAGGTGGGGCTGCTTCCCCTCGCTTATTCAAGGAGAGAAAAGGATGTGCAAACCTATGTCACAGAGGCTGCCCACCCAGCCCTCCTCGCAGATGCACTGCCAGGGCTTGGCACAGCTGCCGTGCAAGCACCCGGGGAAAGGAACACACTGGTTACAGAGTGCACCCTGCCAGCCAGGCTGACACCTGAAAGAGATAAAAGACAAGACAGAGTTTATTTTTAATAAACATAATTACAAGGATGACCCCCTTTTTGGTTCACAAATGCGCAACAAATAAACTTTTGAATTAGAAATTTTACTATTTGAACAAAAGCATACCATCGGTGCTTCTGGGACACTAGAAGCCGTTTATGTGAAGAAAATAATTTCATTCAGCAAGAAAAAAAAACCCAACTAATCAATGTAAATACTTCATTCTGGAAGAAGGAAACTGAACAGGTATCTAAATATCCATGCTTTCCAGTTACTGCATCCTAACAGAGTGCTGTTTCATTACAGCTCCATATTTTCAGAGACCAAACCATTTCAGTTTCTATCTCTCTTACCAGGACTACGAATTATTTAAGCTGAACACTCCTGTGCTAATACCCCAGTCTGACAGATCTTTTTACCTGCATTCACTGGGAAATTCACAGAATCCATTCTCTGGATGGCAGCCAGCTTTACAGATCACGCCTGGAAGAAGAGATTTATAACATCAAACCAGAAAAATGAGCACAAAAAACCCCTATACGCATGTATCACATCCTATGCACATTACAATGTTTTGAAAAATCCCAGACTGTGAAATGTTCCTTTTCTTTTCTTTTCAGACACATTTTTGCATTGTAAAATTTAAATTAACCTAATCTGGAACGTGTTATAGAATGTTCCTAAAGCGTAAGTGAAATGACATAGAGAATTAATGGCAAAAGAATACAAAGTTACTTTAGCACACCAGAAGTGTATGTAATATCCCTACACACCATTTTAAAGGGGTAATGCCAGAGCAGATTCACGGATGTTGTTTCACGACATGCCACTCCAAATGCATTGTTTCACAACTACTTGAAACACAGAAGTACTTTCAGCCAGAAAAATAAATCCATTTAAAACTACTTGCAATAAAAGTGCTGAACTCATTTCAACCCTACATGGGATGAAAACAACCATTTCCATTAAATCATGCATAAATAACGCAAGTTAAGGAGAAGAGATCTCAGTGGCAGTTTTTGTTTTGTTTGCTTGCTTAAGCATTCGCACCGAGCATCCCTCTGAAGATCCCCGCTAGGCACGGACACCCTGCGCCAGCGCCAGAGAAACGCGCTCCGTCCGCTGCCAGGGAAAAGCTTCCCGACCACACGGGCATCCCCGGCTGGAGCGAGGGCTGGGGACACCTTCGCCGCCCGGGGGCTCCGGGCGGGCTCCGGGCGGGCTCCCATCACCGCCGCTGCCCCGCGGCCCCGGCAAACTCCCCAAACTTTCCCAAGTCGCCTCCCTTCCCGCGGCGGCGGAGCAGAGGGTGCGGGTGTCCTTACCTGGGGCTGCGGGCAGCACGAGGGGCAGCAGGCAGCAGCAGCAGCCGAGGATGCCGGCGGCGCGCAGCCCCATGGCCGGGCCGGGGCCGCTGCGCTCCCCGCGGCGCTCGGCGGGCCCGGCAAGGCGGCAGCGCCCGCCCGGCTCGGGGGGACGGGGCGGGAGCGGCGAGGGAGGGACGGAGGGCGGGGAGGGCTGCCCGCCTCCACCCGCGGGCGGGGAGCTGCGCACCGGGCCGGGCGGACCCCGGGCAGCGCCGCCGAACGGGAGCCGAGCACCTCCAGCTGCTCCAGCTGCTCCAGCTGCTTCAGCACTCCCAGCACCTCCAGCACTCCCAGCACCTCCAGCTGCTCCAGCACCTCCAGCTGCTGCAGCACCTCCCGCAGCTTCAACACCTCCAGCACCTCCAGCTGCTCCAGAAGCTTTAGCGCCTCCAGCACCTCCAGCAGCTTTAGCGCCTCCAGCACCTCCAGCAGCTTTAGCGCCTCCCGCAGCTCCAGCAGCTCAGCCCCTGCCGCGGGCGAGGGGAGGAATCCTGCAGGAGCGCAAGAGAAGGGAGGTCCGGGGCGAGGGGGAGTGTTAAGCACTCCCCTGGTCTCCTTGAAACTTAGTCTGCCTGTCCGCGAAGACCGAATTTGGGGCTTGCCTTCAGAAGTCTGAATTCTCAGTCATTCCCATCAGAGCTCCCACGCTTTCAGGAAAGAACTCAGTGAAGGCAGGGAAAGTATAATACTGTTCTGGTTCTGAGGCTTGAGAATTCAAAAAAGACCCCACCAAAACGCCCCTAAGTGTATCTTTAGTAGTCACGGAACAAATCAAGAAAAAGCATTAGTTTTACCACAAGGCACTTTAAATTCGGCATTTTATTCTGTGAGTGTACGTTTCTCTTTTGTATCTCTTTATTCTTCCTTTGTGCTGTCCCTTAAGGAAATAGATTGGCTATTTCTTATTCTTCGTGTTCCTTCTAGTTCATTGTTTTCCTTTAAAGAAATTCTGCCTGGTTTTTAGGATTCCTGAGGGACCTGTTTTTGCCTGCTGATGCAGTGCTTTCTTCCCTGAGACCTCATTTACTAATTTGCCTGCCTTCATGGGAAGCAACTAGACATCCTTATACCATGGTGAGAAAACTACAATGGGCTAATTCAAGATTACCTGCTCGAAAATGCACACTGGAAAATGCTCATTAGCTTCAGATTGTCCATGTAGTGGCATTTCAAGACAGTGATGTCATGTAGGTTGAAAAAGTTTGCTGCTAGCATTGCTGCCTTTTACTTTTAACCAAGAGTGGAGAAAGTGAAGGACAGAAAAAGGAAGAGTAGAAAATTGGGTTAAAAGAGACCACTCAGGGAGTGAGGTGTGAGAGGCAGACACTCCTTTTTTGAGGTCCTCCAGAAGCTTTGGTATAAGCCATGAGATAAGCCATGCCTATCTGACTCCATAGGCACAGACTGCATCCCTGCCTTTTCTGCTTGTCTTGCTTTCCTTTTACTGAAACATTTAATGTTTTGAGAAGATTACTGTGCCTCACAGCTTTTGCTGTTGCTCACCAGACCAAGCCTTGCTGGGGTATTGGCAATGGTACCCCAGAGAATGTGGAGTGCTAACGATGACTGCTTAACACTTTACCCTGCCCTTCTGTGAGCCTGTTCTTCTGTAGGTAAAAATTAGCAGCTCTTTGTCTGTTCACTTTGCTTTTATTTTTAGTTATTTGTTCACACTCAGGTTGTTATAGGTCCAAGGTTGCTTATTCTTCCCTGAATTGGTAAATTCTCTGCTTGCTGATGTAGAAGCCCTGCCAGGTTAGACCTTTTTGCATTTTTGGACCGAGAGATAACCTGGGTAGTTAAAAGGGTTCCAAGCATTCTGTCATTTCTGTGATACTCCAGTGTTACCATGACCAACTAGTAAAGGAAGGTTTTAATCCTTCTGCCTTCTATCCTAGAAATTTCTCCTTGTATTCTTTCTTCAGACCTCAAGATTAAAGAATCTGTAGAATTCATAGGATTTATTCGTACACTCATCAATGTCAAATTATCTTCTCTAATTTGCATTGTAAATAGGGGCTCTGACATATGATGACACATCTTCTATTTTCTGAGATAACTACTGAATACCTGCTGTATTTTTCAAAACTGACATCTTACAAAAGATCATCAGGAAAATCTGTTTCTCACAATGCTATGTACAATGTTGTAATGGCCATTGCAAAGGTCAATTTTTGTATTTTTCTCTCTTTTCAGGCTTTTTAAAATTGATACACTGTTAAATAAAAACTACCTAATTTTTAGAACAACTCTACTTCTTACTCTCCTGTGTCTCAGGGATGCCTCAGATTACTGAAAATAGGAAAAATTTTAATTTTCCCATGTCTTCTACTTTCTTCAACTGTTATCTAAGTAAATCTTGCTAATTTTATTTCTAAGACGCCATAATCCTTTTCTTTTAGAGTCTCTCTGTTGGAACAGAATCTGTCCAGATACTAATCCAAAAATAATTTCAGAACAAAAACGCAGCATTCTGTAAATCCAGGCTAATTCTCTTCTCTCCCCTCCTTCCACCTGAGTAAACCAAGCTGAAAATCATTTTTACTTGGCTTGTTTACTGCCAAAAGCACTCTGATCCAAACCTCCATTTTCTCCATAACACTTCTTGAAAATTACAGTAACTGTGTTCTATGTTTCAGATCTTAGTGATTTCTACTCAGGACAACCTTAATTTTTTTTTACCTTTTTGTGTCTTTCCATTAGAAATTGGAAAGGAAAGAATCTCGTGCAATAGATGTCTGGGTATGGAGATCATCCAAGGTATACAGACTGCACTTATTTCTTCACCTAAATATACTTGAGTGGTGAGTGCAGATTGAGAAGCACTGAAAGAATACAAGAAAATGTATTTTCTTGTATTTTATAGCGCACAACTATCCTTCATTCTTACACAGGAATAAGAAACATGTTCATGGACTGAAATAATGGAAAAGGCAGATTGAGATTGAGAATTAAACTTGGCAAGAACTTCCTTTTGCACACTGAACATAGAAACAGAGTTCTTCATCCTTCTGGTCAGCAATGTGCAAGGAGCTTTGCTAAGTGTGAAAATGCAGAAACAACAATAAGTACTTGAAGCTATGCCTTGCTAGGAGCTCCTGTGCTCCCAAGATCCTGTTTGCCTACTACTCTAACATATTTTGACTGGAGAGAAGTAAAATCACATTTTTATTTCACTGTTGCAGGAATCTGAGGCTGGAGAATCTGCATCAGTGACAAGAAACACAAAGCAATTAATTGGTACTACAGCTCCTGAGGGTCCCTGAAAACTCTGCTAGCTGGAATCTGAGGCTATCAGCAGTGCCACAAACCATAAAACAAATGAGACCTTGCATGGTAGGGTGAAATAAGTTTCATTAATTTGGACTACCCTTATACATATTGCAAAGAGAAAGGGAAAAATATCAATTACAGGGCAGTGCCACCTGCCTGGCACTTTGTGAATTACTGTATCAGAAACTGTCAGTGGAGATGTTCATCTTTCATCCCTTGAAGTGACCCTGTCAGCCATGAATATATGCAGGTATAAAGTTCTAGGCTCTGTTACCTGATTTTACAAGTTTATACTCAATGACTGGTGCTGTCCATTAGAAGAAAGCTCATCAGTTGCAGCTGGAGCCCTGAGGAACTATTTTTCACTCTTTCTGTAAGGCTGTCCTATCCTTAGGTGTGCTGGGAGCAGATGGGCTGAGCCAGCCCACACACTAGCTGGGTTTGAGCAGAGCATCCTCTCTCTCCTTGCCTCTCGCCCCTGCCGTGTCCCAGATGCACAGTGGCATTTGTGCCCCCATGCCAGCCTGACTTGTGCTGCCTCTGGCTCCTCAGTGCACTGAGCTGGCAGGTGACTGACAAGAAAAACATGAAATTATTCCTGCTGTCACCATACCTTTCTCAAAAACGTGTTTGTGCACTCACAGAAGAAAACAGGTGAGTGCCTGCAGACCTCACTGGGGAGACAGGCACCTTGTCCAGTTCTGGCTGTATAAACCAGAAAGTTTTTCTTCACAGAATAGATTTCACTGCACAGAAAAGTTGCAGCTATCACCAGTGAGCTAGAGATTGCCAAAATATATTATTTTTAGCATGGTAAATTTTCCCCATTGGATTGGTAGCCAAAATGTGTAGAGCTAAAATACACAGCAATAATTTACAGGAGTTAAAGCCAAGTTCATTCCCTTGCCTAGTACTGAAAATCCTCACAGCCTCCCTCTCTAACTATTATCAAATCAGTAGCTCAGTGCTATCTATCACCCAATTACTATAGCACAGAGGATTCTGCCAGCTGTTTTGGAAAGTATATTATATGAAATCTTGGCTGCTCTGAAGACTGAGGCAAAACTTCCATCACTACAGCAGGTTTCTACTGTCTGTAGCAAACTTGATCAAAAAATAGATGTGATTTTCCCCTTACTCTGTGTGAGGAATGTCAGAGATGTTGCCATCCCTGAGATCATAGTCTAGCTCTGCTTTGATATTTTAAGGAAGTAGACCTAAATGTAGAAATTTTCAGAAAGATTCTACATTCAGAGTCTTCTGTCAGATGCATGAACTTAGCAATTAAAATACAGGGTCAAGAAATAATACATAAAAAGCAGAGCAAGACAACAGCAAAAACTTTTTTTTTTCCAGTAGTTTTTTCCATCCTATTATTTCACAGCATAAAAAGCTGAGAAACTGGAGGACCGTAGGCATAAAATAAAATACATTCAAGAAAGACATGACTCTGTCACTAATGCAAACAAAAATGAAATCTTATCTTAAGCTGTTACAAACAAGAATACGTGTGCGTTGAAAGAAATCTAAGCAAGGGCATTTTTCAAAGATCTGGAAGAGTATCACTGTCAGTTTATATAGGAGTAGTGGGGTGCCTGTTCTTGAAATATAGAAAAACATAGAGAGTTATAGAATAACATGTTCATTAAATGACACTGTGAGAATCATGACTAGATTTTTTAGTATAAAACCAGAGAAATTATAAGAGATGGATCCATCATAATGTGTGAAGCCAGGAAAGACAAAAATGCAAGAACTTGTAGCAGACAGAAGTAATGGCCAGTACTGTACTTGGAAGAATAATTAATTTAGCCTGGGTATATAGACATTTTTTTCTAACACTGAGGTTGATCAGATAGTATAACAATTTGTCACCAGAGTAGAAGCAAAATAATTAATTAGGTGTCTTTAAGGGAAGGTTAAGTACACTTATGAGGAGACTAATATAAAACCATAATTACTTGAAGCAGGTGTTTGGATTAGATCATCCAAGATGTCCCTTTCAACGCCATAATTTATGATCCTGTGATATCTTTTGGTCAGGCAAACATTCCCTTGCAAACTGTTATTAAAAAAAGCCTGAATCCTAAGGATTTTTAAAAGGTAGTTGACAGCCTGACAGATGTCAGTGGTAATTAGGAAGTTTTTATCACAACATGTCTGATACATCCAGCCTGCTATACCAACCTGGAGATGCAGATAATGTTCAATTTGTAAATCACATCATGTTATGTGTTATTTTCCTGCACTGTGAAAGATTTGGTGCAGTGAATAAAAGTGTAGATTCTTACTGGTCAGCCAGTAAACAGAACAATTTTTCTGGCCTTGTTAGTTGAATTGCATCTTAAAATATATTTTTAAGTATTTGCCTGAGGCTAGAAAAATAATTTTACTTCCTACATAAAACATAACTAGATCTGAGACTACATTTCTGGACAGGGGCTGACTGTGTTTTCTCCAAAGGGGAGAAAGCAAGAGAGGGAAAAACAATCTCTCTGTTAAAGCACAATGTTCTTATGGTTTTCTGAACTGACAGAATAAATTATTCTGTCTTCTGTGGAAGGGATATTTATAAAGAAAAATGAACAATTCACTGTGAGACAGACCTATATCCAAATTAATAGCTTAGTTTTATCTTCATGGAGTTTGAAATGATAAAGAGCCATCCGGAACTAAATTTTTGAGAGAGGAAATTCAACATTGAATCACTATTCATGTCTTTTGGAAAATTGTCCATATATGAATAATACAGAAAGAGGAAGCACTGCCACATGTATCTGAGTGTGTGTAAAATTTATTTAAATTTAGTCTTTATAAGAGCTTTCTCTCTCTCTCTATGCTAACTATATATGAAGAATGAACAGGAAAACACACAGATCTAGAGGAAGTATATGACAGAAAAATAAATGCAGGAAGAAATATCTTGTAAAATCATCATTTATCAAAACAGAGTGGAGGTACTCTGACAATGTACAACTTTTGCACTCTGAAAATTCCAGTGTGCTCTGATTCTAACAGTTTCAACCTGAACTCTAATACTTAGAGGAGCCTGCTGTTCTTAAAGCTTTGAACTGTCCCTGATGGAGGCTTTAGGTGACAAAAAATAAATGAAAAATAATCCACATGCCTTTCTAGACTCATTATTGCTGTCAGAACTCTGGTTGCTATTCAGTTTTCAATTTTGTCTTGATCTCTGCTGGATTTTTTGCAAACTACAGAAGGAAGCTGTTATTTTCAGTCTTAGTGCTTTCTCTGATTTTGAGCCATTTTAAGGGAAAGATGCTGCATTTTCTTCCATTAGATACAAGTTATAACAGATCCATTGCTGTTATTTATACACCCTCACATATGGGTATGTTCTGCTGATTCTGTCACATGACAAAAATGTTTCCGGTGTTTTTGCTTTGTTTTTCTTCTGGCAAAGAGACCAGATCATTCCTCTACTCTGTGTTTTTGGATTTTTTTGTTGGTTTTTGTTCAGCTTTCTTCAAAATATGTTTATTTTTTCAAATTTCTGGGTTTTTTTTAGTACACATACACTAATTCTAAAAATCAGGTGAGCTTAACTCTGGAGTAGTCCTAATTCATGGGGTTTTTCATAGTTCTCCCTTCTTATAAATGTCTCTAGGCTGTACAGTTTTTTCCTTTTCCATACTGTTTCTAATTAGTTTTTCTTCTGCTACTTTTTTAATGTGGTGTCTTATCATTATGGTTTTCATTGCTCTCTCTAATGACACCATTAAGCTATAAAATGGAACCTGAACTATGTTGTATTTGCATTTTTATGGTTAACTTGCATTTTTTCTAGGTCTATTTAGTCTTTAATTTGTTACAGGATATTATATAACCATTGCTTGAAAATGATCAATTTTGATGAAATTTCTACTGTTCTCTATCAATGCATTTTTTTCCTCCTGGGTGAGGGACACATGAAGAAACTGCCTCAAGAGTATCATTCCACTTGTAAATGTGAGGATAAGATTTTATAACAATTGGTGCCATAAAAATAATTATTGGAGAATTAAAAAGAACCCAAACCACAAGGAATATCTGAGGGGAATAATAAAGCAGAATAGGCCAGAAACAGTCATTTTTGCCATAGCCAGAAGCTCTTTCACTCAGTCTAGCATCAAGGTCAAGGAAAATAGAGATTGGCAAATTGTCAACCCTTTATACACAAGTAATATCAAGAAAGAAATTTTCACAAAGATATACAACCGGTTTCCTTTAGTTAAGTTCATGTATCAGCTCTGCACTTCCCAGGAAATTTTTTTCTTTCTAGCCTTATGTTGAAAGAATTTTAAATGTTTGTTAATGGTGCCACAATAATATATTTTAAATTGTTAATGGTGGTAAACACTTGCAGTCAGGAAGCCTGAAAAGTTTTGCATAACAAAAAGCATGACTGCCCTGTAATTCCAGTGTCAGATCTAAGATAATCTATAACTTTGGGAATGCAATTTTCAGTGAAAAATTTTCAATGAAACAAATTAATTACTTTAGGAAGTTTATCCAGTACTTAGTACATATTGATGAAGAATGCTAAGTGATAGGAATTATTTATAAAGCATGGTTTGAGATTAATGTTAGAAATTAATTAAGCAAGAATTTAATTGTTGTTGTTATTGTGCGGGAAACACTTCCAATCCTTGGTGGTGAAAATTAAGTGAGGTGAATTAATTGTGGTCTGTTTTTTCCTCAAAACAAATTGACTAACAGGATTTTTTTCTCTGACTAATAGGATTTTTTGCAAATCATATAAAAGTAAATACCTTGATAAGCAAGAAAAAGTTTGCTGAGATCCTGCATTTGCACTGGTTTGTGGTTGGTTCCATTTCACAGAGAGAAAAGCTGAGGCACAGAGAAATAAAGTCACTTGTTCAAACTCACACTTGTGGCTAAGTTAGGCATGATTAGATCTTCTGCATCCCTCTTTCTTCTTTTTATTATTATATTTAATAATAAGAACCTTAATAATAAGGTTCACCTTTGGAGTGAACTCCAGATAGGGAAAGAAGAAGAAAGAAATTGGTCATAAAAAGAAAAGGAGCTATCTGGTACAGGCCATGATAAAAATTGGAACTAAATGCAGAATTCCCTTGCATTCTGAATTTCCAGTGATGGCTGTTGGCAAGGGAAATACTGGTTCTTTTTCAGTTTCAGTTTCCTGAACTAATATGAACTATGGATCTTCTGTGATCATGTTCTTGGAACAGTGATATTTTTATGTTTGTCTTCTTTATTACTGCTAGCATGAACTATAGTAGCTATACATTGCTCATTCTTGTTTCTCTAAACTACTTAGTTTCATCTGCATATTGCTTGTGAATTTGAATGTATGCACAATTATGATATTTCTCTTCCAAGTACAATAATCAGTAGGCATTTTGTTCAAATGTGTATTTTTCCAGCTATTCCCTTTGAATCTTCAAACAGAAACGTGTCATAAATCTTTTGAATCCTGTTCTCTTGCATAATACAATAATATGGAATCACTTTGTTTTTTGTTTATTAATGTTCACCATTACTACCATGTAGATTTTGCTCTAGTCTTCCTGTTATACTTTATGAAATTAAATTTGTAGATGGGGGAAAAACAGTGGACACAACAGGGCTTTGGGAACTGGAAACAGAAGAAAGAATCTGTAATATGTTACATGATTGCTGGCTTGCATTTTGCTTACTATAGGCAAAAGCCTCCAGTGACAAGGAAGAGAATAAATAGCTCTTCCTTTAACTGCAGCTTTGGAAAGCAGTGTAAAGCAGGTCTGATATGAAAGGCACAACAGTGCTTTCAATTATGTTTTCATAAATGCAGAGAACTACTGATATTTTTTCTGATATGAGCAATGTATTTTATTACTTTTTCATTTGCTTGTGTCTTTGTTATGCATTTGTGTCTTGCTTTTATAGCTGTGTCTTACTTTGAGTTTATAAATGTCTTTGTTCAAGGGCTGTCTTTTTACACTGCATTTCTAAAATAACAGTGCCTGTGATAGGCTCCTAGGAATTTTGACAATACTAAGATGATGTAACATTTGTGTTGCATTAAAGATCTTGCTACTGCAGACAGGACTGTAATCTGACTGCAAAGGGGACTAAATAAGAAGATAGAGAGACACTTTTTACTCACAAAAAATGGGAAAGAACACAATAATGAAAGCAGGACAACAAACTAGGACACAACCACGACAAAATAACATGATGATCCAGGAAAGAGTTCATTATCCCCATGACTCTGAGGGATGGTGCTTTCTTATTGCTTCAGCATTTGTTTGTGTCTGTTGGAGAAAGTATGTACAAAACCTGTGTAATGTTATATTATTATTTTGCTTTTGAGGCTGAAAAGTCAAGCCCTCAACGGATGGGAAATGAGGCAAGCTTAATTTGGCTTTTTGCGATTATGCTTTCTAATTCCATCTGCAATCTCTTCATTACATACTGTGTTTTTTTCTTGCCACATCTGCCTGATTGAGTGCTCACTTTTTAAATAGCTTTTCAGTATTTTGTTTACTCATGTGGCTCCTGAGCCTTACCTCTTGCATTTTTCAAAACCTGTTCTAAAAAGTTGTTGAACTTTTTCTGAGACTCCTCATGCTGTTTGTATTAGAATCCAACTGCTACAAAAATATAAATGAGCATCTCTGTAACATAAGGCAGTACTAGTACATCCAGAGAAACAAAAGAAATAAAAAAGCCCAGCTCCTGCTTGTTCAGTGTTTCAAATGGAAGACTTTTTTCAGTGCATTTAGCACATTAGACACTCAGATCACAGCTCTCAAAGACATGGAAGGCCATGGTGCACAACACCTTATCAGTTCAGGCTCATGTGAGGGACCAGAAAATGAGTAGATGTAATTGCCCCACATGGACAGTTTGGCTCTAGCCACTTGCCTGGCATTGCTGACATCATGGAGAGAGCAGGGCAGAACACAATTCTGCAGAAGCTTTAAAGTGAGGTCAGTCTTTCTCCTCCTGCTCCCCTCTGTACAGAGCTCTGCCCTGTGGGTCTGTGGACTGGACACCTTTCACAGCCTTGGCTCATTTTCACAATATACTGTTCCATGACACTGAGCCCTGATTCCTGGTGCAGGTTTTTGATGGCTTGTTTGTTTTTAAATCAGAAACAGGAGCAGAATATCCCATAATGTGATATCAGGCTGGTGTCTTCATGGCTTGCCTTCATGTTGGCAACAATTACAGCTACTTCACACAACTCTGCTGCTAGAAACTGTTGAGGAAACTCCCAGTCGTGGCAGGTCCTCATTCTTGATGAAGCAATGAGAGCCTTTGCTGAGGAGTTTTACAGATATTCTCTGAGAGCATGTGAATGGTGAGACATGAATTTTAAATTCCATTCCAGGCATAGTTCTTGCTGTTGCCCCTTAAGATCAATCCTTTCTGCTCCATGTTTCCAACATTTCTTCTTTAGAGTATTTTATAGCTCAGTCTCCATTATGCTTTCCTGGATTTCTCACATCAGTGCTCCTTTAGAAACATTCCCACTTTCTCCTCTCCTAAACTTTGTGCTGTTCTTCTCCTTCAGTCCCCACTCTGAAAATATCTACCCACTGGCTTTGAGCCATCTTTTTCTTCCACAGGAAAGATGATAGGAGACTCATTATCAGGGTGTGTGGGGATGGGGGAATGTCCTAAAATGAAAGAGGGTAGACTCAGATTAGACATAAGGAAGAATTCTTTACTGTGAGGGTGATAAGGCACAGGCACAGGTTGCCCAGAGAAGTGGATGCTGCATCCCTAGGAGTGTTCAAGGCCAGTTGGATGGGGTTTGAGCAGCTTAGTCTAGTGGAAGTTGTCCCTGTCCATGGCAGAGGTGTTGGAGCTGCATGATCCTTAAGGTCTCTCCCAACCCTTTATCATTTTATGGTTCAGTGACTCTGCTCATCATCTTAAACTCATTTTCTCATCTACTGGTCCTGGGTTTCCTCTTGATCCAGCTCCCATCTCTAGAGTCTGCTTACTTTTTCAGACCGTCTCAGTCACATCCCCTCCTTGGGGAACACTGCACTTGAATCTCTGGCCTGCAATATGCACAGAATAAACAATACCTGTTGAGGTCTTATGTTCCAAACACTAAGAATTTTCTGTTGAGATGTGCAAATGACAATTTTTCAGTGGTTATATCTTATTTGGAAAAGAATAGATATTCATAAGTAAAAAAGGAATCATGCTCTGAAGGAAACTGCAGCATATCTTGCTCTGTACTATGGGGATAGGGCAAAATGTGGGAAATTTCTTTAAATTTTTTAATAATTACAATAATTTTGGCCCATGTCCATGTCAACCCTATCCTGAATCTTGGAAATATTTCATGAATTTTGGCTGACAGTAATTATGTAAACTTCAAGAAAATAATTTCTTCATCCAGATGTCTGGCTCACACAATTCCAGGTGGAATAGCTGTAAACTTGATTAAGTTCTCATCTGTCTGAAAGCAAAGCCCTGTGAGAGAATGTATCTTGCAGTGTGGAACATGGGTCATGCAGAAACAACCCTATCAGAAGCTATTGGAGGGTGGCAGGGTGGGTGTGAGCCCATAGGAACGCAGGAGCAGAAGATGAAGTTTCAGCAAAGAGTTATTACAGAACATAGAAAAGAATGGGAATAAGAAGAACTGTGAGGAAGAGGAAGAAGAGGAAGAAGAAGAAGAGGAAGAAGAAGACGACAACTATGACTATGACTGGAGCCGTGAGGAAAGCACAGGACAGACAGGGCTGGAAGAAAGCAGCGTTCAACAGACCCACCACTTCACAATCCTCACAGAGCTCCCTCATCCACTTGTCCCACTGAATCACCACATTGCCCAGGTAATTTCATCATAAGATTGGCTTGGCCATCCCCACTTTATTGCCATTGTTTTACTAGTGAGTTTATTGCTATAATCTAATAATTTATAGGAAGACATCCTTTCTGTTTCCTGGGATTTGCTTTTGCTCCTGAGCCCTTGTCTACCTGCTGAGGTCATGGACCTGTGCTTGGCATGTCCCTGAGCAGGCACACAGGCCCAGGGCTTCCCCAAGAGCAGGTTGGGAAGGAGACTTGGCTCAGTCTCACAGAAGCTCAGAGTCACATCCCCGCTCGTGCTGTGATTTCTCTCCCCGTGGAACAATGGGAGTGAGCAGGAGTGGGATGACCCATTTGTTTGGTTGCCATGACAATGTGTTACCCAGTGCAGAATGCTGCTCTGAGCAGCCTTGCTGCTTGGCTGCTGTGGGATGATGATGCTCTAAGAAATAGCATAAGAAAGTTGCCCATAATCATTTCACTGCACTGCATTGACTTCTGCAAGATGAAAGGTGCAGCTCCTCTGAAGTGACAGGGGTCTGCTCTCAGAATTTAGCCTTTCTTTTTCCTTGGATTGGATGAACAAGATGGGATTTTTTTTTTTTTTTAATTTCAGTGGGGTTCATTTAATTTCTAATACTGCAAATAAAATACCTAAGGAAACCAACAAAACCAACAGTTTCTTGTAGATGTAAAGACACAACTGTATTCACATTGCAGCAGAAAGAGGAATACTTTCTCTGGAGTGGAAGCTGCTGAGATCTACAAGTGGTTATACACTGAAAACTTGTATAGATATAGCTGAGATCTGGCTTAGAATGGTGGATAAAGACCGTTCTGTGTTTAATACAGATGGAATAAGCAGCTCTTGGTCTCCCTACCATGAGCAACTACCTCAGCTGGTGTAGAAAGGAAAAATACTTCACCACCAGCCTATTATCACCCAGAGACAACTTTCTTTAAAGAAATACTGGTTTCTCAAATACAACTCACATAAGATATATGCCCTTGAGGGTTTTACTGAGTCGTTGAGGCATTTCCATATGCCTTACTGAATGTTGCAGCTTGTTACAAGACAAAGATGACTTTTATATTTAATTTTGTACTTTGTTATAGAAGATCTTATGATATCATTATTATAATTATTAGCATAATATCTGTATTGCTGTAGAACTTAGGTATTCAAAACAAGAGGCTTGTATCAGGCTCTGTACATTTTTGTTTAAACAACTACAGTAATTCTTTTCAAAATGTATGTCAGTGAGCAAGCATAAAATGTATCCCTCTAGATCAGATGTAATTTATTGCTATTATTCAGGAGATTTGGGAATATAGCTCCATTCCTGTCACAGGGAGGGACGTGCTTTGCAAATCTCTTTTCCCTTGACAAAAGCAGCTCTTAGCAACAGGTGATTTCCCTGTGTAACACTCCTGGATCTCTCCTCCCTCTGTTTATTTGCTGTTAACAAGTTTGGCTCTCCTTGGAATATTCGTTCAAATTGGCTCAAAAACAATGTCAAAGCAAAGTGTTGCATACACATACACATCAGAGATGAAACATTGAGGAATTGCATTTGGGTTTCTCCTTAGTCTACATGAATATTTTTACGCACCAATTTGACTTGTTTTTCAAGAATGAAGAGCTTCTCTTCCTTTTAATGGAATTTGTTCGGAAGGAATTTTCTAATTTGTATATCACTGTAAATGGGGTTTATCCATTTCTGCGGTTTACCAAACATAGATGTTGTGAAAAAATAAATTTAAAATATAGTAACTTTCTTTAATATGATAATTTCTTTTCTAGCCAATGGAAAGGGGAATGAAATTACATATCTGGATGTCAAACAAGCAGTGTGTCCTGGCTTAGGAGTGGTATTCCTACAATTTAGTAGTCCTACTAAAACCATGCTGCTCCTCCCCTCTCACTCCAGTTGAAAGCACAAAAGGCAAAGATCAGAGGTTGGATAAGAACAATTTAGTGGAAAGAACAATGAGATAAAAAAAGGAGCAGCAACAGCAACAATAGTAATAAAAAAAGGTATAAGTCAAATAAACAACTCACACAGAAAGCCCCCAGTAGTTCCAATCAGCTCTTCCATGACACTGGAAGGAGGGCCCTTTTCCTCAGATTAAAAAGTCCCTTTCCCTGATGCTCCTGGCAGTGATGTGAGCTGATATCAAATAACATCAGGGTCCTGGCCTGGACCCTCATGGCAATTGCAAGAAATAAACCCTGTCCCTGTCTGAAACCAGAACAGGGGCACATGAGGATTTAGTAAAGTTCAAAAGTTGGAAGTTTAAGTGCAGGAATGGTAACCTTGGTAAGAAGTCAGTTAGAGGAGGGATGGCAATAGGAAAAGTAGAAAGGAGAAGTATCTGGCTGGACAGAGGGAGATTTCTGGAGTTCTTCTTGGGTATTTTTCCAGGTTATCTTGTGTAATATTTTTGGTAATGATCTTGGCACAAAAATTAGAAATGTGATGAGGAAATGCCTCATGTTGCAATTGGACAAGATCAGATCTCCTTAAAATAACATAGGAGGAAGCAAGTAGATTAATAGGAGGTGAAATGAGATGGAGTTAAATTAAATGGCATGTAAGTTTGTTCAATTGGGTACTTGGATTTTAAAAGTCAGGAGCTCATCCATGGGAAATGAGGGAAAATGAGACCACACTCAAATAGTGGCTCCAAGTAGTGATTGCTGTTGCCAGAGACACACAGTTGCTGAGCAAAGCAATCCATGAATGGGCACTGCAAAATCTTCTTAATCTGAGGTGTCCCCAAAACACAATCACTGATTCGCAGATGGTGACCCAGAGAAGTGACTGATGTGTGGTTCAGAGGGATGGAAATGGTGAGACCTGGGGAATCACCAGTGTGACCAGAAGAGGCTGAACTCAACCCAAACTGAGAGCAGCTGCTGTCTGTAAATGCATCACTGAGGACAGAGCAGTTACCTGTACAGAGGACAAAGCTAGCACCAAATCAGATTTGTTTGAACTGGTCATTAATTAAATTTGGCTGGAAATTTGAAGAATGTTTACAAAAGAGCATTGAATAGCCTTTTAGAAAGAATATCAAGGGCAATTAAACACCACGAATGGGACAAAACCACTGTTCTGAAATTGTTACTGTTTGGCCTCTATAGCTACCATATGATTTGTCTTACAGATATAACACTTTCTCCTGTTAGCCTTGTCAAGTGAAGGATGATTGACTCCTAATGCATAACCTGCAATTCAAGGAAATGTTATGTGTTTCCATTTTAAGACTTGCTTTTTGTTACTCTGGCAATTATCAAGTGCCTGTACCAGCAGTTTCCAAGTATTTAGAAGTAGAAAATCTCTCTCACTCTTTCCTTTTTGAGACTGTTGTAGAAAACAATTAATTAATTTGTTTATATCTACATGTATAGGATGAGTGAGGATGGCTTGTTTATGTATAAACAAATGACTGAAGGGAAACTAAATAATTTTAAATGAAAGCTACATTTGGACATTTTTTTGAGATTGTGGTTAATTTTGTTTCCAAGAACTGCTTCTAAAATGTCATTTCATTTGAGCTCACACATTCACAAGCCTCCACATCTTAACAATTTCCTGGGACAGCAGTCTTGAGAAGTTGCTGCAGAACAGAGATGAACCATGGGATTTCCACTTTTTTCTTGCAAAGGGTTTGCCCCCCTCTGCCCCTTGGAATCCAGATTAGAGATACTGTCTCTGAATGCAGTCTGGAACTTGTCTCCTGTTTGTAATGGAATTCCTGCTTTGGTATTTGCCTCCTTCATGCAGTAGGCTTTCACTCCCATAGATGTGAAGTATTTTTGGTGTATTTTAAAACAGTGAGACCTTAAACTGTTACATGTTGCATGGATATCAAGAACAAACTGGACAGTAGAGTTTGATTTCCTGTGTGGTTTCTTCAGATGAAAGTCCAGGTTTACACACAAACAGCTCAGTAACAGATGTCCTCTCCTGAGATTTAGGCTGGTGGGTGTAAGAATCGATGACAAAAAATGTACAATATCTGAAAAAGAACAGGTACTCAAGAGCATCAAATAAATGTTTACTTGCAAATTTCAAAACAAAATCTGATGATTAATTAAACATAAATTGTTTTGTCAGAGTCATTCTGGAAGCATTCTTTATTTACTAGGAACTGCTGAAAATAAATGCATTCCTGGATGCACACCTTGAAAATTTTTTTTTCCTTCTGATCTGTGCAGATGGTAGACTCCCAATGACTCCTGCCTGGGAGAAGTGGAAAATCAAATTAGACTCTTTAACAGGATGTAGAAGAACAGCATTATGAAGAGACCTTACATTGGCCAGTTCTCCAAGAAGGCTTTGCCTGGGCTACATCCTGGAGTGATGTCTCAAAGGCTGAAATGTTCAAAACTCAATTAAAATGAGATTTCAATGAAACATGGACTAAACCAGTTTCTTTAAAATAGAGGAACCTGGAGATGGTTGGGTAGGAAAGAATGTAGATATTTACACCCTTTGTATGTCTAGAAACAAAGAAGAAACAACAAGGACACTGAAGAAGCAACCAGCAAAAGTAATCAAAACTATTGATAAGTATTTATTAATACTCATGAGAAACAAAGGGTCTGCCAGAAAATTGGTCAGGTCCAGTCCTGAACAGGATATTAGAAACATATTCAGAGAACACAGAGCAATTTCAGAGGTGCAATTGCAGTGATGCAATTTTCTGCATCACTGTTCATGGCAGAAGATATTGAAAAATCATTCTTTATGGGGGACTCATCAAGGGAAGTGATTCTGAAGGGATGCTGGAACTGACTGAAAAAATCAACAGTCACATCTCCCCGGGACCAGGGTGTATTCACTCATGGGATCCAAAAGAAATCAAGGATGAAATAACTGAATTACTAATCATGGTATGCCTTTTTACTTAAATTGCATCTGTATCTGAGGACTCAGGGGTGACATGACATCTGTTTTTAAAGAAGAGAAATGAAGAGAAAATTAGTAGAAACTATAATAAAGAGTGAAATTAATGGATATGTGATACATTGGATTTAATTGGCAAGACTCAACTTTGCTTTTTTTTGTGAAGAAGTCACTATGGGTTTGGTTTTTTTGTGAAGTGAAGCTCCTTATTGCAAATCTTTTGCAGTTCTTTCCAGAACTTGATAGAAATATGAATAAGGATTATGTGACTGGTACAATCCTTAGATTTTCAGAATGCTTTTGATAGTCTTTCAATTTTCCTGCAACTTTGCATGTGTGATGTAGGAGACAGAGCAGGGAGCAAAATGAACCTTTGCCTTACCATGGCTGTGGTTATGTTCTTCTGATGTAGCCACGATGATTCTTGCCCAGTCTATCCTTGCAAGTACATGATTGCTCCTGTAGTTGGTTTCCAACAAAACAGAGTATTCCTGAGTTGCAACAAACACAAAGCAATCCCTTCTGGTCCTGGGGTATTTATTACTACCATCTGAGAGTCCCAGATTTCCACTCTCTGCTCCTCTGAATAGCTTCTCAGTCTATCCATGAGCTGAGGGCTCCCTGCTCTGAGGTCTCTCCCTCTTGTTCACAGAAACTCCACTTCCCGTAGGAAACCTGTCCCCTGACAAGCAGGAATATTCTGCTTTCTGAAGGGCCCAACCTCCTCCAGTTAGTGCCTTCATGGAACATGATTTAAAACAAGGAAAAGCACCCACAGAGAGCTTGTTCCATCACAGCTATGGGCAAATGGGAGCATTTCTGCTGGCAAGCAACCTGATGAGCAGGAAAGCTTTGGAAACACCTGCCACCAAGTCACCAGTGGAAGCATCCTTGGTGGACTCAGACAGGCAGGCTGTTGAGATATGGACTCAACTTTATCCTGGCATAACAGATGTTGTTTTAGAAAACAGGCAAAGAGACAATGTGAATTGGTCAGGGAGACCAGAGAGGGACATTATGCCACACTGGTCAATGACAGATGAATGTCCTGTAGTAACCATGATCAAATAAAAATTGCTATTCTTTCTAACCTACATTCAGGCCTGGCAGCTTGAGAATTTGAGAGCTACAGCAGGGTGCCCTCTGTGTAGCAGGTATTGTGGTAGCAAGGGATCTATCCCTCTCTGTCCTTGGCAGAAATCTACCTGATTTTATGTCCCATTTATGCATTTCTGACAACTCAAAAGTAGTCAATTTCAGATGAAAGGTACTGGATTGATGTGTATTATAGTCATTTCTCAGCACAGTAATTTTTGTCATCTTTACTTCAGCTATTCTCTTGCTATCTACTGAGTATCATTGGAACACTAAGACACAGTAATTTTCATCATTCATCCCTTTAATTCACACCAGTTTTTGCTCTTACTTTTATGGGGTGGACAATACAAGTGCCTGTAATTGTTCTGCAAATTTTATTTTACAGTTTTAGCTTTGTCTACAAGTTGTTGATATTATTTAGATGTTTTAATCTGAACAGTGATCAAAATCCCAATCCATTACTGAGTTTAAAATAAAAACAGCTGAATCAGCCTGGAGATTCATAGAATGTGTTAGTATAAGCAGCAGAGTAGGCATTACCACATGGTGACACATACCCTCCTCTTCTTGCAGCAGTGTGTGCCTCAGATTTCATGAGGGGTATAGCTGTGCAGAACAGAATATGGGAAAAGAGATCATCAACCAGAGATGCCATTGTACAGATCTCCCCACATGCCAGAGGACCATGTCGCTCCTGTTTCATCTCCTGTCTGCTGTGTGAAGGTCAGAGATGTGGCTTAAGATAAACAAGAGATAAAAATGGCTAAAAAACATAGATGGTGTAATTTGGTGGAATAAAAGATAACTATTTTCTCATCACTGAAATATTTTGGCCAGAGCTAAAAAATCAGGCTATAGGTGTTTTTAAATGGGAGCTATGTCCTTTGGTGTTGTTGGGTTTTTTAATACACTATATATGTAAGAAAAACCCCTGCTACTTGCTATTCTTTTTTTTAAAGACACAAAGAAACCATAGGTTTTAAGCTAGTGTAAATTATCTCCTTCAAGTTTTATGGAATGGGCTCATGCTCTTTGGAATTCAGTGATGGATAGCTCACAGGAAAACATCAAGTTAAAACAAGAAAACCTTAACCTTCAGCACTGAAAAATAAATAATCTGAAAACATACAGGAAAAACTGAAAGAAATGGAGCTTGGTGAATGCAAAGGTATGATTTATTAAAATCTTGGAGAAAGTTCAGGAGAAATAAACACTTCTGCCATTGGAGCATAAGAACTCATCAAAGATATTATTATCCTTCTGTCCTAATGAAAGATGCCATAAGAAATCAGAGTGAAATGTGTTCCAGAAAGCATAATTAAAGGATAAATGTGTAAGATTTATAAATAGAAATACGCAAAGGATGTGTTTGCTCACTCTAGTGGGAAGTGATATTTCAGGAGAAAAGTTCGTATGTATTTTACAAAAGGTTTGCAGAAAGACTGAACAGCCTCCCAGCCTTATGTCCCAGAATGTGAGGGCATTTTAGCCACAAACTGCACAACAGGACTGGTGTCTGCAGCGTTGGGGTTGGCCTTCTCTGTTGATAAGGACAGTTCATGTCATACATCTGAGTTTTTCAACTTATTTACCAGCTCTACTTCTATTTCAGAGAAGACAAGGGCATAGATGTGTCTGGGATTTCTAGTGGAAGGCAAGGAATTTTGTAAATGAGTTTCTGGATGAGTCCAATCTACATACAGTTCCTGCCCCATGGAAAAGACATTTCTTCACCTGTAGTTATAATAGGTGTCCTTGAAAGAACTCAGAATTACTGATTATGAGCTAAATGCAACCTGATTCATATTCTTCTAGGGGCACGTAGAGTTCTTGAAGAACAAATGATACAAAACTCAACCTTAATGCAAAAATTAAAACAACTTTTACTAAAAGATATGTCTTGGTGTTCATGTCAGGGGGCTAATGATTTAAATACTGGGTACATTTCTTTGCTAATTACCAAGAAGATATTCTGGTTCAAATAAAATTTTCAATTCAAATAGAAAATTGGTTTTTAAGTAGAGTTAACCCTGGTTTATTACTGGAAGCATTCATGTTCCAAAACCTAGGTACTTTCATTGGCTGCCTTTAAAAAAAGAAGGAATCCCTTTGTATTTCCATGCTCACAATGTGGTCATGTAAAGGCAGAAGGGTAATAAAGAGCATTTTGCTAAATTTATACATCTTTGTGTCCTTGGCTATCTGCTGTGAAATATAATTTGCTTTTAGTAGGAAGCCACAGGTATTGAACTGATTGGTACAGTTTCTTCATGAGAACTCTCTGCAAGTTGGAGAACACTTTCTATTTCACAGCAGGTCTCTCTTTTAATTTGAGTAGCTGATGCACTGGGGCTGGAGGAAGGAATAGCGAACTTTTGATTCCAGTCAGCTTTCCCGAGGCACCCAGAGAGGAGCACACAGATCAAATGGACAAAGAAGGGAAAGGCTGTAATTGCAGTGCTCTGCAGGCTGGATGGCAGCAGGCTCTGCCTTAGCTCTGTTACAGAGCGATGCAAGCTAAGGACAATGCCACACCAAATGTCTGCTGTTCCTGCTGGTGAGAAGAGCAAGGGACCAGCTTGGCTACACCATCTCTGCTGTGAAAACCTGGCTAGGCACCATGTTTTCACCTCAGGACCAGTATGGTACCCCTGTTCTTTTCAGCTCTGACCCAGCATATTGACTCAGTGTCATCACCCAGACTCAGCAGCATCACCCCGAGGTGGATCTTTGAAGGCTCAAGAGAGCCACTGGAGCTGTGCTGTGAGACCAGTCTGTGTAGCCAGACAGGAGAAAGAGGAAAGGAAGATCAGTGCTGCTTTGGGGATACCTCCCTGAAAATGCTGGGTGGGTAGGGGTGGATTTTTTTATGTGGCAGCATGTTTTTTTAAGAGGAAGAAGGCTCCTGCCTTCAGCAGCTCCTGGAAGGGCACTGACACTGCAATTTTGCACTTCACGCATTTCTAAATGCTAAATGCACTGCATGCTTTTCTCATTTAGTGTTCCCAGTTGCTTTGTTCCTTTCTTTCTCAGGAGGGACAAAAGACTTCATGAGAGAAGTCTTACCAAACCAACTGGGGCAGTTTATCTGGGTTGGAAACAGGAGCAAACAGCAAACCTCACACCCACAAGGTGATCAAGGAAGGGTGAGATTCAGAGTAGTGTTGGGTTTTTTGCTTCCCGTGATTTTCTTCCACCTATGGAGAATTTCAATAGACTGTTTTAGGGCAAGTGGAGGCTTATTGCCAAGTACTGGTAATGCATTCCTATGTTCTGTGTTGACTTGTGGGGTACTGCAACAAGATTGTCCTCAGTGAAATAAATGTCCCTACTGGGCATGTAAAAAAACTAGATTGTCTTCTGTCTTCTGCAAGGCAACTCCAGAAATGAAGAATAAAAACACAAATATCTTATGGCTTATTCTTCTTAAGAAAAGAAAAAAAAAAAAAAAAAGAAGGGAAAAGGAGGGACTTTCTGCAACACTAAAAGGTTGGAAGATGCAGAAAGCCAATTCTTGCTTCTGTCTTTTAATAAATGCACAATGCTAGTGAGGATATTGGCTCTCTTTCCTGAGGAAATCCAGCATGCTCTTAACAATTCCTGTACTTGCCAGGCAGACCTCAAACTTACATGGCTAAAAATGTAATATCCTTCTTTTCATACATACAGATGGTAAAAATAAGTAACCCTTTGAGATCAGATAATTTAAAGATGGCTGGAATTTTCAAATGAATTATTTTTGGTGGAAAAGATGGGTTTGTACCAAGCAGAAATATCTGGTCTCAGAAATGTCTTATTTTTATTATAAATATGAAAAGAGACCACAACTAGAGAAAATTCTTGCCAAGTTTTGAAAATTTTTTATTTCTTTCATGTTTGTAAATGTGTACAGAAGATGTGAATGCTCTGTAATAATTCTTCTGCCTTTTGCAAAAACTGCAACACATTTACTAAAGACTTTTTTTATAAAGTTATAAGAAAATTTCAGTCATTCTATAGAAATAAATTATTTTGATTCAATATTCCAAGAAATAATTTGTTTCATCCAAGTATGAGAGGATATCATCCTCTCACATCCAACAAGTAACAGTTTAGGAGAGGAGAAAATGACAACCCTTTACTATAAATAGTTATTTTTAGACTTCTTACCATGTGCACGTGATCCATGTGGAATTCCCTGTTGTTTTAAAAGGCAACTTGCTTGGCCTGCTGCTGGGAGAACACCTTTAGTTACATTTCCTGTTATGATTTATTCGAGGGTTTATTCAACCCTATTCCCTAGAACACTTATGCAAATTGTAGCTTAAAAACACCAAGCCCTTAAGCTAATATAAAGTAATATTATAACTTTTCATTAAATCTCACTGAAAAGTGTGGGCTGCTATAACAACAAGACCTTCTTCCACACCAGTGTGTTCCTCTTGCTGCACACAGCGACCGAGGCAGTGGCACACAGAGAGGCACAGAGCCAGCCCTGATGAGCCAACAGCCACAGCAGGAAAAGCTGCTCCATGCCAAGGCACTGCAGCTCCAAAGCTGCTTGGGCTGCCATGAAAACTCATAAGGATTTTTGCTGTCTTTGGCTGGGGGATGTCAGCACACCAGAGCAGCCAAGCCAGAGAGAAAGCTGCTACAAGATCTACATGTTAGTCTAATCCTTTCCTTTGAGATTGGCCAGGAGCAAGACACTAAAAATGCCACATGTCAGGCTTAGAGCTGACTGAAAGAGGTGTCAAAAAGTTATTAGAGGCAAATATTTCCCTTAGGTCCTCCTGGGTGTAGAAACATCACTTTTCACATGCTTACTAAAGTAGTGGGCAGGCATCAAAGAAACAAACAACTCTATCACCATTCCTTTTCTAAAATATATACCTCAATTATTTAATTTTGAAATACCAAAATATGCACAAAAGTAGATATAAAATAGGAATTATGAACAGCCTCATTGTATTTGTCATTATATAATTTAGGAAATGTTTTTGTCAGTACATATTAATTTGCCTTCTAGAAGACTTTTTGAACAGACAAATGAAATTAACTGTATATTAGGACACAGAAGTCTCATCGCTTCATATTATGTCTTTGTGATGTTCTTAAGATAGAAAGCTTTGTAAATACCTTTGATAATTAACAAAAGAAATATTAATTGCACATATCCTTAGTGGGAGATACTGAGGATGTTGAAACTGAATTACTCTCTCATGCTTAACAATTTTTTTAGCTTTGCAGAAAACCAGATGTGCTGAAATTGTGTCCACAAAGAGTGAGCAGACTTTCTATTATATCTCTGTGTGTAAAGTCTCATGTTTAATGCAGACATAGGATTTTGCATGTATGCAGCTTATTTCAGGATTTCCTGCTGCCCTCTCCTATGACCTGGAGCTACTTTGAGCTATACAAGGACTAAGGGAGGAAAGGAGTCCTAGTGGGGACAACTAATGGCAGGAAGGGAGGGAATAGATTACCTGATGGACACATTTCATTCCTCCTTTAGCCTATGACCTAGCATACAGTTAAGAGAAGAAAGAACATCCGTAATTCTTCAGCTGGGTTATGAATTGAGAGAAATCTGGGCCATAGTTTATACAAGGCCTGGCTGACCTTGAGCATTCACACAAAGCTTCCCCAGAGTCAACTCCCACAGCTTGGATAGATAAAGACCATCTGTAAGACAGATGTGACAAAACAATGTTTTAGCTGTAGTTCAAGATGCTTTTAGAGCTTCTATAAGAAACCTCTGCTATGAGTATCTCCTTCCTTCTCTGTCCTGTTAACCTGTGCTGGAAACAGGATTTGGGAGGCCAGTGTGTCCTGGGAGTGGGCAAGAGGAGCAGTGGGAAACAGTGCAGAAGAATACAAGGGGAGCGCTGGATGTTTCCTGGGTTTGATGCTCACTTGCTAAACTGTACTTTTAGCAGCAGATTTCCATTGTAGTAGAGATGAGTAATACATCTAGAGGAGACCTCATATTTTCATCACTTGAAACGTCTTATTTGGTCTCAAATTCCTGACAAAATTGTTAAATTTTCAGCAATCACTGTCTTGGATGCCACTTGTGGGCTAGATTTCTCCATAGGCATATGAAGTTCTGGCAGGTATCACAGCCTGTCCTTCCTAACAAATGCCTTCTCAGCATTATTAACACATGATATATTACATGCTGGCAAATCATAATACCTTCTGGTTTGCTACTACACTCTGCGCTACTGTGAACACTACACCAGTTCTGTTTCATGCCTTTGGGCTGAATGATAACTAGGTGAATGAAACCTTCTTTCCCACTTCCTTTACCCCTTCTCCATTACCAGTTTCCTTTGCTTTCATATTCCCTTCTCCACCAGCCCATTCCATGTCTTCTTTTCAGTTCCTACAGCAGTTCCTCCCTTTTTCAATGATCACCTGCACCAAAGGCCAGAAAGAAGTGCATAAGTGTGCCTGAAACTATGGCAAGAAACATGCTCCTTTTCAGATAAGAGGCTCTCTGGAGGAGAATCATAGAGGTAACAGGAGTTTAGGTTTGGGGGTTTTTTTTTGTTTTTTTTTTTTTTTTTTTTTTTTTTAATTTTTATTTTAATTCACATTCTTTTTATAAGGATGCTTCTTACTTTACTTTTAGAGAGGGGCAGATTGATCTGCATGCTGGTGTAAGTGATGGATTCATTTCCATGCTGGTGAAAGTGATAATAAATTAGCTGCCTAAATCCCTGGTTCCTATTCTACTGAGGAAGTAGGAGACATGCTCATTAACATTTTATGTACCCTCTGGATAGAAACAATGTATGCACAGTCAATGAACAGCTCCTAGATTTCAATATTGAACTCTTTGGATGCCTAAAAATAAACCAGATTCTTCAAGGCTTGCTACAAAAAAAAAAAAAAAATTGCAGTTACAAGAGATTCCCTTGGGTTCAGATCACCATAATAGAGCCATTCTCATGACTGTAAGTAATTCCCTTTATGCCCTAGCAAATAGACTGAGCTGTGGCTGTTATGGAGTAAAATGTGGCTGCTATTATACTTAGGGTGCAAAAACCTACTGCAAAAAGCCTGGATATTGACAAATCCTGGAGCTATGTAGGACTTCTTCACCTGTCGTGGTTTTTTGTCTGGTTGGTTTTGGTTTGCCTTTTTTGTTTTAATTTGGTTATTTTTTTTATTTGGTTGGATATTTTTAACAACTCATAATTATAAACAACATTCTATTTGATAATAGCAATTCCTAGCCCAGGCCTGATTATGTCCTCAGTAGTTTCCAGCAGTGATGATTTTCTTATTCTTGTCCTACGAAGAAGAGTTGCCAAAGTTGCAACCACTCCTGATCACTGCAGTCTCTTTCTACAGGCAACTTCAGCTCCTACATCACTTCTAACAGATTCAACATCCCTCTGAGTTTCTCACATTTGTTGGTGAGAGAGTGTTTCTGGAGACACTCTAAAAATATCCAGAAGGAACTGCATTTTCCAACCTTGGCTATTGAAGCCATTAAGCATTATATCTTGTAATTTTCAATCACATGATTCTTACTCAACTCTTTTTTTTCTGACTCTTGGCACAAAAGTTGAGCATCTGGTCCTCTTTTGAGAAGTCTTTTGAATTTGTATTTCAGTTAGATTTCTACTTTCATGTCCATCCCCTCCATCTACTCCCTTTCCTTCTGCCAACAATCCTCTCCTTTGCCTGCCTGCTTGTCTTTGCTTTTCTTTTGATGTTTTACATATCCCTGAGGATTCTCTCCCCTGTGCTTCATCTGGGATTTTCAGCTTCACACAGATCCCTTACATGAAACATATTGTTCTTTACCACAATCTTCCTGCAAGTAAATTATTTAGACACAGAAGAACACTTGTGCACAACTTGTAAAATAACTGCTGATTCCACAAGCAGCTTTAGCAAAATCATAAGGCCCTGCTGGCAGAAAGAGTGTCCTCTGAAGTGAGCAACGTTTTTATCTAGCAAATACTCTTTTTTTTCCCATTAAAAAACTACATAATCTTTTCTGTGAAGTGTGAAAAGTTTTATCTGTGACTATGAGCAGGTGCAATAGTTTCTACCCCAGAGCTATTAATAAAAACAGAAAAAATTGTCCTTTTAGCTATACAAGAGGGAATCTAATTTAGCCAATTCACAGAATAAAAAAGCAGTCAAAATAATCTGTTGAGATCTGACTGATCTGAACATTTCTTGATGTAACTGATTAGACCACACAAAACTTTTGTCCAAACTCTTGGATCCATCTCTTCTATCTTTATTTTAGATTTTTTAGTGCAACACCTCTAAAGGGTAAAAGTTCTGTCTCTATGAAAGAGCAGCATGCACCTTTATTTGCTAGCAGACTGCCCTGAACAGCCCACAAAATCTCTCAGAGTTTACAGAGGGAAAAAAAGTAAGTCTGCAATTCATAGCAAAATAACTTACAAACTCATATCTGAATGTCTATAAGACAAATATTGAAATTGTTTTCCAGGGAGAAAACAAGAGAAGCCTGCAGTTCTGATTCTGGTATGTAATTCAGAACTGCAGTATCTGCTTTGCCTGAATACCATTCTGTGAAAATGTTTGCACTATGTAAATGCATCTAAATCACTAATTCTGCATAGAATTGATTACAAAATCGCAGTGATCAATAATTCTGTAGTCTCATTCTGACTCACCAACTAATGCTGATGAAGTTACAAGCAGGATTGCAGGGGGGTATCTTGTCCATCACCCTGCAACAAGGAAGAAACAGGGAAACCTAATCTGCTTCTCATAGATGGTTTTTCAATATTAAAAATCTGTAACCGTGGGGAAGAACCCATGTTCCCTCAAGGTAAGCTATTTCGTGGTTAATTATCACCGCCATTAGAGAGTTTTCCCTGATGTCTGTCCCAAATCTCCTTTGATACAATTTAGCCTCATTACTACTTCTCCTGTTCATTGAAGATGCAAGCAAAAATTGATTCTCTTTCTCTTTGCACAAATGTATTCCATGTAAAGGTTTCTCCATTCTAAGGTCATATTTTCTAAGCCTTTCCATCTTTCTGTTACAGGCAGTGATTTGCCTGAGCATTTATACACTAAAAACAAGTTTGGATAAGACCTTCTGCAAATTTGGAAACCAAGAGATAAAATCTTTCATGCGAGGTTTAATCCAACTTGGCTGCATAGTAAATGTTAGAAGCAGCTTGTGATTCTTCACATAAATCTTGCCCAGAACAGGAATAAAACCTTATAAATATCATGCTTGTATACAGATTTCTTCCTGGATGAACAGAAAGCAGATCCACAATCATAAAAAATAATACATCACAGGTAGTATGACTTCAGCCTCTGTCAGTCTCCAGTCATTAAAATTGTAATAAGCTGATAATTCAAGCTTTACTAAAACAATTTACTGAACAATTAATGCTTGGGTGGGGCAGAAAGTGCTCATGAGGGATCACTGAGCCCTCCTCCAGCCAAGAAAGGAGATGTAAGAGATGGTGAATGGACGTAGGTGCAGATTTCACTCTTTGGCCGGAACTCAGGTTCAAACAGGGAAACTGAGTTTGCTGTGCTGCTGATGCCCCTGTTTGCCGCTGCCCACCTCTGTCCACTGAGCCCCTGTTCCCTGGTGAACAGCACTGGCGACAGATAGGCTTGTAAACTGCAGTGGAGCAAGATTCTCTTCTGCTAGACAACAACGAAAGAAATATGGTGCATTATTGTCAAGGCAAGGCAGGGCCTTGCTGGAGGCATGTTCAGACCACAGCATGAAGTGATAATGTACATGGAAGCTCACAAATCCTAAATAGTGAGTGCAGCTCATAGGATTGATTACTTGGCAGTGAGAGCTGACAAAAGGAGCAATGTCAGAGAATGAAGGCATTACCATCTCAGCAGAACCTTTCCAGCCAATCACAAAACCTTCTCACACAGATATAGTGACATTTTCCACCTGTCCTAAAGAGAAAAGATAGGTCTTGCCATTTCTCTTGGTTTTAGATCATTCACACTACAATGAGAAGTTTAATTGCCTGAAAAGTATTAATCTAAATTTCTCACACTGCTCAGAAAAACCCCATTTTTTTCCTCACAATTTGCCAGTCCTTTGCTACAGAACATTACAGAATGGATACAGTGGGTAAGAGCTGTGGAACATGACCAAAGGAATTCCAATGAAACATCCAAGCAGAGATGCACTGAGAGCAAAACTCATGACAATGCAAGATGACCTGCAGTAAGATCAGACCTGGGCTAAGCTGTGCCCAAACCTTGCACTAACCTTTAGACTGGACTTAGTGAGCAGAGCCACATCCCAACCTCAGAGGGCTGGCAGCAGACCAAGAGAAATGCCAAAAGGCTACTAGTACAGGCTGAAAACTTGTGCATGATTAAGTAAGGGTTTAGCTGATGCTTGAGCCTTTTCTGGAGAGGATGCATGACTTTCACACAAAGCAGTGGAGCAGGGGACTTCTCTATGTCCAGTAGAAAAGGCAGAATGAAAGGCAAGAACTATGAGACAGGCATATTTGTCAGTGAGTGCTCTTAAAGGAAAAAATTCTGCTCTGTAACATCAAAATAATTACCAAGATGAAGAGGTGAGACAGTTGGTGGGCTGAGATATATCTATGAATACTTTCTTTGTCTTTGAAAGAGTGACTCTTTCGTGTCCTCTGTTTATTCACAGACTACCCCAATGAATCCTTCCTCAGGCTTGGGCTGCTGCGTTGGGAATTCTGGTCACATGCAAACAACTTGGTTTGTTACACTGACTAGTTACAAATTTGTAAATAAACTGTAAATAGGAAGTATATTTGTAAATGCAGTAGCCACCTGGTCAATCTATTGTCAAAACCAGCTGCTTAGATTGAGGCCAACTTTACCAAGGTATATAGGAATTTATAAGCAGGTACAAAAAGCAAACTGCCCCTTTTGGGAAAACAGAACACCTCATTGTTGTGGCAAAATAAGAAATTGGCATTTTCAAGACTATAAAAATATCCTTTAGACAGACATCTTTATTTATGGAGCTTCTTTTCTTCAACAGTGCTTTGGTAATGAATAGAAGAACCAAAGTGATTTGTGAATAGTTCCTAAAGGACCAAATATAGCTGCAAACCTTAGCTGAACATGGGCAGAGGTCTGCTGTGCTTAAAATTCAGTTGGTTCAATTATAGATATGAGCTTTGACTTGATGGATACTTTTTCTTCATCTCATCAAGATGCTTGATTGAGTCTTCAGTTGGAAGCCCTTCTGTAGTTCATTTATGAAATGTGAAGAGTCAGAAAATGCTTGTGATAACTAGAAACAAACAGTCTGGCTTTCACAAATCAGATAGAGTGGGTTTTATAGCATATAAAATGATGTTCACTTGGAGTATTTCTCAGACAAGAGCAGTTTTAGCAGTTTTTAAGCTTACATGGTTAAGATATTACATGAATGCTATGCACTGTTGAACACTGTTGGTTTGACTTGTATCCTGGCACTAATATTTGGTTGAAGTAAATAATTCAGTAATGATACAGTGTTTATTGTATATTCTCTGAACAGCTATTTATATTATTCACCACACTGTTCTAAAGCAACAGCCTGTATTAAAGTGCTTTGCCATCCATAAGGGACATAAATGAAATCATCCTGACTCAAATGCCCAAATTAAAACAGTCTTAGGGGATTTCAAGATATGCAAGCTGAGATTGCCTGTTAGGACATAAGTGGCTTAGTGGCAGGAGGGAAGAATAGAGTGAATCAAGCCAGAATAGTCTAAACACAGAAGTCTAAACACAACCTGAGGTTCTACCACTTGGAAGGAGAAGCACAACCCCTTTCTTGCAGCTTTATCACAGGGGTAGGTCAAGTATACCACATATGAAAGTAAAGTCCTGAACATGTCATGAAATTGCATCAGTTCTCTAAAGAGCAGTAAAGTAAACCTTCTTGTCCTGGCCAAATGTCTGCATAATTAAATTCTGAAAGCCCAGAAGTTTCAGTTGCATTTGAAGAACATGATGCTTTCAGGAGACATCATGTTGATTAGAAGTCACAGGTTTTAAAAAAACTTTAATTTGTCTGTTAAGTCCCACCATCTAGGAATATCTGCCCTACTAAATGTCCTGGCTCTACTAGTATTAGCTTTCATCATCAAGGATTGTTTATTATCTTAAAGAGATGAAAAATATCCTTATGAAATTATTCTCCAGTTGGACTTGAAGTCCTGAATCACTTAGACATCAGAAAAACTACTTTTCACCCATTTTAAAGTATAATTTAAAGTATAAATTTAAGTACTTAAATTTTAAATACTATAATTTTAAGTACTACAGAAAATTAAAA
The DNA here is from genome assembly GCF_027579445.1 of Ammospiza nelsoni. Classification (NCBI taxonomy): domain Eukaryota; kingdom Metazoa; phylum Chordata; class Aves; order Passeriformes; family Passerellidae; genus Ammospiza; species Ammospiza nelsoni. Next base: position 53,211,328 of record NC_080638.1, on the reverse strand, counting down.
AAAAAGTAAATTTCTCTGGGTGGAGTATCCTACAGAAATAGGAAATGATAATTTTTACATCCATTTTTCCTTCCATTAGATTATCATCTCTCTGGGGCAAAGTTCATCATCTTAACACCAAGTCACAATGGTGACCTGGAACCTGACTGAGCAGTTGGAGCTGATCCCTTTCAGACAAGGTTCTGGAGACACAGAAAGTGTGGCCTGCAGCTAGAATCCATCATCATTCTGCAGAGGTGTTCAAAAGAAAAGATCCACACCCAGTTGCCTAGTTGCAACTGAGCTTTTGTTATTGCCCTGACTGCATAATTCGGAAAAGAATAGCATTTAAAAATGGAATCTCATTTCTCAGAGTACAAATTATTTTGCTCCTGGAGAAGGTCTATTTATGGATAGTAAATTATTAACTGGTACATTTTCATAAGTTTGATACATTAGCTCAATTTATTCCAGCCACAGTTCATACCCTCAGCATCTGAGTCCTCAAGGTGCCAATCTGAATCATCGTGTGCCTGCCTGCCTGATTTGCATGTACAATCTGATAATTAACAGTGCTTTTGGCTTGCTGTCATGGTTGAATTCTGTGGTCTCCATTTGCAAGATACTCAGATAACCTCTGCATGCGGAAATAATGTTTGCAATAGACAAACCTGCCTTTTGTGATGTATTGGTCTTTACATGTTTTGGAATTATTTTCATTTTCTATAAGGGAACAAAGAGCGTAGAAGCAATCATTTTGTCTCTCAAATGAATGGCAATGCAGGTGACCAACAATTTCTAAAGATAATAATTCTGTCACAGAAGTCTTTCTGTGTACAGAAATATGAGGCATTCAAAGTTATGAACTCAACTAAAGCAATAAATACTATGCAAAGAGACCCTTATTACCAATGCTTCTCACAGATTTTCCTCAATATATGGACTGTGCCTTCTGGATAGAGACTGCTTTTTAATTTTGAGGCCAGCTGTACCATCATAATATATTAGAAGCAGAGGAGACAATTTTATATGCAAAACGAAGAAAAAAATTTGGTTCCATCTAAAAATGAATAAAAATCTTTCTTAATTGTGCTGTTTTGCCACACACAATATGATTTTTTTCCCCTGCCATTAATAAATTGTTGACACACTGAACAAAGGAAGAACAGATAAAAATACAACATGTACACAAGAAAAAAAGTCTTATTCCAAATGACGTCCTGAAATAAATCTTCTCTGTGTGAGAGGGGGAAGTGAGAATTGAATTTAATAGGTTCACTTTTACAAAAGTCAAGAAGCCATAACCCCTAGGTATGGTATCACCCCAGATCACAGAAGTGGATGGTATCTACTAGCTTATGACACCACATTTTTGTGGGTATTGTGCCCAAAAGCGCGTACTGTTTCCTCATAGATCAGCTATCATCAACCCCAAGAGCTCAGCCAAGTGCATGAACTTGTGGTCTTGATCATTATGTGATCCTGCCACAGTTGTAATTAGCTCTCAAATGGAAACCACATAGTACAGAAGAAAGGGAGTCCCTAACCATCGACCACTCAGAAGGAGAAGTACACCTTCCACTGTGACTCACCACCTACAAGCTGCATATCCCAGAAGAAATTCCCTTTCCTACTCTTTTTAAGAAAATGACTTCCAAAAGATCTCTGCCTCTCTTGGCGTTTCTTCAGTTCCTTCCCTTTTTGTGGAACCCAGAGTTTGAAATAAACTAGTCACGAGAGGCAAATTATGCTTACCTTAGGGGAGTCAGACTGCTGAGAAGCCACAAAACAGGAAACACGTTCCCTTCACTGAGATAACACAGTTATTCTGAGAACCTAGAGATTGATTTTTAATTTTTAGCTTAGTGTTACCATTATGAGATGCTAGCAGCAAAGGAAACAGGCCTTGGAATATCTCAATAACTCAGCAGTTTGGGAGAGAGGCATAAAACACAGCAAACTCTGGGGCACACACAGTAGACTCACATTTTCCTCTGTGCCGTAGGATATTGATCAGTACCTACTTTCTCCACAGAAAGGCAAGGAGAAGCAGTTAAAAGAACATACATGTTTTTAAAGAATTTGAAAGTCTAAGGGGGGCCTTTATGTAGGCAATATTTACATTAAATGAAGACAGAATTTATACATGTCCCAACTTAAAGCTGTACAAGGGAGGGTACAGCATGAGAACTTGGCCCAAACCTGCCTCATTCTTCAAGTCCCCATTTTCATTACACTAGCCAAAAAGACCCAAAACAACAACACTGACCCGTTATTGGAAAACTAGAAATGTGATCTTTTGATTTAGGCAATCTTTTTTGTTCCAAAAATAAGAACCATCTGTCTAACAAAGATTTGTTTGGTTTCAGATGTACTAACAGTGAACGTTGTTACAGAAAAAACTATAAATTATATGCTGCTGTGGGAACTCTGGTGCTGTAAATGGGTACAGTTTCACCCCATTACCCTAGCAGAAAATCTAGCCTACAGTGTTTCTTATGCCATCAAATAAAAAGACAAGCCACTTAAAGAAAAGTCAGACTACCTTTTAAGCCACTGCCTGTCTCACAGGCTGACATACTGCCTGTGAGCATGGTAATTACCACATTTTTTCTTATTTTATTGTCCATATAGGACTATAGTATCCAGACAGCATGGGAACAGGGGCAATTGAATTCAAGTTTAAATTGTGACAAGCAAAGAATTTGATTTTGTACTGGAGACTTGGAGGGTTTATGAGGATATAATAGGAAAATTATGAGTAAGAAACGCAGCAGAAAAGGCATTATGCTAAATTCTTTTTAATTTAGTGTCATGGAGTAAGTTTCAGAGCTGCATTAACCTGTTGAAGTCAATGGGACTCTGTTCAAAAGAGGTCTTCTAAATCTTTTACAGGTATGCACCCATGCTTACAACCCTCTGTCCTGAAGAAAGGCTTCATGCAAACACAAACCTGATGTGATCAAAATCAGTACAAAGAGGAAATTTCAATATATTGGTTATCTATCCTTCTCATGATGCTACTGATTGTTGTTCAGAAATGGACTGATTATCATTATTGGATTTTGGTAATGTAAACTAAGAATGCAACACATTTCAGGCATTGCAAGATGCAACATTACTATTCTCAAAAATGGCAGCGTGGCACCATTCTCCTCATCTAGTTGTATCTCCATTAATGGTAATCTGGGTACAGTTGGAAATATAATACTATTTACATCATAAAGGAAAGAGAAAATAGAAAATAACAAAAGGGATTTTTCTTTGCTAGGATTTGGATGGATCTTCAGAATACAAAGCTCTAAAGGAGCATTACTTAAACAGTATTAAAAAGACTCTATTATCTCCCCTAGACTTTTTATTGGGTTTGTGAGGCCAGGTTTTGGTACTGAGGGTGGCTACAGGGGTGCTTTCTGTGAGAATGTGCTGCAAGCTTCCCCTGAGTCCTATAGAGCCAACACCAGCAGGCTCCACGTTGGAGATGAACAGCTCTGCAGACACCAGGGGCAGTGGAGAAGGTGCCCAGCTGACATTCCCCTGTTTCAGCTGATATTCCCCTGCAGCCCATGGTGAGGCAGCTGTGTCCCTGTGGCCTGTGGAGTTCCACAGTGGAGCAGAGATGCACCAGCAGCCCATGGAGCACCCTGTGTTGGAGCAGCTGGATCCCCAAAGGAGGCTGTGAGCCCATGAGGAGAGGGGTCCATGCTGGAGCAGGTTTGCTGGTGGGACTGGTGACTCCATGGGTGACCCATGGTGGAGCAGCCTGTTCCTGAAGAACTGCATCCCATGGAGGAGTGACTCACCCTGGAGCAGTTTGTGGAGGGCAGCAGGACATAGGAAGGACTTGCTTGCAGAAGTTCATTGAGGCCTGTGTCCATGGGAGGGACCCCATGCTGGAGCAGGGGAAGAAGAGTGTGAGGAGTCCTAATCCTCTCCATGAGGAGGAAAGGGATGATGAGACAATGAGATGAACTGACTGCAGCCCCCCTTCCTGTCTCCCCGTGTCCCTGGGGTCAAGAAGGTGGAGAATTAGGAATGAAGTTAAGCCTTGGAAGAAGGGAATGGTAGAGGAAAGGTGTTTTAGGATTTAGTTTTTTATTACTTTGTATCTAATTGTGATTTGATTGATTTTTTCCCCCCCCAAAGCTGAGTCCATAATTGGTGAGTGATCTGTTCCTGTCATTACCTCAACTCACAAACCTTTCCTTGTATTTTCTCTCCCCTGTCCATCTCAGGAGTGATAGAAGGTCTTTGATGGGCATTTGGCATCCAACCAGCATCAACTCATCACAGACCTCCATAAATACCAGTAGAGCAGCACACCCAAAGTTCTTCTCCACAAGGACTGGCTGAAGAGAGCAGTAATTCAAGAAACAACAGCTTAACTCCAGCCAGTCAGCAAATCTGGATATCTTCTGGGCACTACCACAGATGCCAGCTAGCAAAAAAAAAAAAAAAAAAAAAAAAATGGGGAAAGTGTCAACATTTGGAAAAACAAAAGCACTTGGTGCCTTGTCCTGAAAAGGATCATTCATCTGTAACAAACCAGATATTCAGCTCTTTTGTCATGCCAGTTGGCTCTGGGCAGAGCTTCCAAGCAGAAGCTGGCTTCCCCTCCAAGCCTTACGGACCCTGCAGTCTGCCATCCATCAGGGAAGGGAACAAAGGCTGGGCAGGGCTGTGAGCCAGCCTTGGCTGGTGGGCAGAGCTGGTGCCAGCCACCCTGCCCTGCAGCAGCACTGCGCTCACGAGGGCCCGTGTGGCTCCTCCAATTAGGGCCCTGTCACTCAGCATCAGCTCCTGCTCCATCAGCATCTCAGTTTCAGGGATAGCTTGGCATCATCTCCCAGCCAGGCATCATGGAACTCATTCCCCCTCTCAGAAACAATTTAGCCCATCATGGAAACAACCGGATTAAGTTCTCTCCAGCTTCACCATAAATCCAGAGTTCTAAACTGAAGCTGCGCTCAAGAAATCATGCCTAACTCTGTGTATTGAATCTTTTCTTTATGAAAGCAAAAGCTGGAAGGTAGACAAGAATAAGAGTAAGAAAAACAAAGTAGATTCAGCAACCTTTTCTCAGCAGTGAATCCTACCCTATATCAGTTATATAACAATGGCTCAGTTTTGCTGTCAAAAACATTGTCAATCTGTGAATAAGAATCTGTAAAGCAAGACCATGCAAGATTAAAAAAGCTAGAATAAGAGAAAAGATTTGGGAATTGTCAGTAATTCAAAGTCTTTAGAGATGAATGCTGACATGAAAAGCTATAAGAACCTGAGGAGAGGAGAAAAGAAAAGAAGACCAAAAAAGCTGAGTGAAAATAGCAGCTTGGCAAAAATAATTACCAGTCTATTTTGAGTAACATAGTTCTTGCCCAGTATTTCCTTAAAGTCTGCATGTCCATCTAAGACTTGTCTGTAATTCCTGTGGTGATGAGGAAGGAGTAAACCTGCACATGTTGAGCTGGTGGCATGTTGTTCCCAGCATTCTACTGTGACTGTTAAGAAATAAATATTTTTGAGCACTCAAAAAATTGTGTAAAATACTGCCTTGAAGGTGCACCAAAAAAGTAACTCAGAGCTGAGCATTACATTTCCTATGATCTGAAACTGCTTTCAGGCCCCCTCAGTTCTAGAGTTATGTCAGTTTCTTTTCTTCACAGTTTGCCCAAGGGAGCCAATTAAACTTTTTGAGAATGAGAGCTGGGCTCAAATTCTGCTTTATGCATCACTGGCAGACTTGTTAGCCAAGCTGTAACTCCTGTATATTTGTAATTTTTTCCAAGTTGATGCATTAGCTGGAGAAATCCACCTGGGTCTCCAATCCCAGGCTGAGTTCGCAAAATGAGAAGAAAAAATTTTTATCTTGTAAACTGTACAAATTGGATTTGCAGTTGTCACAGAACTGTCACAGATCATGGAAATGTTTAAAAATTATTTTTTCTTTCATTATTATCTGGCTGTAAGAATCAGTTCTCTTTCACCACAATTCTTTCAAAACCTGAGCTGGGTTTGTAGACATCAAAAACCACAGCATTCCTTCCACCAGTGTCAGAAGGTGTCCCAAAAGAAACCAAAGGAGTCATTCCTGTACTCAATCTGATATACAGTGAGACCTGAGTAATCTGCACTGTAAGAATTTCTTCAATGCTACATCTATCCTAACCTGATGCAAACTGTACATAAAATGAATCCAACACTGATTATGTTAGAATAAATCGGATCTGGTAGAGTGCTTTTTAATTTCATGTGGGAATTTAAAGGTTTTTCTTTAATTCTTATGGTAATTTGCCAAAAAAAAGCTGTTTACTACAAGGTGGCCATTTGACAGATTGAGCTGAACAGTGCCAAAAAAAAAAAAAAAGTAAAATAAAATCCACAGAGTGTTGGAAATATTAATTTTCCTCTTCCTTTCTAGAAATTTCCTTTTCATGGGTTTTATTTCTCCATTCATAAATGTTTTTCTCTTGGCACTTTTATAGAAAATTTAATAAGATACCAGTTTCTCACAAAATGCTTCTACAAATCCAGGGAGGGTTAAATTCCTTCCCAAAGCATTAGAAATGGGAAAGGACTGCACGGCTACTCCATCATTCAGCAGGAGTGCTGTGGAGAGCTCCCTCTGTATGAAAGCTGCTCTCCCGTGGAAGGGATCTGGCTGTCTCAGTGGGATGCTGCTCTCTGACTCCAGCACCAGAGGGGCTTGAGGTCTAGAGTCTGATTCCCTTCTGAGAGGGAAAAATAGGGTAAGAAAATGCAATATTCATCCTGCTGGCCTGAAACATATGTGGAATCTATCAGGAAGCGAATGCAGCATAAATGTCATACGGTCAAGGCTCATCTATTGTTACCTTTTGGAGGCAGACAGCAAAGCCTTCATGCATTTCTGGCAACATTCAGTTCAGATACAAATGCTACTTCCTAACTTATTTTGAGTGCTACAGATAAAGGAAATGGCTTACATTCCCCACTGTCACTCACAGGGCTCACCTGTCTTTAGCGAGTCTTGAGCACCAGTATGAAAATGGGTCTCACATTTCACTTTTGCAAGAAAGAGTTTGAATTTCAATGGATTAATGAAGAGAATAACATACAACAGGACTCAGACTACATCCCTTTTTCTGGTGGGCAAGGTTGCTGCACTGTAACTATAAACTATCAGAAAGCTTAAAGCCAGCCTTCATTCTGTATATTAATGCACTCCAGGAAGTTCCAATGAAAAGCTGAAGATGAATTTTGACAGGTATATTTATCATGAGGGGTGGGAACAGAGGAGCTCCACTGGCTATTTGGTAATATTACTTATTTAATTGCAGGATTTTGGTATTTCTGCCTATTTACTAAGCTGGAATCACATCATCCCACATTGCCTTATTCTGAGGTTTTTCCATCAGATCTGAAGTCCTACACAACTCCATAGAAGGAGAAAAGTGAATAAGAAATTTAGGTGATTAATAAGTAAGTAAAGGCAGGAAATATAATTAATGTCAATCACCATGAATTCATAGCACCCAGAACCTGTCAAATCTGATGCATTTTTGAGAGAACAAATATAGTTGGTGACTGCAAGGGTGACAATGTAACTGAGATTTCTGTACAGTTCATGGACAAGTCAGCATATAGAACTCTGAATAAGAGAGGAGAACAGAAACTGGAGAGTCTGTGAAATGGATTTACAAGGGGCAAGACAACTGGTATGGAAAATTAATTATGAAAGGGAAGACATCATCAGATCTCTGCTCCAAGTGGGGTCCTATCCTCCTTTAATTAAATCAAGGAAACTGAAGATACTCTGCATCAAATTTAAGTTATTTAAGCTGTTCTGTTTTCCTCAGTGTAGTACCATGGATTAGACAGTCTGACGCAAATTTTATACTCCTGAAACAACAGCATAGAAAGTAAAGGGTGGGCAAATCCCTGATGGCACAGGGATGGCAGAGCAGTGACCCTGGCCAGGCTGTGCTGTGAGACCACACACCAGCTCCTCTGGTGTCCCTGCTGTGTGGGCACATTTACACTGACACAACCTGGCTGGAGACCTCCAGATCCTGCTGCCCAAATCTACTGCCACTTCTGGATATTACTGACTCATCTTTCTCCCTGCCAGGATTCAGTACCTGATCAGAGGAGCTGTAATTTTCTTTTTTTTTTTTTTTCTAGGAGAAATGTCAGTGGCCAATTTCCCAGTCAGTCAGTCATCATGATGATTGTAAAATTTCAAGCCCCTTTATTTCTTTTATACTGCTTTATGGTCCTGTCAACTTTCTAGTCCTGGTCTGTAATTTTTACACCCACCTCCAGTGAGTACTTTTCCTAAAGGAGTTTGCTGCTACTTTATGATCCTGAAAGGAAATCACATTTAGCAAAAATGTCTATTTAAAACTGAAAACCAGCTGTTTGAAGCTTATGTATCTGCTAGGCTGTAGATGCAGATTCTATAAAGCAAGTAGGAGCTAGCGATCCTCTTGAGATTAATGAGATTTTTTTTTTCTTTATTGTAAAGACAGATTAGTCCTAAAGCCCCCTTATAAATAATTGAGTTCTGCATTATTTTCCTCATAGTCTTTCCAGAAACAAAAAAAGATGACAGAATAATAGTCAGGCAGGTGTGAATTGTGCAGAGAGATTTGTCTTGAAATAATCATATTGGCAAATCAGAAAAATAACAACATAACAGAACAAACCCTTTCATTCCATCAAAGAAGATTTTTAGATGACAGAAGAAGAGAGGGATTTCAGTCAGCTACTTCAGAGCAGAATTCATTAACCTTTTTTTCAAGTATTATTTTTTTTAGTGCCAGCAATATTAACTTATGGCAGATTTGGGAAAAAAAATTACTAGTTCCACAAAAAAATGTGTTTGGTACAAAATTTTCACATTAATTTTACTTGGAAATTGTGATAAAAAAAAATCAAACAAACAAACTTGTGCTGAATATAACAGCAAAAAAATTCATGTAATCTCATTTTCTTACCAGAATGAATCAAGTGATTAATTTGCCTTGGGAAAATGCAATTTAAAATACAAAACCAGACATTCCTCTAAATCATGAGAAGAACCTGCAAGAAGTTACAATCTACCAAAAGAGTTTGCAAGCAGTAAAATCCTGCAAAAGCATTTGTCTCTTATTTATAGCTTTTAGGGATCTGGAGGTGATGCTTAATACTAGAATTTTATATTGAAGAAGGCCTAAAAGGGATCATTCTAACTCCACCAAATGCAAATAAAATATTACTGGCATCTAATCCACACGGAGAAGCATGCTGCCAGATCATTAGCATTTCATTTAGTGAAAGTAATGCCTAAATCTGCAGACCCTCTGGAGAAATCCATCTGTTCTCATTAATCAGGGCATCTGTTTTGGCAACTAGCTATTAACAAGAATTCTGTAGTCTGGATGGAAAATCCAAAAGCCATTTCTTTATGAATGTGATATCAGGTACCTTGTTTCATCTTTAGCAGATTTTTTTTTTAAATCCCCTCTCTTCTTTCTTGTCCCCCTGCCCTGTCAAACCCACACCTGCAAGTGCTTTACTGAATGGGTGCCTAATCTGTCTCCATGCCAGAGAAAGCACACAGCTTCCATCTGGGTGATGAGAAGATGGATGTTTAAGCATCCTTCATCAGACATACGAGCTTTGAATAATTGATCTGTGCCTCCCCGCCCGTGCGCGCACACGCTCGCGATGGCACGGAGCAGAGCTGGCAGGGAGAGTCTGCAACATTGCTCAAGCATTCCTTAAAGTTCAGCTTCCATAATGACACAGAACATTCTTTTATTTTGCATTTTATGGAGACGAACTGAGTCTAACACACTAAGTAACAGCTGGAAACAAATAACCTTTTCTTTTGACATTTCTTTCAGAATGTCTTGTGTTGTATTTTTTAATCTTTTCATTCAAATCCGTTCTTTGGATTTTTCTTGCTGAGAAGCTGAGAGGCTTCAGCAACAAAATGTAAACAATGGTTATGTGCTGCTGTGGAATGCAACAGGTGCATCTGTGATTGGCCCATCTTGGGTGTTTATAGTTAATGGCCAATCCCAGCCCAGTTAGCTTGGACTCTGTCTGAGACACAAACCTTTATTATTCATTCCTTTCTATTCTTAGCTTAGCTAGCCTTCTGAGATGAAACTTTTCCTTCTATTCTTTTTAGTATAGTTTTAATGTAATATATATCATAAAATAATAAACCAAGCCTTCTGAATATGGAGTCAACATTCTCATCTCTTCCCTCACCTGAAAACCCCTGTGAACACTGTCACAGTCTTAATTTTAACTGGTTATAACTTTAAAGAATCAAGTAATTCATTGTGTGATCTTTACATCATGATGTACATGAACAAATTTTCACCCACTTGTCATCAAGTTCTGTGAGGAGAAGTAATGTTTTAGCTGGTAAGAAAAACTACTAGTTTAATTTTATTAAATTAAAAATGATCATTATCACAGGTATGTGGAAACAAAAGCAAATACACCCTCTTTCCACTTTCCCAGCAATGAAACTAAGAGAAAAGGAAAAAAAACTTCTGTGAAATCTACTCTCTGTCTGCTTTCATATGAAATGTAAATTACTCATGGAGAAAAAAGAGCTGATGCATTAAATTGAAATATGAAACTGTTTCCCCCCACCTCCAATTATTTTTTTTTATTTGTTACCCCAGTGGAAATGCTAGTATTATCATTAGAATCAACTTCAATAAGAGGTAAAGCACAGTTGTAGTGACCTGCATACATGCTGGGGAATGGGGAACTTGAGTTCTAATTCTGGTGCTGAAGCTAATAACTTTGGAGGCCCCAGGCATTGTGCTCTGGCCTCAGATCACCACTCTATCCCTCTTCAGCAGAGCATTTTGTACAAGTTTAACTGCATGAGACACTCTGGGATTTAAGCAACTGGTTAACTGCTGTGCTGCACTGCAAGCTATTTGTTGTTTGCTATTGAACCTTTGAGTAATAAAGGAGACAAAGACGGAAATAGATCTTTAAGGTGCTGCTGAAGCCTGTGTTAGTTTTTGTAGTAGGTATAAGAGTTTTTGACATAGCAAAACTAAGCATAGATATAGTCATTTAAATTAAAGAGAGGGAGGTGATCCCTGAAGAGAGCTCTAAAATCTGTCATTTGCCTCACCCTTGGTGAGCCAGAGAGATTGAGATTATGATCTAATAATGGCTACTAAAGAATTTGCTTTATTGATGCTCGCCTGATATTAATGTAATTGTTATATTTACACCAGGAACTTTCTGATGTAGAGAAATACAGTATTTCCTAGAATAGTAACTTTCATGTGATTCTTTAGGAGGACAAAGCTCATTACAAAACAAGTGTATTTTTGTATAACAGTTAACACAAATAACTTGATCTTTAAAACTGATGAGCAGTAACAGCTCCTGAAACCAGTGGAAGCTGTCATTATTCTGCATTGTGCCACTTCACACCCTGTATTTGTCTTTTCTTCTCTATCTATAGAGATGACAATACCTCTTCACCTATCTGGGATGACTGACATCAAAATCAACTCTCTGAGACTGAACAGTAAGATTCCAGGGTATATTAAAAGCCTGCCAGTTCAGTATGCTCAGAAATATATTAACTGTTTGCTTTTAAAAATATATATATGATTGTTAACACTTTACATTTTAATGGCAATCATAAGAATAGGAACTGAAATAGCTTCTGAATATATTTGATTTGAAGCAAAATAATCACAACAGCATAACTTTCCTTAACAATGAGATTTCCATGAAAAATAATTCTGCCCAATAAGACATTACAGAATCCTAGTTGTGAAAATAAACAGGTGCTTCAGTTACTATAAAAAGGGACAACATCTGGAGAACTCGTACTCAATTTACAGGCTAAATATAATCTAGTCTCTCATTTTCCACATGTATCTGATTATGTTCACAATATCAGTGAGAAATTAAAAGTAAAGACTGAAGAATTAATCATTCCTTGACTATTTGACTGAGGAGAGTGCACGGGTGGGTCCCAGGACCAGATCTATTCCTTGCAAAAGATAAAAGTCACAACCTGGCTGTGAAAATTCAAAACTTTGACGAGCAATGTTCCTCTTAAGGACTTTAACAGAAAAAAAAAAAGGTTAGAAAGTAGGATGTACTAATATTGCTAATACTAATGGGATACTGTAAGGCATCAAAAATATCTTTTCCAGATGATTCATAGAGACAAATTTGGAGATGAGGCATGACTAGAGATTGAGGGGGGTGATAGGGAATTCAGCTTTGACAAAGGAGTTGTGTCTGGCCTCCTTTGTGCTTTACTTGCCCACCTTTAGGTTATGTTGTGGATAACATAATCCTCTGGAGAAGGGCTCTTCCCTCAATAGTGGAGATTAAGAAAAGAGCATGTTATAAAGATGCTTTGTATCCTAATAAACAGAAGCACTGTGAAAATGCCACCTGATTACTTTGGAAAAGGTTAAGAAATGCCTTTGGACCCCAGTAGCAGACCAAGATGCAGTGTACCACAGGATGTGTGAACTGGCAGCTGTCATCAAGGAAGCTGCTATTGTCACTCTTCTATCTATAAGAAAGATCTTACCAATATCCTTGATAATGTAATAGAAAAACCTCCAAATTTCACTGATCAGTTGGCAAACTCTTCTCAGACTCATATACCCAGTTGCAGCCATTATCTGAAAGCCTGGGGGAGAAAAATAATAAAATAATTACAAAAATATGCAGATTGTTGGAGCAGAGACATCCTTCTGCCAAATATTTGCTTGAAAGTAACTTTCAGTGATGTCTACTTTGAGTGCTAAAACCTAGGATGGAATTTGAAGGGAAAAGATCCACCACATTTATACAACGTTTATGTTGAATAGGTAATAATTTATCTTTGTTGAAGTTAGTGAAATTGATTTCACTGGGCCCATGTTTAATTTAATGATGTTTCAGATCAGCTTTAATCCTCTGTTGGGAGCATCTAATCTTTTATTCTCTCATGGTTTTAGTCAAGAAGTGGTGATGACAGCTCTTTCATGCAACGACTCCTTGACTAGATGCAATGCAGTGACTTCAAGCAATGACTCCTTCACTAGATCTTTCAAAAATATTTCCTGAGTGTTTTGAATTTTGTTTTTAATATAAAGGCTATAAATCACTTTTATAGAAAATGAATTGTCTTGAAAGTTCATAAAGCCAGACAGGAAAACATAGGGTGTTTCCACTTGTAATGCCTTTGATGGTCATTCAACCTTCTCCTGCAACAATACTGCCTTAAGGCAAAAGGGGTTTTGTTGGGTTTTTTTTCTCTCCTCCAAAACTTCATTTACAGCTATAACATGTTATAACAGCCTTGGTGCCTTTCTAAATTGCCACAATTCCTACAGTTGAGTAGGGCTGAGCTGCAAGGTGCAGCCTCATTATGAATTTCCTCACTGCTCTGGCTCACTTCTCTCTGAGCTCAGAGTTGTGTGTTCAAACACAAACTTCTGCATAGATGATCACTCACAAAAACACAATCCAGAGATAATGAAGTGTAAGGTAATTGATTTATTCATATTCAATAGAGACTAAAGCTTATAAATCAACTTTAACTTCGTATAGAAGTGAACCCAATAAAAGTGACAGATATATTAATAGCAAATTTTTGAGTTATGCAGTTTGCCTAGTGAAATTTATTTTCTCTGAGCAGAAGACTAGCTAACAGAAAAAAAAATTGTTTTCAGCCATGATTATATCAATAGAGTAAAAAACTTCTAACATTCTGTATTTTTATGTCAGTCCATGCAGATTAGCCACATACTGAGATTTAAAATGTTTGCTTCATGGGAATTTGTCATTTAGAACAAGGTAAAAGATAACTCAAGAGGTTTGCCCTGCATATATTTTTTGTTAAAGGCACTTCATTTCAGAATTCTTTTCATCTGTAAAATGCTAATTCTGTGATGTTCAGCTTTCTTCTGAAGCCATGTCTGAATCTTCACACTGCCATGCTCTGGGCACGTGTTAAGGTTCAAGCACAGAGTGCCCTGGTGTCAGTGTAGCTGCTGCCCCACAAAAGATGGTGATTGAAAAAAAACCCAAAGAAGCAGAAAAAACAACTGAGGAGATGGAGACATCAGTAGAAGGAGCTTATCTAAAATTAGAGCCAGATGCCTCACTAAGCCCTAGATAACACTTCATTTCATGCAGCCTTTGTTTACCAGATTTCTTCTCTGCATGAATCATAAGAATGTACCTCTGGTTCAGAATAAATGCTACCCAAAGCTAGCAAAGCACACCCTTATTTTCTTTCTCAGTGTAAAATTAATCCCAGCAGGTTAGAGAAGTGCATTAATTTAAATGAGTGGATTTAGAAGCAGTATAACTCAGAGTACACTTTCTTTTTCCTACCTGCCTGTCTACCCTGTCTGCTCACCATCCTTAATGAGAGTCAGACACCTCAAGTTTTAAAACTCAACAAAAATCCATCACAGTCTGGTGACATCTGTTGTATTACATAATTGGAACTGTTTTATGAGCTCTCCAACATTGCATCTGAAATTATAACAACAACTTCACTTCCTCTTCTTTGTGTGGAAGCCAACCTTTGACGCACATCGCTGGAAGGTAGATTTATACTGTTTAAATAAAATCATTCTGGTTAGGAATGTTTTGACTCAGATTCCCTGCCCTTCTCTTCCTTCCCACAGAGGCCAATACTATTGTTTTGAAACTGAAATCCTTAATGAGACAGTGTTTGTTTCAGTGAAACTTCCAGGATGAAACTCAAACAGATCCTGAAACTCTCATCCCCAAAAACCCAGCTGCAACAGGATTGTATCTCAGAGCATACTAGAATGACTGATTTGTCCTCTAAGTTTCTTTAGGGGGAACATCCATTATGCCTAGGATACTGACACTGTAGTCTGATGACTGTTAACCAGAATCAATTCTTTGCTAAGTAAGAGGCAGAGGAAATTCTGAACTTGGGCCATTCCTATCTCAGAAAGCCCTCTGGCCACTTCCAATGAATTGGAAGACGCTGAGAAAACCTCTCCTTTTCAGAAATCAAAGGAAATTACAATATTACAGTTATCTGATTTTATATTTGGTCATAAAAATATTTGAACAGGAATCTGAAGATGAAACTGGACTGAAAGGGAGAAAGAAATAGTCGAGTGCACAGTTCCACAATCAAAAGCAGAGCTAATTACTTAATAAGGGCAATAAGCTCCCAAAGTAGCTTAGAGAGACTGTGGAGACTTGGTAGAAATCCCTCTGGAAAATAAAAATTTAAGTAAATAAACAGAAATCAGAAGAACTGGCAATTACTTGTAAATTGGTAAAAAGTGTCAACAGGATAAAAATAAAAAGAATGACAGTAATGAAACCTTGCCCTTGTAACAGCAAATATAAACTTATAGCAAATAAAAGCAGAATGTAACCCGGGCAGATTAGTACAGGAGGGAGGTTCTGGGATGGGAGAGTTTTGTTTTAGAGACAAGCTGAACCCAATTTAGTGCTGGACCACAGGACACCCCCACTGCAAAAGAGACAATGGAACCATTTCAGATAAGATAAATTGCCTGAGGGAAGCTGCTGTTGGGCAGCAGTGACCAGGGAGACTCATACCAAATGAATCACACCCAATGATTTACCAAAAGAGGCGACAAACAGGAGAGAATCCAGTGCCATGAAACAAGAGGGCCGACGACTTCATAGACCGAGTATGAAATTTTAATTCCCACCGAGGTGAGAATAAAAAGTGTTAAAAGGAAATTATACTGATTTAATTTTTTGTTCACCGTTTATTTTCAGGCACTTATGAATGATGAAAAATATAAATAATGCTAAGCCCTGGCAGAGCAGCAATTTCTCTGAAGGTTTAATGAACAGATGAAAACAGCTAAAGATGCCTCAGATATATCTTGTCCCACTGCTAAGCTGAGAGCAGAAGGAACAAGACCTGAAATTCTCCTGCCTTCACAGCCTTGCTTTTCCATATCTGTGCCCTCATGCTTCTCTGGTTTGGAGGAGAAGTCTGCTGAGGAGGTGGCAGTTTGATGGTGAGCAGAAGTGTTATGATAGAAAGAGTTAACAAAGAAGACAGAGCAGGAAGGAAAAGCATCCAAGTCATTCTTCACAGTTATGCTCATCACTTTTTCAAACAAGGATACAGTGCTATTTTTAGCAAGGTTCCTGGAAACACAACATGCTGAATATTCATTATCCACACCAAAAGATACAAGATGGTGAGCAACATTGTTCAAATCTGTCTTTTCTTTCACAAAATGGATGAACCTTAAAGTCACGTATATCAAAGTACTTGAATTTGCTTGTGCAGTATTTTGCAATTAGAGATGTCCAGACAACTTCCAGCAAATGATTAATCTCTCTCTCTGTCAAAAAAAAAAAAAAAAAAAGAAAAGGAAAAAAAAAGAAAAAAAAGAAAAAAAAAGAAAAAAAGAGTGTTAATCATTCTAACTATGTTTTTGTTTGAGATCTAACAGATCCACAACTTGCTGTTTTCCTGATGACTTGTCTACTCCCTCAGCTGCCAAACTAGGAAGACCTGGTCAAGGACTCATCAAGGGCATCCAAGTTTTTTGTTTCAGGATGCAGGTGGCCCAGACTGGAGGGCAATCAGGCACTGTACTTCCTTGTGAAATGGAGTTAATTTCCCTTGCACTGCTGGACACTTTCATCAAGATTCTTCATCAACTTTCCATTGCTTTCAAGGGAAATAAAAATTTCCATGAGAAGAGAAGTCACTAGAAACATAGATTTCCATATGGAAAACAATTTCTTTTCCTTCATAAAGGGGCTTGTGCTGCAGATACTGCAAAGCAGGGACACAAAGGAAGTAATAAAGTAGTTGCTTAAGGGATCAGCTATGTAAAGCATGAGGAAGTAGATCTTCTGTGAGGGGAGAGAAAAAGCTTGTGAACACATAGTTCAATAGCTTTGTATGTGTATAGGGACTAATCTGACTTTCTGAGGCCATCCAGCATCTGCTAGGAAGACACATTTCCCAAGTGCTCTCTTAGTTGATGATAATTTTAAATAGATTTTGTGCACATAGAGTGATTCTGAGTTCACAGCAGCACATCTCACGACTCAGTGTGGCAAATAGCCAGATAAAGATCACAGCCTCACTGACAAGTCTCATTCTTCTCAGTCCTATTTCAGAGCTCACAGATACCTGAAATAGATTGCTTTGCATCCAAAATAGCCTACTGTGTAGCACTACATACCTTGGAAAATCTGCATCATTTATGGAATCATAACTAAAAGGCAGAACGGACCATTAGATCATCTTTCTTTGTAGTCATGGCATGATGGTGACATTTCAGATCAGTGACATCTGCCAAACAGCTCTGGATATTTTATCTTTCCTAAAAGATCTTGCTGCCATATTGAGCATAAAATCTCACTAGTGACTATTTTAAGTTTTATGGGAATTCAATAGGAGCAAGAATCACCACTGCATTTTTAGGGAAACCCAGTCTGTGAAGACCAATATCCTTCAGGTTGGCCAGGTTGCATTTCACCTCATTCCTTGATGGGTTATGGCTACACCAGGAAATTCAAGCATTTCTAGGATCATCTAAAACATTTGTTGAACTGCTAGAACTGCTAGTCCCAGACACCCTTTGGCACATTTTATGCCTCCAAAGCTGCTCCTGGGAATGGCTGAGGAGTTCACATATACCAGAGACCTTTCCAAAGGCAGTCAGCACACAGCTGCTCCTTTTTGGAGGGATGGGTTAATTTACTAGCCCAGGTATAAGGCATTCTGTGGCAGTCAGCTTAAGTACTTGGGAATGCTCATGGCACATTTAATGGATCTACAGACACATTCATAAGGAAAAAAGTTAAACAAGCAACCAAAGTGTCAAAATATTGACCAGGCACCAAGAAGGTGGAATGACCAGAACTAGACAAGAGCATGAGGGAAGGTACTGTTCAGTCAGATTTTGTCACACACACATCTGCATGTATCACACAAAGCCTTAATTGCTTAAATGAGGTATTTCCATTCTTCTGGTATAGCAGTCTTAATATCATTTTGCTGTTAAAAATGAAAAGTTATACAATCTATTGCTATTACAGAAGTTATTTATCTCTCAATGTTGCAAAAGTCTTTTTTCTACTATTTGTTTAGGTGTTGTTTTCTCCTAAAATACAGAAGAATTGCCCAGATCTACTCAGCTGAAAGTAATCAAAATATGTACAATAAGAGAGTCAGAAAATGCAAATAATTCTGTGCTAGGAATAATTCATATATGGTAACAGGAGGGGAAAAATGAGAAAATTAAAGGCAGGTTTTTAGGTACTCCCCAAACAAGGTTAGTCCAGAATTATCATCAATATTTATTCCTAGCTCTGTTACAGATTTTCTTGCACCTCACTAAGATTTGCAACAGTTGTGGATTTTCTGTTTCCCATATAAGCACATTGATTCTGATGTCGCTTACAAGAAGCTTTGGAGCTTGAAAGAATTCACATTTTTAAATTACTTTATCTTCTTCAGATGAAAAGATCCATAAGAACATAAAGTAATTTTTCAGAATCTGAAGCAGCTTTTGAGTTCTGCTCAACCATATCTTGACATGCAAAAAGAAAAGAAAATAATAGGAATATGCACCTGATACCTCACGTGGCACAGTAGTAATGATTATTTTATTAGCAAAAGGAGTGAGTCAAAAAGTAAGGAAAATTGTATAACCAGTTTGCATGCATGTATTTATACTGCTGGCATGATTTCAAATGAAAACACTGTCCTAAGTAAAGGTGAGTAGGGAGATATTTAATTTAACTTAGAGTCAGGCAGAAGCAGAGAAGGCATAAGCTTTGAGAACCGTTCCTCTTTTTTTCCCCATGGAAAACTCCAATTTGATTTATTAATATCTGTGATTCACATAAAGCAGAGATTTCTTAACATGTGCAATCCAAGAGAAAGGCAGTGCTCAGAGAAAGACTTTTGTCTTCCAAAAAAGTGCTGTCTTTTGAGCCATTATTCCTCCCAGGCCCCAGCCACTGTATACAAAATATTTTAAAGACATCTCTAAGAATTCCATACAGCAAGAAAAGCATCTGTCCCTGTCAAAAATTCAGATGGATAGATTATGAGATGTAAAGCAGATTTGTGTCCTTATTTTTTGTTATATAGAAACCCATAGATCATCTGTAATGACTAGACCTCTTAGTCTTCAGTTGTTTTGCATAGATTGACTACTAGCTAGTAGTCAAAAGATATATGTAGTCACAAACTGTTAAATTCATGAAATGAGTCATCCCACATAAGGAAGTAGCTGAGTGTTATGAGACAATTTGGCACAGAAATACAGATGAGTCCAATTTGTAGCAAAGCAAATTCAGGTAACAATGAACTCTACTTGCATAGACAGGAACTGGAACATTTGACAAAACAAAATTTCTTAACTTGACTGTCCAAGTAATCTGACATAAACTGGCATAACAGCTCCAGCAAATATTTTGTTATGACGGTGTAACCCATTTATGTGCTCACTTCCCCAGAGACCACACAGATTGAACTGTTCCAGCACTGTCTGGCCTGTGCCATGCAGGTTTGAAACAGAACCCTTCTTTCTGTCCAGGCAAACTCTGTACAGTTCAGGCACTTCAGTTCTGATGCATTTAAGAAGAAAATTGCCCCCTCTCATCAAAGTTGCTTTGATTGTGTTTGGAGCTACGAGCTCTTTGTAACGCTCTTAGGGCATTAAACATATTCCTTCAGAAAAATTAAATGCTTGCTGTGGAAGTAATTAACACAATACAATTGAAACAAAGATTGAGGTAATCAGAGAAGATCTAGTGATCTTGATGGCTGGGTAACTGAGCTTTCACCTGCTGCCCTGTAAGCAAGAATGACCTTGTGGTCATGCTTGCAGCTCAATCAGCAGCTGGCAACCTCAGGCAGTCACAATGTGCTTTGGGCTGGTTTTCTGTTGTGTGTCTCCTGACAAAGTGTGTGCTGTGTACCAAGGAGCCTCAGTACTGAACACATTTAGCACCAAGTAGTTATTCTCTCACCTTAAAGTTATTTTATACCAATGCCTTTGTCAAGGGAGGAGGTGTTTCTCCTTCATGGCGTTCTTCCTTGTTCTTTTCATCAAACTTATAGGAAGGGATTAGCAAGGAACACTTTCAGCAGTTTCATGTGCTTCTGGGGTCAGTCACAGTTTGTAGTAAGACTTGCATTATGGAAACAGAATTTATTCCACTCCCTAAGGAGAAATTATACATACTTCATCTGGAAAAAAACTGTCTGGGTTGCACAGAAATAATCAGAGCAAGCAAGAGGATTGCTTGAGTGTTCACTCAAGAACACTTCTTCATGTACAGAATTGTTACGATTATTTCTATTACCTGGAAAATTAAATCATATTATTGAACTGTATGAAACTTTGATGAAGAATTTGGAGGAAAGACTTTAATAAGTATTTTGACTGAGAATTATTAAAGGTTCATTTCATTTTTACAAGTACACAGGAAGCATCTGAATTGTAAAGTGTTCTTTTATACAGAGCTCATTTATTGTAAGCAGATCTGAGGCTCTTATTTTACTCTTGATGTAGTTGTCTGCTACAGCAGGTTCCTTTTCTTACCATATTGAAAGGAGCTGCTGAGCTCAGTGTACTTCACTTTCTTTGAATGGTCACACCAATTTGTGCAGGCAGATCATTAGCATATCATAACATCACACTGCAATGTTTATGCATGAGATGCTATCATTAAAGTATGTGCTAGTCTCGTGCAAAAATCAAGGAACTCTGAAAGTCTTATGTCTAACACAGCACTAGAAAGAAGCAAGGGAGAAGCTGGTGATGAAAAATCAAGATCTCATAATGTGGTAAAGTGTCCAGATGGAAAAGCCAATTGCAGCACTCTTCCTGTGGCCTCCTTTTCCAACCTAGCACAGTTGTACTCCATTATCTACTATATCTCTTCCTTTTAAAAAGAAGAAAAAAAAATCTAGTATTTCTAGGAGTAGGAGTAAAGATTCCAAAAAAAAAAAAGGATCTGAGAAAGGCTGACCTTGAGGGGAGAGGAGCTCTGAGAAAGAGGAAAAAACAGGGATGAATGTTGGGATACAGCTAATTCTAGGGCAGAAAGGAGCAGTCTGTGATGGCATGAAGGAAGAAGCTTGTCAAAGGGCTGAAATGAGCCAGACACTCCTTAGACCAGAGGAGCTGGGCACCAAAGTCAGATCAGATCTCAGTTTGAGTGGTGAGTCACAATACAGAACAGCTCCCATCTTGCCCTTCTCACCCAGCATCAGTGTGTGCATCAACACCAGCCTCCTGTTCTGTATTCTCTACAGTTTGCAATTCAGCAAGCCCACAGGTCATTCATGGATTTTCTTATGGTAAAGGTATAATAAGATGCTCTCATTTAAATTACATTTTTCTACCACTACTATCGCACTTACCTAGTAAGAGACAAGTCTAGCAAAACCACACAGGGTATCCTTAAAAGTGTTTTGAACGAAAACATAACTCATTCTTGAAAAAAAAGGACCATCAAAGTTTGAAAGTGGACACAAATTGCAACACTGGAATCAAGCCTGCTTTCTTTCTTTCTTTCTTTCTTTCTTTCTTTCTTTCTTTCTTTCTTTCTTTCTTTCTTTCTTTCTTTCTTTCTTTCTTTCTTTCTTTCTTTCTTTCTTTCTTTCTTTCTTTCTTTCTTTCTTTCTTTCTTTCTTTCTTTCTTTCTTTCTTTCTTTCTTTCTTTCTTTCTTTCTTTCTTTCTTTCTTTCTTTCTTTCTTTCTTTCTTTCTTTCTTTCTTTCTTTTCTTTTCTTTTCTTTTCTTTTCTTTTCTTTTACAAAAATCGGGACCAACTGAAAAAGTTGCATCTGGAACAGATTTCTCTCAATTATTTTTTCTAAGTGTTCAGTTTTTAGCTTGGACACAGCTGATGAATTATGCATGTTCTAAATGACAGAATTACAATGAAGCTGCCTGACTGGGATGGTAGAGAATGGGGGCAGGAAAGCAAAGGTTAAAATTAATATCTTAGGATAAGTATATGTAATTAAAAAATCATCTAACAAATATGCATAAATAAAATAACTGGAGGGGAGAAAAAAATCCAATGGAAGTCACAAAATATGAAAAAGGAAAAGATCATACAGGTCCCCTAGGAATCCTGAATATTAATTGAATCACAATAGTAATAAGCTGTAAGTTTTAAAATACTTGTTTCTTGACTCTCTGCCAACAGAAATTTAGTGACATGCCCACCATCTTGCAGAGATCTCCAGAGATGAAAAGACTATAGATGTGCATAAAGTGGCCTAGATTAATATGATGACACTTCAAAAGCATGAGTTGGAATATTCCCCATTTCATCTTGAGCTGTGAATAATTCATCACTTTAAAACATGGGGGTTTTAAAACTTAGATGCAGACTTAGATGCATAATTATTGGATTTCCTTTGATCCATATTGTTTGTTTAATCCGTTACCTAACATTAGGAAGTATGCCTTGTAATAAGGCATACTTATTACAAGAGGAATGAAAATACTTAAAAACAATACTGAAGCATCTAAAATCATTTTTACAAATCTTTTTAGCAGTTCTGTGTCTAAAGCCTTTGGGTTTTCTACATTAGGGAAAAGTGGAAGTTAGGTCTTCATGATTCAGTTCAATGTGGCATTCTAACTTTGACTAAATCCTTGATTCCAGCTGCCTAACTTGGATGACAAATTTATCTAGAACTGTAGAAGCTACATACATCACCAAAAAAATACAGGTATTTTGTTTTCATGAAGTTCCATTATCTATTTTCGTATAGTATAAATTAATGGTTTGGCTTGTTGTTACTATGTTAATTATACTAAACATGTACACTCATCTCTATAAAGAAAAAAATATTTTAAGATATTATTTAAGCAAATGAAACTTGGTAAATGATCTTTCTTTTGTGTTAATATCCTGCACTGTTCATGTCAAGTCTATAATAGGAGATGGCTTCTAGCCCAGATAATCTATTTATAGTCAAAGTGGCTTTAATACCCTTAATTACAAACTAAGATTTGTTAATTTTCCCAAACAGATCAGTTTCACAACTTAGAAAAATATGGCTCACCCTCTTTAGGTGTGAGGCATGATTATGAATTGAAGACACTTCCTGCTGCTGAGAACAAAACAAAGCTAACTCTGAAATCTTCCCAGCGCTCAACAGGAGCACAGCAAGGGCAGTTCCAGGACCCAGCAGGGAGCAGAATCCACAGCTATGCTTTCCCAGCTGTCTGCAGGCCTTAGGAAGGATGCCTATAATCCTACATCCTCCTGAATCTCATCCAGCTAGTCCACAAGAGATGGCAGCCCAGGAGACCCTGTCATTTGCCTCCATACATGAAGACTGTAATAAGGTGTAAAGTCTAAATAAGTCCAACCATTCTTATAGCACATTAAACACACCATAAGTGAAGACAAACCTCTCTTTGGCTCATAATATTTTTCCCATCAGCTTTTAGAAGTTGCCTGTTGGAAATCAGCTGAAAAAGATGGGTTTACAGACTTCTGAGTCAATAACTGCTGTCCTACCTTTGCTCTGTCAGAGGTCTAAGTTGTTTAAAAGAGCATTAACTTATGAGCATGTTCTTGACAAATAGTGCTCTTGACTGTGGTTGAAAGAAATGAAACTATCCTGAAAATGCATCTGCAGTGATCTCAGCTTCTAAAGATGTTTCCATTTCCTTTCCAATATACAAACTATTATCCTCAACCCATAAAATCTCATGGTTCACACTCAGATACTTTAATGGAAACACATGTCTTAGTCTTCAGAAATATTAGGAATCTATGTGAAATCCTGTCCCTCATGAAACCCATCAGTTTTTACAATACCTGTAAGAGAACTGAGACTTCACCTGATGCTCCAATGCAGAGCTCTTTGAAATAAGTGCAAAGGTTGCATTGACTCAATGTCAGTTTGGTGGTGGATCTATGATAATACAAAATTCTTCTTGCAGTAGCAATGTGTGATCCCCAACAGACTGAATAAGGCCAGAACCCATTTTCAGTACAGAATAAGAACAGTTCTCTTTCCCAGTCTTTGCAAGGATAGTGTGCAGTGAAATACCCTTCCATACCCTCCAACATGGAAACCAGCAGCTGTGTCTACTCTTTACTGCAGCCTGTCAGGATTTTCCTTCCACTGCCATGTTTTACAGCTCTTTTAACCCAACTAAGCTACTGGCATCCACAGCATCCTATAGACATACAATGGGAGTTGTGAGGAAAAAAAAATATTATTTGCCTTTGTTTTCAACTTGATATTTGAGTGTTTTATTTGCTATTCCCTTGTTACTGTGTTCTGAGAAACAGTGAAAAGCATTCCTTACCCATCTCCTATACGACATTCTCTATATTACATCTGCTTTCTGTTATATTTTTTAGGGAAAGGGTTCTAATCTATTTAGTCTTTCCTTACACAGAAGCTCCCCATCACACTTGCTGTCAATCTTTATTACATTTCATTTCCTCTGAAACCTGAAAGGGACCAACTGTGAAGTTGCACATATTGTTCAAGGTGCAGGTGCACTGCGAATTTGAATGGTGGCATAACCATGTTTCCTGCTGACTTCCTTACTCTTTTCCTAGTGCATTCCACCACCTGACTTTGCTTTTTTGATCACAATTGAGTACTATGGTGATGTTTTCTGAGCACAAGCTGAAGTCCCTCCCAGACTTCTTCCTGTAATAGTGAGCACTAATTTAGAGATATTTGCTGTGTATGTATATTTAGGGTTATTTTCCCCTGAAAGCTCAAATGGCTTTAATCAACACTGAATTTCCTCTGTTATTTTATTGCCCAGTCACTGGTGTAACACTCTTCCATCACAGCTGGCTCCCCATCTGACTAAGCTGAATAATTTTCTCTCATCATCAGGTTTTGCCCCCTCACTTTTCATCTGTTTCCCAGGACACCAACAGACATGCAGAACAGAACAGGATCCCTGTGTGGTGTCTTTGATACCTTCCATCCATTAATGCTCTATCCATTAAATAGCTACTAATCCAGGAAAGGACCTTCTCCTTTATCTCATGTTAAATTTTGGGTTCTAAAAGAGTATTCAAAAAGAAACAGCAGTCAAATGCTTTTTGAAGGCCTAGATACAGACATAAAAATTGAGTATGCAAATATAAGTCAACTGAATCTTAGTAAAATTCTTCACCAAATTAATAGATTTGCAACGCACTGCTTATTTTACAATTGACATTCCAGCTGTTCTATATGCCTAATTAACTATATGCCTAACAAGGCATCCATATGTTTTCAGCTTTTTTCTGGGGTCAGATTTTAGGAGGGCTTTTGTTTTTGTTAGGTCTTGATTTTAGGTGGGAGTTTTTTGCTTGATTGGTTGGGGGTGTTTTTTTTCCTTTTATTTTTTGGGTTTGGTTTGGTTGTTGTTGTTTTCCCCAAACAATAATTTGTCTGGTATGAATAGAAAATTTACTTTAGATGCCATGTGAATGTTTTTTTAAGTGGTGTCACTTTTGCTCCTTACTATTCCTTTGTATTGATGCCACTTAAAAGACTGTGGTATATAACACAGTAACTCTGCAGCTTCACCTCTGAACTCTGCTGGTATTTCATGGCAAACACCACATGGTTTTGATAATCCTGTTATATTTACATTTTCATGTAGTTTTTAGTTTCTATGTATTATTTTCTTTCTAGTGAAGACTCACTATCATCTTGTTCTAGAAATTGCTTTTTAACAAAACAAAACAAATTTTATTTTCAGCTTCCAGGACATTTGAACGACTGGGGACTTTCTATATTTTCGCATTCGTACAGACACTTGTCTTCTACTTACAGAAGGTCTCAAACCAGATGCATGTTGTGTAGGAGGTCCATGCTGCCCCCCTTACCACATGGCAGGTGATGAAGGACTCAGCAATGTCAGCAATCCTTGCTGTCCTTCAGCAGGATTATCCCAGGAAAGTGATCAATAGAAAAAAGTGGTTTAATCCAGCAGTCAGCAACAGATATCTCGAGCAGAACTCTAGAGATCCTGTATGCTAGACGAAAAAAGTAAAACAACCAGAGAGGGGAATTTCAAGGATTGTCCATAGACAAAAACATGCAAACAGACAAAAGCAGCACTGTGCAAAGTGACCAAATACTGGCATTTTTCTTAGGAAGGGCTGGACATCTGACTGGAGCAGATTCAAAAATGTCTTTGCTCTGAAAGAAAGCCTTAGGCAGGGAATCAGAGACAGACCAGCCATTGGCAGTCAGAAATTGCCAAGTCACTGAACCACAAAAAAAACCATAAACTGGAAGGGGTGTCCGGCAGCTCTCTGATCCAGCATTTGCTAAAGCAGAGCCACCATCAAGGTTAAATCAGGCTGCTCATGGCTGCATCAAGGTGCATTTGAATCTCTCCAAGAATGGAGTTCCCACAGCCTCCAGGTTCCCATTCCACAGCTGGGCCACCTGACATGGGACTTTTCCCCACTAACATCAAACAGAATTTCTCTTCTTGCCTAAAGCCTCTGGCGAGGTATCAGAGGTTTCAGTGTGGAAGGGGCAGGGAACAGCTGGGGAGAGGTGAGCCCACATTTGCCTGTCGTTATTTGGTGAGCCCACAAGCCCACATTTTCCTGTCTGTGCCATCTCCCTGGCTGTGGAGGCACCACCGCCCCTTGTTCTGCCACTGCAGGTCCTGTTAACTCAGTTTCAGAGAGGAAAAGCTCAACAACTTTAGCTCTGGCTGAACAGGCACCTCCACTTGCAGCACTCCTGCCAGCAGCACAGCTCATCCATGGCAGGACACCCTCTATCTGAGGCCACCACTCACTGTTAAACATCCTCACCTGCCTTCTTCCCATCCCATCCCCCAGGACTTTGGCATCAAACCTCCTCCAGAGGTAAGGCTTACATTCCTGACTATTAAAGATGACATTATCCATACAGATAAAAACTGGATAAACCTCAACCAGTTGGTAAAAAAGCTGTTTAGACCTGCAGGCAAAATTCCTTGTTCCTGGCATCCAATTCTGTTATGTAAAATTAAATAAAAGGAAATTTAAAATAACACAGGAATGCCTCCTCAGGCCACCTGCTTGTGTTCTCCCTCCCCTTACAGCCAGTCACTCCCAAACCCTGCCTCCCCTGCTGGAGTCCAGAAATTCATTTCCCAGTACCCAAAGGCTCCAGCAGCCTGGAGTCATAAGGAAATCCTGTCAGAGATGGTTTTTTCCTGACCCAATTCCCTTTCTAAGGTAAGGAAGGTATTACATATACCTGAGCAACTCTTGTTTGCTGCAAAGCCAATATTATATTTCGGTTTGCACAACTGTAGTGGTAAATAAAAATACCTCTTTTTAAGTATCTTAGAGACTTTAAAAAAACCAAAGAAATTATGCACAGGTTTTCACTTTACCAAATTTACTTAGCATTTAAAGAACCATCATACCAATGACTGCTTTCAGATACATAGCAGTAGGGGAAAGGAGTAAGAAAGTATAAAAATATCCAGAAAAAAACCAGATTATACACATGACAATTAAACTGAAAATTATTTTTTTTTGTTTGAAGTCAGTCCCTGGACAACACAGACTGCACAGACTGAACAGTCTGCATGATCTCAAGGCTTCACTCTAAATATTATTTTGTCAGTTAAGAGGAAAAAAGCTGACAAAGTACTTGAGAACTCTGTGCTGCCCCTGATATATCCTGAAAAGATTGTTCAAGTAGGGTGGCAAAGAAATTCAAATCATGTTGAGACAGTACCTTCGTGCTGTATAAAAATAATCTTTATTAGTAAGAGACTTTCTACTCTGAAAATCAGGTTTACAGAATGAATCAAAGATCCCACGGAGAACAGTCAAAACTGCGCTTTGAAGAGGTATTTGTTATTTACTAGTTTTTGTAAGAATCAGCTCAAGAAGTAACCTGATTACAACTGGACAGCACCTAGGAAAATAGTTGGGGAAAAACCTTGATGTTTCTTGAGTCAACCTTCAGCATCTCTACTCTGTTGTAGTGTGTTCTGTTAGTTTGTTGTATTGCTCCCCCATTTTCTGTAATGGTTCTGCCTTCCCAGTTTTTCCCGCCTTAGCTTTGTCAGTTATTGTGTTCCCATGGCAACTCCCGCCATGGTATTGTCTGTCATTTGGTTACCTTGGTTACTCCCGCCACAGTTTATGTCAATCCTCTCTGTTATATAATTTCCCCCTCCCCTGTGTTTCCTTATATGTGAATTTGTTCTCCTCCCTGGGCCCAGTCAATCACTCCCCACTCCTCCCAAGCCTCCAGAATCTTCTTCTACTTGGGAGTTATGGTTGGCTGTGGCTCTGGGGCCCCTCCCTTATAATGTAACTATTGGTTTCTCCCCAGTGCCTATTACGTTAAGTCCACTCCCCTACCTTCCCCTATTGGTCCTTTGTAAACCCCTCCCTGAGATCCCTCCTCTCCTTTATTACCCTGTTGCACCCGTTGTTCGAGGTCACTCGCTGGCAGATATGTTAGGTGCAACACCTGGGGGTCTGTCGCTCCCTGGTTGCTACAATAAATCTGACAAATCCCCAGTGAGTGTCCGGACTCTTTACTCTCGTCGGCCAGCAGCGATTCCGTCTGCTGTGAGCACAGCCCGAAGCCTTCTGACGCCGAGGGGTGCTCTCACACTTGCAGCTGGGTGTTGGCCACCCTCCTGCTAGCCGGACACCTGACTTTAAGGCCACACCTCGCTGCACTACTCAAGATATTATAGATTTTATTTCTGTCCAGGTTTGAACATGCTGTTCCATATCCAAAAACTTGCTCTCCACTAATGCGTAAGATATATTTTGTTGCCAAGCATCTATGCAAAACATCTTAAAATAATGAGGAGATTTAATATGATTTAATCATATTAAATAGAGAGACATTAACAGCAGTTCTTACAGGAAAGGACTCCTAAAAGGAGGCAAAACTGTAAAATACAAAGCAAGGATAACAGAAAATAATCTCACTAGTACAGGAGCCAAAGACTGATAAACAAGAACAGCCATTGCATTGTGATATACAAGATGTTCATTGCTCATGACTCTGAGCAACAGTAGATTACTTCTCATATTTATTAATTCTTGTATTACAATGCTGGCAATAAAATGTGGTGTTTGTCATTAAATGCTGGACGTATAAAAGCAGGCAGAATAAATTAGTTTAGTCTCTGTACATGACCAGAAACTCTGTAGCACCAATAAATAAGTGCTTGAGGGACATTAATTTATTTTCATGCACAATTCTGTTGTGTTCATGTCACATTAATTCTTTGTTTGGACAGGTGGACCTGAGGGAAATGTACAATCCTTTCTGATGGGCAGAAAGGGTGTAAGTGAAGGTTTAAATAGTTCCCATGTCCCCTGAAACCAAATTATAGCCCAATGTATTTTCAGGACATGGAGATTGGAATGATGTACCAATGTGGGTTTCTGAAATCTAATGACACCCTTCTAAAATTCCCCTCTGGCCTCATCTCCCAGTGACAAGCCACTGGTGATTCCTCCTCCAGAAATTTAAGCACAGAGACAGATCAGATGAAATACAGACTTCTAAAGGATCAACACTGGAAACCAGTGCACATAATCACTAAAAAGCACTACTGTTTAACTCAGCCCTTGGATACCTCTTGTGTCCCACTCTCCATGCCCATGACTGACTTTCTTCAGAAATTTGCAGCTCTTCTTTTCCAAATGCCCCTTTGGTCAATGGATTTTTTGCACCTTCAGTTTTCACTTATAAGTATAATAGAATTATTGAATCATTTAGTTTGGAATATATCTCTAGCATCATCAAGTCCAGTTGTTAACCCAGCACTGCCAAGTCCAGCACTAAACCCTGGCCTGGGTTCCTGAGTGCCATATCTACATGTCTTTTAAATGCCTCTAGGGATGGTGAGTCAATCCCCTACCTCCATGGGCAGCCTCTTCCAGGGCTTGACAACCATTTCAGTGAGAATGCTTTCCTAAGATCAATATAAACGTGTCCTAGCACAACTTGAGTCAGTCCTTCAAACCTGACAACCTGACTCACCAGTACACATCCGTATGTGCCCTACAGAAGGAACAGTGAATTGCACTGATAGAAAACATGCTGAACAGATCCATAAAAAAATGGACTTATGAAGACCAGGCAGCATCACAGATTGAAATCCAAATCATATACAAACTTTCCGCACATGCGGATACATACATTTTCAGAATACATTTTTGGCCATAAATAATATGCAAGATCTCATTATTTTATGGAGGAAGTTTCATCAGGTGACCTTGACAGATCCCTCACAAATCAAGTTGGGTACCAAAAAAAACCAGAAACATACAAAGAAACAAAAAACCAAACAGACCAAAAAACACCTCTCCAAAAAACCCCAAAACCACTGAATCAAACATCACTGTATCAATGAATGATGGCACGTTGCCTTTGCAGGAAGGCAAAGGTGTCAAACAACCAGCCATGGCAAAGATTTTGTCATTCCAGCTTTGTACAAGCACATTGATATGGTTCAGTTAATATGGTAATTGTAGAGCCCCTGTGTTCTCCTCACACTAACCATTTTCAGGCCAAGAGTAGATGTTTATAGTCCTTCCTCTTTGCCACAGGTTGAAATGTCTGTAATTAGCCAGCCAATCAATTAAAGTTCTAATGGGGGAAAGCCAAAGGTCAAAGCAGAATATCATATTGGGTGAACCAGAGTAGTTTAATGTGGTCAAGTGAGATCCATTCCTGCTGGAATTATATTGATATGTTCTGCCAAGGTATTCCTTGCCATCCCTGGCCCCCATCTCTTGACACAAGAACAAATCTAATCAGTGTTTGGAGTAAATTCCCAGTTTGACCTTGTTGTGTCGTTCTGAACATGCATACCCACAAGTGGAGACAAAACAGTGGCACTCACAACAGCAGAAATGAGACACTGAGACCTCAGGTTATGATCAAAGTGGGTGCCAGGGAGCAAAACTGAACAGACCATTGGACTAAAAGCTGGGAATGCTGCTGAACTACATTTTAACACAATGTGTCTGTCTTGGGCAGGCTGCTGAAGCTCTCTTCCTCCACATTCATTTTCTTGTTGCATTCCTCAGTCACAGCAGGCTTCATAACAGACAAGTGTGCCATGGATAGAGATGTCAACTGCCCATGAAATGTCAGTTTTGTCACAAACAGACTAGAGTTCAGCCCACGTGGAGCTCTTCCATGTGAGATGAGGTCAAGCCAGACAGATCTGTGTAAGTTTTAATTCTGATGGATCCAGAATAAACATTTAATGTTTACAAGAGGAGAGAAAAAACTTTGGCAATTGTGAAGATGAATGCTTCCCCTCCTCCACAAATGTTAAAGGAACCTGTTCTACACACAAGTTAGCTTCAACCCTGTGACCCACCAAGTTGTTTTGGGGCACAGTGTGTCACCAATCATTTGCTGTAATGTACCACAGCTGTGAATATATGTAATATATATAAATATACATATACATCCCTTTCGATTTAATCCATCTATTTAGATCCCCACAAAAGGCACTTCAGGGACAGCAGCTTGTCCTTGGATGTGCAGCACTTCATCAGCTCCATTTGAGCCTGGAATGGGACTGAAAGGCCTCACTGGTGGCCCAGAAAGGTCAATGAACACACACAGTACCAGGAGCACTTGGCTCTCAGCAGCTGCTTTATCCAAGACCCCGAGCAATCACTAAACTCTATTTTCCAGTGATTTAAACTCTCAGCCTAAATACTCTGCTACCAAATTACAGGACACAGAGAAGATCAGGGAAACACAACTGCTGCTGCTACTATAAATCTGGAAAAAAAACCCAGACACCATAAACCAATGCTTTGTGAGTTTTTATATTTTATTTTTAAATTTGGATATTTTTCTGAATCCATTACCGCTTTGATTTTTCTCCAGACTTTGTGCTCCTAACACAAAAAAATCCTTCACCTCCTTTCTGACTATTGTCAGCTGAAGAGCTCCTAAACACAGCTGGCTGTGGGTGGCAGCAGGAGGCTGAATTGGCAGAAAATTTCTGGCTCAATACTGTTATCAACAAAAGCAACTCTCTGAGGCTACCCATAACTGTTTTGTATTTTCAGGGCAGATTTCCTTGTCCCCATTGCAACCAAAAAGAAAGGTATAATTGAGCAATAGTTAAATAAGCTAAAGATCATATTTTCTTCCTACCTATGTGACTGCAAAGGGCTCAAGCCTGACAAAACCAGTCATTTGGACAAAAGTAAGGCTAATGAAGTCTGAGTAAGTTCTTACTCTAATTAGAGAGTCAGAGACAGCGTGTCTACAAAAACAGATTAAGAAAATAACATTCTTTGATATTTTCTGATCAGTGTGGGGTTTTTATGCTGTGATAAGAGGAAGAATTTGCCAAAATAAAACACTTTTTAAACAAAACTTTTTCTTTCTGTCCTACCCACAGAAGACCTCATTAACAAAAAAAAAAAAAAAAAAGAGAGCAACCAACCAACCAACCAACAAAAGTCAATCACCAATTCCAAAAAGTGCCATCAACAGCTGCCCACCCCCTCACTTGCTATCAGGACCAAGAATATTTTGGGAAAGTTTTTTTTAGGACCTTTGGGCCACTGGGCTGCAAATATTTGTGACAGGACTGTCTTCTTAGACAGGACTGCCTGGGCAGCCAATGCTCAGCAGAGATGGATGGATCCCACCTGCCCAGCAGAGATGGATCCCACTTTCCGTCCCTCAGTGCAGAGTCCCCCGACATCAGAGCCACAGCACAGTCCCCAGGCAGCAGCTTCTGCTTGGAAGCACAGGTGAAGGCATTGTGGGCTTCATTCACTGTAGTGGATAAAGAACAGTGGGATATTGCTTTTCCTGCTCCCCACTGGCTGCCCACCAGGCACCCCCTTCACAGCCACCCCACACTCGCCCTTCAGTGGGTCCAGACCACAAAGGACCCCAGATCCTGAAAGAGGTGGTGCAATGGACACAAATGGCAGAAGGAAATTTGTTATCTACTGCAAGAAAATGGATTGGAGCCTTATTGCTCTGGTAAAATCCAACATCTGTTTATTACAAGAGTATTTCTACCAGCTTTTACCTCCTACTCCACAGCACTGCGAAGAATGAAATTATCACAGTGGATAAATGCTATCTACATTGTGTCATATAGGGCAAAAAACCCCAAACCATATTATTTTGAGTAGGCAGCATGCATAGACAGAGTGCTTGCTGAGCCCACATGCCTAGACACAGACTAAAAAAACCCAACCTTTTGAGACATCATTGCCAGTAAACAGAATATTTGGTTTACCCTCATGGTAACCCATCCAGTTTCTGTAATTCAGCATTGAACAGGATGAACCTGACCCATTTCTGGATCCAGACTAGCAGCTGTTTTGAGAGACTGGAGGTTTATCGGCATTAAAATTTTCCAAGCTGTAAAAAAAATAATTTTTTAATACTTTTCTAGTAAAGATTTTATTTTCCCATAATTTGTATTTCATTAGCATAAGGTGAAAGTGTTTCCATGGAAACACCAGGGATATATAATTTCTAAATAATGAATTTTCCAAAAAGAACTCACAAAAATTAATTTCAGATTACAATGCAAAATTCTCCAAAGTCGGTTCAGTTATTAATATTATATATTTAAAGACTTTGAGCCTTTCATTAAATAATTTATATTAAATATAAATTAAGTAGTTTAATATTCCAATTACAGAAAATAAAACACAGCAAAATACTAGACATTAAAGTCAAAATTACACTAAGTGTAATTTCACTGATTCAATGATCAAATATGTCAGTATCTGTGCAATGGGTCATATACCACTTCACTTGTATATATGCAAATCTCTCTATACAGTTATTTTTTATTTTGGCTATAAAATATTTTAGGTCTATATCTTATTACTGTAAGCTCAATATTAAGATCATAAGATGCATTAAAATTAAATATATTTTTTTCTGCTTAGTCATCATCTATTCCAGTAAGGTGCTAACATATTCTAACTTGGGTAAGATGATTATTAAGAATTAATTCTCCCAGCTGGGGTTTAAAACAAATAGGGAAAAACATAACCTTGAGCAGGGAAAAGTTTTAAAAAGACAGGAATTCCTCTGAATTGTACTGTCAAAGGAAGGGGAAAGGCAAGATGAACAGGAAAAAAGGAAGAAGAGGTGCTATGGAAGATGTTATTTTCCCAGGCCAGGTGGTAAAGAAATGTCAAAGAACTTTTCGAGTTGAGAGGAAGGGGACTTGGAGCTGGGGAGGAGGTAGGGATGTTGTGTTTCTTTCACATGCCATTTCATGGTGTTATTTAGGTACAAAACATAATTGGTAGAAATCCTGTTATGATGTTTTGACATTGTTTCTTCATATATGTAATTTTTCTAAGGGTGAACATTTCTTCAATGATTTGCATAGTTGGTGTTGCACTTGATAGCAAAAAATCCTCAACCTCATGTACTTATTTATTTATATGGTTAAGTGGAACATGAAGAACAGTACACAGCAAGATCAGGCCAGTGAACTCAAATGCTGGGGCCAGTCAGTGGGAGGTGGAGTTGTGGGTGTATTCTAGAAATATTAAAGGGGAGAAAAGAGAAAAAAGTCACAAGCTGAATTAAATGTCAGGCAGATCCCAAAAAAATGCACTCCCAAGAACTGTCTCTGGCCAGATGCCTACATAAAACTTTTAAGATAAATTGCTCTTCCCTTTCTCAAAAAAATTCTGTTTCAACATTACAGGGTATCTCTCGTGAGCCGGATTCTCTTACATGGTTTTTGTACATTAACATGATTATTAATTGAAAAAAGAAGAATTTATTCCGATCAACTCCTCTAGGTGAAAACAGAGTACAAAAATTAAAAAAACAAACATCGATTGAAAGCATAAAGAGAGGTAGAGTGTCCCAGTGAGGGGAAAAGACCATTTACAAGATGAGGATGACAGGTGGTTTATGAAAGTTTATCCAAAGATACTTTGAAGTGGTAAATGACTGTGTATTCAAAAAGTGTGCCCAAGGAACTAGAAATGAAGGCCACGGGCTGCCACAACCCTGAAGGATGTGAGCAGTTACTATTAAAGAAAATTACTGTTAGCAGGAACTTGATTTGGCCATGAATAAAAATAAGGGTGCTGCTTGCATTTGCTAAATAAAAGGCTTCTTGGCACAGCTGCTTTCAGCAGCACAGCAGTTGTGCTTGTTAGAAAAGGACATGAAGTGTGTCCAACACACAGCTGCTGGCTCTGAAAGCCCACCGGGCACCCTGCTCCCTGTCAGCTTCTCAGTGTGTGCAGCGGTACTGCAGAGTGTCCCACCCTCACACATCACCTGGCCTGCCAAAAGGAGAGCAACCAGCTGCAACATCTGAGACAATCCTTCCCTGGAAATAGCAGGTTCAGAATTTGGGCTCAGACTCTTTCTGTCATAGTCTGTCCACAGGGAAAAATAAATAAATAAACAAAAGACAAATGGAAAGCATATGTGGAAAAGCTTTGTTTTCTTAAACACTGAAAAAGTCTTTATTTCCAGTCCAGTGACTTTTTCACGAACTGCATTCCTCACAAGCTTCCTTGCTTCAATGGCCTGATTTATGCTTCATCCCACCTCCTAAAAAACACTGTGAAATTGAACTGTCTAGGTTAAAGCTATATGCATCCAGAAAGTCAATTTTGAGAACAAAATAATTCAAAGAGTGTAAGTAAATCCACTAGAATTTATTCTATGAAACAGCAGATTCTCAGCCATATAGTTAACAAACTATTAATAAAGTATGTGATCTTAAAATTTGAGAGGTACCATCTGCCATAGCACTATTTTTTTTCAAACAAAGCCTGAATTCTTACAGATAAAAGTGACTAACACCTTTTATTAAGATTTTTTAATGTGAGAAGGTGACAGGTCAGGTCAGTAAGTTACAGTAGGTGTTCTGACACCACATTTACACGTTAATCTCCAGTTTTGTGGGGAATGAGCTCAGTAGCCAGCTCAGGCTCCATAAAAAGGAACAAAGATCTGTGCTGATGTCAGGTACATGTGGCACTCCTGTGCCACTTTGTCAGAGCTCTGATCCTGATGAAAGCTAACACACTTCAGGCTTTTACCCTTGGTAGCAGGGGCATTTCAGTTTGGATTTGGAGCAGCATTTTCTCTCATCCTTGTCAGGATGAGAGGATGAGACCAGATGCCCAGAGACAAACTTTGGGGTCCATGGAGCCATCAACTCCCCTAATATCTCAGACAACAATGGCTTTATAACAAAGCTTCTACCCAAGATCACCATGTCCTACTTTAGCACTCGTGGAGCACCACTATGACTCTGTTACAGCAGGACCTTTGGCATAGAAACATTTTTCACTGATTTATTTCCAGGGCAGAAAAGCTGTCATTCCAAACTATTTAAATGTAATTATGATTTTTACTGTGGTTTTGCAGACACCAGATTTTACCTCAACCTCTGAACTTGCAAGTTTTAATTATATACTGAAGCCTATTGAATCAATGCCTCATGCAATGAAATGGCTAAGCACAGAATATTAATAACCCGTCCTTCAAGTCTTTACTATATTGTTTGCATAAATGGTGGAAAATTTTATGAGCCATTTCTATTTTGGGGGTAGGGGAGTGTTTTCAGTTTGGTTTTTGTCTTTTTTTTTTTACAAGGCAATTGACTAGCACTGTAAGTTATGATTAAGTATACGCAGCTGGAATGTTTACGGCGTGTTTGCACCTGCATGTTGAATAATAAGACCCAAGAGATTTGATAAACCTACAAAAATCACAGAGAAAGACAAAGGATGATGGTGGATTGGAAAAGAGCCTGCAGGCTTTCTTCTTAAGGGGGTCCAGGACCACGTGGGCATTCAGTTACATTGCAATGGCCTAAATATGAGCATCCTTTATTTATGCCCAGTCTGTATGCATGCCTCTCATATTATTTAAACATGAAGTAAAAAAAAAAATTGTCTTTCTTGTTAACAGGAAGTCTTCCAAAGACAGTTACTGAAAATGCATATTATTATCCCGAGGCACCATAACATCCATATTAATCTCTCAAGAGTGCTCTTGGGAGGGCTGTTTTATGATTATATAAGATGGTTTTGAATATCTTCACAAGATAATAAACAGTGTCAGCTTCTCCCACTGCTTTCATTACTAAGTCTTCAAAAATTAGTGCATCTCCTCTTGATATGGTTTTGAATAAAACCTGAGTATTACCTGAATGATAGGTCAGCCTGGCAAGATTATATATATATATGTTCAGATAATTACATTATTTCAAAGTATAATCCTTATGAAAATGTATGAAATGTACTAGACACAGCTCTGTACCAGGTATAAAGACAATCAGGATGGAAAGATTCAAAGAAAACACACAACAAAAGGCCTGACGGCATATTTTGCCTTTGGAGCTGCCTTTAGTAAGACACTTCACTATAGTAGTTAGCAACCAGATGGAGGAGCCAAGAGTCTGCTGTTACAACTGGCACACAACATTTGCACAGCTATGGAAATATTAAAAAAAAAAAAAAAGCCCTAAGTAATCTGAATATATTGTCCTTTCTGTGCTTTGATAGTCAAGTCCAAATTAATATTCTGGTCAGATCTTAAGAGTCTAAGTCACTCTGCAGCAAGGCACTGAGAAAATTCCTGATAAAACTCTAAAAATGATTATTGAGATTAGCTATTTTTGGCAGTTATTCCCAAGAAACTTGTGTTTTGCAATGAGGATGACCAAAATCTCAGCTCAATTCAAAAGGCTAAATGCATAAATAGATGTGCTAAAATCAATACTATGTAAGCTTAAATCAGACACTCAAAACCTAAAAGCTGGCCTGAAAAATGCATTTGGGCTGTTCAAATACATACTTTATGACATAGCCTTACTCAGGCATCTTACAGAAAAATTACTTTGCAATCACTGGTCTCCTTTAGCCAATAGGAGGGGTATTATTTAATTAACAAGCTTTGAGTTTGTACAACTTCTGTAGTACAAAATGTGCCACAGATAAGCCCCCAAGGCTACACAATTCAAACTGCTTCTGACAGAGTAATTTTTTTAACTCACAGGTGTTTAAGCACTGCTCACTGTTGGGAGATCCCCCATTTTAGGGAGGTTCCCACAGTCACATTATTGCAACTCTCAAATCCACCTTTCCTGGCCACACACAGGGGTTGTGTGGTACTCCCTACAGTGCTCTGACTTGGGGGTTTTCCACATCCCAATTGCCACACAAAACCTCCAGAGCCTTTACAACACAGACAACCCCTACATCCAGCTGGGGCTTCTGCTTGCTCAAAGCCTGATGTTAGCCAATGTTTTTTACTCAAAGCAGCAGCTCCCTACCACACACATGTCCACGACCCTGCATCTCAATCACTTTCTTTCCCGTGTATGCTCTACTTAAAATACACAGCCAAAGCACTCAGACAAAGCACTCACCCTGCAGCTCTGAGCAAACCCAACAAGGAATGAATTCACTGCTTCCCATGGGCAGGCAGGTGTTCAGCCTCCTCCAGGAGAGCGGAGCCCCATCACATGTGATCATGATTAGGGAAGAGAAACATCACTCCAAATGTCCCCCCCTTCCTCATACTTTATATGCTGTAAATGATGTCTTATGGTCTGGAATATCCCTTTGGTCATTTGGGGTCGCCTGTCCTGGCTGTGTCCCCTCCCAGCCTTCCATGCACCTCCAGCTTGGCAGCACAGAAAGGAGAAAAGGCCTTGGCTCTGTGTCAGCCCTACTCAGCAATATCTCTATTACCAACCCTGCACTTAGCACAAATACAAAATAAAGCCCCATAACAGCCACTGGGAACAAAGTTAACTCTACCCCAGCCAAAGCCAGCACACCAGTGTACTGACAGACCTAGAACAGAAACTGAAATTAGCCAGTAAGCAAGACTAGGATTATTTCCTGGTGACAATAACACACCTCTTGTCAGAGCAGACCTTATCTCTGCATTACATTTGTGACTCCAGTGGTTCTTCACCTGTCTCTCAACTCACAGGTCAACTCACCTGAAAGTTTTGGCCACTACTCCTTTATGATTCAGAAAATCTTCATTTAGCAGCTGTACAGCTTTCTCTGTGTGGCAATGGGTGACCATTCCTGGGGCTGGATAGTGTCATTACTTGTGCTCAGCCACAAACAGCAAATTCCCCGCCACAGGGTGAAGAGCTCCCTGCAGTGCTGGTCAGTGTGGGCTGCCTTTTAGGGTTACACCTTACTAAAAGCCTCTGTGATGAGGGAAATGATTGTGATGGCAAATTTAAATTATTTCTGCTATTACATGCATTTGACCAACAGTAACACCTGACAGCTGCTCTCCTTTGTCCAGTAGAGATGAGGATCCTGCTTTGGTAATAGAAGATATTTTCTTTAGGAAACAACATCTATGCCTTGCATTACCTTGCAAACACTGGTGGTGAGTGCCTAAAATGAGGCGGAGCTGCAGGTTCCATCAAGCTGGACCTCTTTTTTTGTGGGAGCAAAACATGCAAAAATTTTAGCAGATTGTTAGATGTTACCAATGGGTAACATCTAACAGAGCTATAAGACACTGGAAACTGGATCTTTCCACTAGACATGTTCAATAACTGGGACACTGCACAAAACTATTCCTCTCCCTATCAGCAAGGAAGTACAATCGGAAAGAGGAAGTTTCTGAGACTGTTTAACAGTACTTTTGCTAGATGAATTCTCAGAGCACTATTGCAGCTGATTACTGAATCCTGACAACAGGGGCTCATTGGCAACTCCCCCTCCAACCTTGTCTCCAAGATTTCTCTCAGAAAGCATCATTTTCCTGCAATCCATAGGAAAGTAATACATAGGGAAGATCTTCTCTTTCAGATTGTCAATTTTTTTTCATTATTTTCTCCAGTCCGTAGGCAGTCTTATCAGCTTTTTCACTTAGAATGAAGTTTGCTTCCACTATTTGCTGTCTTAAATATGTATGCATATTCATATGAATACATATATATGCACATGTGTTTTCCACTAATTTCTTCTTTCTACACTGAAATGTCCAGAAAACCAAGACAAGGAATACCAAAAAATGGTGACTTGAAGTAGTACTAAAATTCAGCTGAAATTCTGCTTAGGTATGAGGTATAGCTTTTGTCTGGGAGGAAAAATTCCCCCAGATACATCGTTCTACGCAAAAAAATATGTGTAATATTTGTACAACAGAGCCAGGCACTTTCCTTATAGGGAGAACTATACACAAGTATGGACAGATGGGAAGAAGGCACCCTGCACCTATCAGTTTATCTGTCCATCTGCTTGTGTTGGCCTCCTCCAGTGCCCAGAGACCTCTCTTTGAAGGGCTGAGTTTAAGCTGACCCTTTCCCCCTTCTCTCACACCTGTTCTCCCAGTTCCACCAGTTTACAAAAGATCCTAATGCTTCATTCCTTCCTTTTCCTTACTCAGAACCCTTGTCTGTCTCAAGGCCATCAGCTGTATTATGCTCTAACATTTAATTAAGCTTAAAATACAATTGTATTTAGGTAATAAACAGTGAAGAAACAAAAGTACAGAAAATAATTATGGATCAGATCAACAGAGAAACACGAGTTTTGGATTAGGCTCCTGTAATTATTTCTGACCTTGCACATCTGCAAAAGAAGAACAAGAAGTGATCAATTCTACTTGGTGTGGGTAAAGCATTTTGAACTTATTTTGAGCAGATGTGTCATTATTGCCTTAATTATTGTGCCTCAGTAGAGCACCTATTTCCAAATTGCTTTCAAGCTAATAGCCTTTGTTCCAGTTAAGTTTATTAGCATTATAATTTCTGTGCCCTGGGAACATTTTTTTCTATTTTTAGAGGTCTTTTTCTTCCCCAGATTCAGACTGAAATCAATCACAGATGTTGTCCCAGTGTATATTCTTTAAATAGAATGTGCCACACTATAAGTTGTTACCTTGATTTCAATGGGTCTGTGCTGAGTGCTTGAAGTACTGAAAAACTTCAATTGTTTCAGGAGGATTATGTCTGTGCAGTTAGAGTAAGAACAGAGGTAACCCCTTTGTGCTGCCCACAGATGATTGCAAAGCCAAGGCACAAAACTCATGTACAGGAGACTGACATTAGCTTTAGCATGAGAGGATGCTCCAGAAGTCACTTGAATCAGGGTAGAGATGGAGTACTTTGACCTAGATTTGGAATACCCCAAAAACCAGAATTCAGATTTCATGTCTTTGTTGGGTATTTTATTATAACAGAAATTCAAACCTTACCCTGAACATTGGTCCTGTGTCTTTTGCTTCTCTTACACAAAGTAGATAAGTTCTTTGTGAAAAATAGAAAGTATTTTGCTCCAAAAGGAAAGGTACCATAATAAAAAGAAGAAAGAGTTATTTACTTGACTGTACAAAAAATAATTTCACAAAAATGTCATTACAGTGCCTCAACAGAAATCACTCTCAGCTTACACAATTGTAAATGAGCAGGTGATTTTGTGAAAATGGCACAGAGAGAATGCAGAGACAAATGCATCTCAACTTTGAATGTGTGATGGCAATTGGGACCAGGTAATCAACCACCACATGAGTTGTCTTTAAGGGGGTCTGCTGCTAGTTTTTTTGATCTGATGCCTCTGGAAATAATTAGCAAGTCCTCATGAATTATGTTTATAAGTGCTGACAAACTCTGAAGTATACAGTAAGTCTTTTAAAAAAAACAAACTATAATGAATGATGATCACCTACAATATGAATTATAGATTCTTTGCAAGTTAGCCTGATTCATGATTATGCAGCGCTTCATGGTCTGCTGCTACATTTACATTTTTACCATAAGCCTTTTTGGTTTGTATCATCTTGAAATATAGATTAAAACTTCACAGCCACATGATTAATTAAGTCTAAAAAAACCTTGTGTGCCTAATCGTCACGTACTGAAAATGAATGCAAAGTTTGCCCCAGATGAATATCCAGCTCTGAGTTTCACTCAGACCCTAAGATTTTAGGACACAAAAAGTAGACTTCCTGGAACATCAGCTGTGTAATTTAATTTTCCTCAGTGAGAGAACAAATGCAATTGTACTTTGATATGAAGTCAATATGTTTCACAAATTCTTCAGATGTAAATTTTTATCTGAAAAACCCCTCCACCAAATTATGGATCACTTACTGGAAAACTGAGTGAAGGACAGGAAACTTTATCTAAGATACAAGAATTAACCAATCTCTGTCCAAAAGTTCCACATGGGAATTGAAAGAAATCATAGTATTATAGAATGGCTTGGGTTGGAAGGGAACTTAAAGATCCTCCATTTCCAACATCCCAGCCATGGGCAGGGACACCTTCCATTAGACCAGGCTGCTCAAAGCCCCATCCAGCCTGGCCTGGAACACTTCCAGGCATGGGACACCCACAGCTTTTTTGGGCAACCTGTACCAGTGCCTCACCAAGCTCACAGTAAAGAATTTCTTCCTCATCTCTAATCTAAACCTACTCTTTTTCAGTTTGAAGTCATTCCCGCCATCCCCACGTGCCCTTGACAAAAGTTTCTGCATCTTTCTTGTGAGTGCCCTTCAGGTACTGGAAGGCTGCAATTGGGTTACCCCAAACCCTTTCTTCTCCAAGCCAAAGAATTCCAATTCTTTAGACTTTTCTGATAGGAGAAGTACTCCATCCCTCTGATCATCTTGGTGGCCTCCTTTGGCCTCACTCCACCAGGTCCATGTCCTTCCTGTGCTGTCCCATGTTCAGCATCTGGGCTGTGTGACTGCAAAAGCTGACAACAACAGCCATACTGCCTAGCACAAGAACAAGGGGGTTTTAACTCTTCTGGAGAACTGAATAATGTGGCTGAATAATTAAGAAGTGATATGTTTTTTCCAACACCTTGTTTGTGCAGAGAAAATCTCTCTTCTGATAAATTATTCAAAACATAACTGCTAACCTATTTAAGTTTGAAAATATGTGCACTGTAATCAAGAATCATATTTCTCAGCTGTCTCAACAGCTACACTTCAAATCTGGCATTTTCTAAAGTGCCTACACAGAACAGTACAGGAAGATAACAATGTCCAGGGAACCATTCTGATCAGAGTTCAAGGGCAGTGTGTCAGAGAAATCTAGAGGTTTCCTAAATATAGAACAAACTATTTAAGTATAACTTGCAGAAAGTGTCTGAAAATACTTCCATTGCATGCAAATCTTTTCATTGTAACTTTAAGTGTGACAGCTGCCCTAATCGTGTCAAAGGGTTAATGAAATTTCTTCAATAATTTATCAAGGTTAAAGATTTTCTCTAAACAAACACTGCTTATGTGGAACTAATTAAATACTCACTCTGCTTTTCAACATGGAAGATTAAATAAGCTGTGACATTTTGCAATTTTAATTTATGGTGCATTTTCCACCATCTTCACACTAGTTTCATTTTTTAGGAAACTCAAACATTAATATAAAAATCATGTGATTAACAATTGTACATAATGTACCCTTTTGCCCTCTGTCATTAAACACAGAAGCAACAGGAGTGATCCTGTGTTTGGACCAGAAGCACAGTTTTAGTTATTAGTGTTAAAGCACAACAATGTGCTTAGTTAAGGCAATCCCTAAGCCACCTTATTTATTATGTATATTATAGAAATGCAATCTAAAATTGACACATATGACTTATTGGGATTTTCCCTTTTGGTGAGAAGTTCTTAGATTTTGGTTTTAACACCCAGAGAGGAGATTTAAGCTGGACATCAGGAAAAGAGGGGATTCCAGCCAGATTAAGGGTCATTTCAAGATTATGGAATTGGAATACTGCCTTGGAGTATCTGTCCTTATGACATCCTGTGGTGGAATGTTTGTCCTTTACATTGAGAGTCTTAAAAGTGGGCACTAGCTGTGTGCTTCTATTCATGGATATTTAACATACATACCTATAG
This sequence comes from Ammospiza nelsoni, assembly GCF_027579445.1. Lineage (NCBI taxonomy): Eukaryota > Metazoa > Chordata > Aves > Passeriformes > Passerellidae > Ammospiza > Ammospiza nelsoni. The sequence goes on along the minus strand of NC_080638.1, from coordinate 53,167,480 downwards.
GAAAGAGGAATAGTCCTCACTGCTTCTGGAATGTGGGAACTCTTCTTTCAGCATACCAATGGTTTCATTTTCTGGAAATCCGTGCTGTGGATACACAAATAAACAGCAATTCTTGATTTCACACTCAGTAAAAATAAATAGCACTTGTATGCGCTCAGAAACTATAACAATGGTCATTACTTGAAAAAGAAAAAAAAATAAATCCAGGAGAAATAAATCAATTGTGGTGCTAAAATGAACATCATGCAATAAATGAGTACAAGCTGCTCTCTGAATGGGGCAAGCACAGCCCCTCCACTGTCCTGATCTATCTGTCCTGGAGCAGGGATAAGAGTCAGTGAACAGAAAAACATGGCTATCAAAAAAATTCTGCTCCTGCACTGTACAGCAGAGAAATAATAGAAATATTGAGCAGCTGCTTCCAAACTGAGCACTGTCAATTCTGCTGGCTGCTTCCAGCCCACACCTCTGCCTCTGGAGTTCCGTGTAGGTGGAGAAGGTGCCAAAAGAAAGATACTCAAAGAAACTTTCATGCTGCAGTTCCTAACAAGAGCATACACACATTTTCTACCTTCAGCAAAGTCATTTCAAGTTCATCTCTTCAGTTCAGCCCCTGGCCTTTAAAAGCCAGGCTCCCAGATGCCATCAGCCAGGACTGTGCTGACAGGGGCGTGACTCGCCAGAAGGTTTTGAACCTTTGGCTCCACGAGGGAGATGACAGTAATTTCAGCTAATGGAATAATGGATAGCAATCTTAGGTTGTCATTCTCAGTCTGAATCAGTGCTAGAGAGGAGCGGACACTTTGCTGGCTTTTTCACAGATATTTGTGACAGCAGAGAAATGATGATTCCCAGTTCATTTCCATGCACTTGATTGAAGCGTGCTCGCTTAGAAGACTCAATTTTCCCTGCTGATTCCCCTTTCTCCCCTCTCTTCTCAAATTATCTTTTTTTGCAGCCCTTTGGCTTAGCTATTTCATGGCCCTCATTTCACACTCCTCAGGTCTCAGTCCTGATCTTTGTTCAGTAAACTGCAGTTCAAATCAGCTACAGACTACATCTGAAATGCACTTTTTAAAAGTCCTAAAATCAAGCCAAATTTGGATAGAATTTCAGAAGAAAAAGTATAAAACAAACACCTATCTAATTTAATGTAATTTGCAGACAAGAAGTAACTCTTTTTTTTTTTTTTACTCTACAGAGTACAAACTTGGTATTTTTCTTAACCTTACAATTATTTCAGCCTTATTTTTTCTAAGCCATTTAAACTTTCCAGAAGCATTTAAACATCATTTAGAGCTATCAATCCTAAGAGCTGAATGGCAGCAAAGCTTGAGGCAAGTGAAAAAAGTGTTTTTACTACAGAGAATAATTAGCACTGCTTCTTGAAATTTGCCACTGATTTCTGTGTTAACAGCAAATGGAAAAAAAACAAGACAAAAATACTTATGTAGAAAGTTCTGGAGCTTTCTAAGTAAATATTTTTAAAATTTGCCAGGATCGATTTCCTTTCATCCGTGAAGACCCAAGTCCTGGAATAGTCCTGGAAATAAAAAAAGTCCTTTTTTTGGACAGTTTACAAAAAAAAAATTAAAATTATGTTGATCAGGCTAATCGTACTTGTGTCATTTTTATCAAAAGTTAGTAGTCATATGATGTGATACACTAATTAAGTTATATAAAGATATTCTAAGTTATCTCTCCAAGTTTATATCTATGAATTATAAGATTCACAAAAATGCAGTGCATGCCCTCCTTCTAACCCTACCTGTTTGTTTGATTTTGGTAAAATTTATCTCATTTCTCTCTTTCTCTATTTTTTTCCCCTCTTTTTTCTTCTTTTCCCCTTGCTATCACACAACCTCTTTCTAGGTCATACACTTTCCTGGACAGAAAGCATATGTCTTTGTGTTATACCTGTATAATTTTCAGCTGAGTATGCTCATCTTCTACTGCAAAACTGCACATTAAGTTAACAAAGGTTATAATTAGATAAATAATAATAGAATGACATATTGCAGATCCCTTACTCACAGGGCTGAGCAATTACTCATATGAGCTGTGCCATGAAATCCATCACCATGACTCCTGTGAAAAACTGAGCAGTGAGGACTTCAATCTGGTCCATTATAATTATGCAACGTAGCACATTTGTGTAAATTGTTCTCATTCTGAGGTCTCTTTAGAACAAATGTCTCTTTGAATACGCTCTGCTGCAATAATGGATCAACTGCCAAGCTGTGAAACCCCAGCAGGAGACAGTACACCAGCCAATATGAGGGGATGTATACAGTATCTAATTAATTCTAATGCTTTTCTATGTTTAATCATCCAGGTCATCAACATCCAAATATTTAAGTGTAAGCTTCAGCCTTTCCAAGGGATCTGCAAACACATGACAAATAGCAGTGACTGTTCTAATCTTCCCAAATTACAGATTATGTATCTACAAGTGACTTACATCCATTTCCATGGTGCTCCTGGGAGAGGAGCTGCCATGTTGGATGGAATCACATAGGCTGGTTTAGGACATAAGTTGAACAACAACATCTTAGGCTATGCACATAAAAATTGTCACTTAGTCATACAGAGAGGTATGAACAAGATCTCTCTCCTGCCCTATTTGAGCCTCTTCTGACTTTGGTACTTCTGTGTGCATGGTAGCATCTCTTTCTCTCCTGCCCCAAGGCATCCCTGACAAGGCAGCCAACTATGGTCATGATCCTCTGCCATCTTTGCTATGGTTTTTTCCTGGTCATAAATACTCTTCCTCAAATGTGCCTGACAGGTCACTATCTTTAAAACTTTGAAAATGACCATAACATATTTTTAAAACAATTTATTTTCAAACAGAAAATATCAGAGCTAATTAATCCACTAAGATAAATACTAAGATGAAACTAAAATACTGGGTATTGTTTTGGTCTCTACAAAAAAATAAAATGTGGACAGACTGGAGAGGGTCTAGAGAAGGTTTACAAAGTTGATCAAAGGAAAGGACTGGGAAGCTGCCATATGAGGAAAGGCTGAGAGAACCAGGTTAGTTCACCCTTGAGAAAGAAGGCTTAAGGGACACCTTATCACCATGTTCCAGCATTTAAAGAGGGGCTAAAAACAAGATTGAAACTCTCTACCAGGAGTCACATGGATAAGGCTGAGATGAAATGGGTAAAAGCTACTCCTGGGGAGGATTCTGATTGCACATAACAGGAAAATTTTTCTCAATGACAAAAATCAGCCATTGGATTAATCCCCGGGTAAGTGGTGGGTTCTGCAGTGTTGGACACTTCTGAGATTCAACTGGACAGAGTGCTGGGCCATCTTGTCCAGACCCTGATTTTGCCAAGGAAGGATGGACCAGATGATCTCTGTGGTCCCTTCCAATCTGCTAGTCTATCATTCTATGAATTACCTTGTATTTAAAAGAATGCTTTTCCTGTTAGAAACTTGTCATCAGTCATTTTACTTTATTTTATTTTTCATAGTTGATTGCTTGAAAATAAGTGTTTTGTCTGTCACAGGTTTTTTGGAAAGAAGCAGTGACTCAGAGTATGGAGGAATTTTTTTCAAGAGGAGTTAATCTGCTGGATGGCTTTTTGGGCTGGGATCCATCATTGCCCACACAGTGCAAGAGTATATATTTTATTTTGGACTTCCAATTTTTACTACAGCTAACAGGTTTATGAATGTGCTTTACACTTTCTCATAGTGGTAACTATTCTCACAGAAATTACACTGTTGTGCCACCAATGCAGTGTAGATGCCCATGTGTGTTTGAACAAGAAATGTAAACTCATTATTTGGGAAATGAGAATAGAGAAGAAAAAGCACACTCCCCCAGATCCCAAACCTTACTAACAGGTATTCCACAAAATTCAAGAGGAAAGGAAGGACAAGGAAAATTGAAGGAAAAATTACAAGCTTGATAATTTAGGATTTCAAAATGACAAAAAGAAACATATCCCAAAGTACTTAATTCCTGCTCGCAAGCTTGCTCTCAAATAATCTAACAGGTAATTAAATTGATATTACAGTGAGCTAATAGGGATTTGACGTTGGCCTAGTACAAAAAAGGGCAGTACCTATTACAGCCTTTGGTTGACTTGGAGTCTTCTTGAAGTTGGGAGGAGAATCAAATGGCTCTGCTTATGCCAGTGCCAGCTGAGTCCCTGTGACAATTTGTTGTTACATTGACATAACACAGCCATCAAATGTCTGGTGAGATCTGGAAAACAGATGGAAGACTGAGTGACACAGAGTAAAGATGCACTCTAACTGTGCCTTTACCTCCAGCAAAGGGGAAAATACTCCATTGATTCCCAATGAACTATCAGAGTCAGGGAGAGACAGCTCCAGGTTAGAAACTCATAAGATTTCCAGGTGCCTGGGAACACGTCTAGAAGAAAGAGCAGTGAATAATTATCTTATGTAAGAAAATTAAATATAAGACAAGATCAACTCCATTTTCAGCAGTAATTTATAAAATGGGTACCCTGGAAGACCAAAAAAGGCAACTCAGCAACCCAAATTGTCAAAAGGCAATCAAATATCAGAATATACACACACATACATCTAATAGACTGGTGATAATTTAAAACTTCCCTCTTTGCTGACTGTTAGACAGCCCAGAGTTCGTTACTCCTGTCTGATTCATTTCCCAAAGGTTTGAGAAGTGCTATCTCAATTTCAAAGTTTCTCTACATGCAGAAAGGTACATGTAGACAAAGAATTGTCCTTACCTGGCCAACTTGAGACTGGTGACAGGTTTTTCACCAACACTTGTCTTTCAGCTAAAGGTGGAACTTATCTTCCAAGCCACTTTTCTAAAGCAAAAGAATTTCAGAGAATGCATTGTCCAAATGACCACTTGAACTGCTGAGGGATTTGGATCAGGATTTACAACCATGGAGTCTAGTTCATGATCTCCATCTCCATTCAGATGTTGGTACAATATGCATTAAAGGAAGCAGAATTAGCTTATGCTCTGGAAAAGGAGATGTAAACTCTTCCCACCAATTGTGCATGGGCATTTAGAGCTGTGTGGAAAAAATGCCAGTTTCTTCACTTCTACTTTTTTTAAAGTCACCCACAATTTTTTTTTTAATAAAAAAGAAAGACAACAGGGTATAGCAATTTATTTTAAAAGCCATTTTTGAGAACATTGTGAATTTTATTTTAAAACCTTGTGGTTTGGTTTGGGGTTTTTTGTTACCAATATGTATATATTGTTAAATGCTTCTTTTCTATTTAGCAAAAAAGTTTACCTGTATTTTTAAATGTCTTAGTCATTCCTCTGAATGATTCCTTTGAATGATTCCTTTTATCATATCAGATATATGAGAAGTGACTGCACAACAAATCCCATTCCCCTCAGAACAATAGCATAAAGAATTCTAGTAGGTAGCATAAGAAAAAGTTGGGAAAATGAACAATGTCGTTTGGTTTGCTGAAAACAGGTTTTATGTGACTGGAAATCTGTTTTAAACTCTTCATCAGCCAGGGCACATATTTCAGGGTACACTGCACATGCACAGCAATTGCTCTCTGATCAGGTAATTAATGACCAGCAGCACAGAGGCTTGCAATGCAGAAGAAAGGGAGGCAGAGGTGACTGGTGCTCTATGGCAGTGATTGGCAGTGAAACAAAGAACTAAGATTTGGGTGAAACATCTCCTGTTCTTGAGCTTTCTCGAGCAGGCATACAGAAGGGAGTGAAAGGAGGACAAAACCACAATCCCTTTCTCTATTCAGCTCTACATAAAAGACGGCAATCACACCAGCACAGAACACTTGCAGCTGATTCAGCTCATTCATCAGCCCTTGTTTGGGCTTATACCCAACTCTAACTGAAGTCAAGGGGAGCATTTCCTTTGCCTTCTGTGCTGAAGTGGATTGAGTCTTTCAAAGCCCTCTGGGAACTCTCCTTTAGCCAAAGTGGAAAGTGCTCTTTGCTAAAGCAGCAGAAATGCTAAAGCAACTGCATGTCAGACATCTCAAAGTGGGCTGGCAGAACTGGTATTACCTTCCCCCAGAATGCTGCACCTGGAAAGAAGCCACAGTGAAATGGGAAGTGCTTATCATTCCCAAACATGCAGCTCTGTCTATTAAACTTCATATAAAATGAAGCAGTGCTCTCCTGCTCTCATCTCTACCTGCGTGAGAACAGTGAGGCAGAGCTCTCTGGTGGCTCTCACGAGCAGGAACTGATGGGAAAAAGAAAAAGAAAAAGAAAAAGAAAAAGAAAAAGAAAAAGAAAAAGAAAAAGAAAAAGAAAAAGAAAAAGGACCCAAACAAAACCAGACTTTATTTAAGGCAATTATTTGCAAAGCTTGATTTCTTTGTATGAATCTAAGAAGAAGCAGATCCTATAGCACAATATTCCTTTCACACATGACTCGGAATAGTATTTGGAGTTTTTTTGGAGCACACCCAAAGTTCCTTGCTTTCACCACAAGACCAGTTTCACGCAGTTCAGCTTCTCTCTGCCTTTACACAGGTAATAATTTTTCTCAGCTGCCCTACTTGCTACAGAAATGTCTCAGGGGTTCTTTCCACACCAACCCCAGCCCATGTGGCAATAAGAAAAAAACAGGTGAGATTTCCATAGGTTTGAAGATCTCTGACTTTTTTCCCAACAAAGTTAACAGCCTGTATTTGGAATTACTTCTTGCTGGCAAAAGACCCTACTTTTTCTGAAACAAGGCTTCTATTTTTTCCTCTCTTTGCAGCAATACCAAAGTACTCACAGGCAATTTGTGAACATCGTGTTCAAGGGCTTTTAAGTGCACCAGTGTATCTGCTAGGTGCAATCAGCATTCCAACACAGATCTGCAGAAAATACCCTTTCCATTAACCTTTTAAATGTAACAGTCATTTGTGCAAATTGAAATCCATCATTTTAGATTGTGGTGGGAGTTTTTGTAACTGAGACAAAAGTCTTTTTACTCTGGCTCTACTTACACCTGACAATGTGCCCTTTTAATTCCCCTCTGGAAACCAGGTATATATGCAGCTACCTTGACCTTATTAATTCCTCTAATTTTCTGTAGTTTACACCAATCTGGTGCTGCTGTTTTTCTTAGCTGACACTTAGATGATCTCCAGTCTCATATATGACTCAAGGAACTTCCCTCCGTGGCCCTTCCCTCCTCATTCCTGCCAACAGGAGAGATGGTTTTGGAGGGGTCAGTTCCTCATGCTGTTAACTCTTGGCACCATCACAGTGCAAACATCATTGTGGATAAGCTGGCAAGATTTTTTTTCTATTTTCTACCCCATTTCAAATGTGAAGAGGTCCAGGGAAGAGAGACAGGTTTGTCTTACAAAACGTATTTTCTCTAGGAAAAAAAAAAAAATCATGTGGTTTACATGATTCAATTTAGTGGCATAATTTTACTGATTGGCAGGGATGGCAACCTGAAAGGTGAGTTTGTCACTCCTGTCTTAGCCGGTCAAGATAATAATGCTGCAGAACCTTGGTAATTGAATTAGAAATTATACAGAACTGACTGACCTTTGGTAAGAAACTAAATAACACTGTTTGGAGTGAAAGTGGCCAATGAGAAGCACATTCTTTGCTTGACCTGAAATTGCAGTTATGGATGTCCTGATGGAAGTCAAATACACTCAATATGTCTGTGTAAGAGGCTGAAGAAATTGGGACTTGCAACTGCAGGTCAGTCCCGAAGTCCACACAGATGGAGGGCTTGGGGAACTGTATGACATTCTTAGTGGCACTGCTCTGTGGTGTTATGAGGTCCCCAGGACAAGGTGAGAGATGAGAATTTGACTCCATGTTCTCAGAAGGCTGATTTATTATTTTATTATCTTATATTATATTAAAAGAATGCTATACTAAAACTATACTAAAGAAAGAGAAGGGATACGTCAGAAGGCTAGACAAGAATGATAACAAAAAACCATGACTGACCAGAGTCCCGACACAGCTGGACTGGGATTGGTCATTCACATGCTGGGTAAACAGTTCTCCAAATCACATTCCAAAGCAGCAAAACAGGGAGAAGCTGAAGCTTCCCAGCTTCCCAGGAGAAGAAATCCTGGCAAAAGGATTTTTCATAAAATATCATGGTGACAGTACTCAGGTCAGAAAAGGAACTAGGAAGGACAGAAAAGATTGGCAGAATAAACACAAGCTCTTCAGAAGTAGAACAGACTATGGAAATCCTGACCACACCAGAACTTGCAAGAACAAGCCATAATTGAGCCACTAAAATGAGTCACAGCCCTACTTAGCACTTCTGCTGTGAAGGGACATGAAGTCTCTTTTCCCATGCTGGATCTTCCTGATGAGCTCTGGAAGAACAGAATGACCCAGAGGAAAAGTAAAAAGTTGCTTTCAAAGCAGGAGAAGGCATCTGACAAGTTGAAGCCCTGCTTTCCAGGGGACACAATGCTCTACTGAGTTTCTGCAAAGTCTGGCTGGGTCTTGCATGTTGGGTCAGATGGTGGAGTGTCTCCAGCAGAGACCCAATTACACAGTGAAACTTTTAAAGATTAATTCCTTTCTATAAGCAGCCCTCATTGTAAGTTCATGATCCTCGCCCAAAGAAATGTGATTTCTTTCTCAGAAAAAAGACAATTTTACCTTGAACACATGGCCTGGGATGAGGAGAATTTCTAATGACCCCCATGTGAATTTCCTTTCCCCAAATGAAGTTGAGCCATCAGAATTGACTACACTAAACTAGTGGTGAAGTCTTGATTCTCATGTGGAACAACTGCTGTTTCCAAATCGCTGTCACTCTTGGGTTAAGAAGGGAAAAAGATCTCACTGGAATACACAGTAATGGAGTACTTTAAGTATTTTACTTCTGAAAAGAAGCCTGAAGTTCTGCATCTGAATTTCATCTCATTCACATTAAGGATTAGGGCTAGTGCTTTGTGGTTTGGAGGGAATGGAAAGCCTGAGGGTGGTGATAGCTTTGGACAGCAATGGCTTAGTTCTTCAGAAAAAATAAAAAATTCTCTGCCCAGAAGGAATTGTTACATTGATAGGCTATGAAATGGGCAGTGATTAACTTTCTGAAACTTGTTTGATGTTACTTGACTAGTGTTATTTTGGGACAGTAATGTGTAAAAATCCTTTAACACAGATGCTGCTGCTTAGCTGAAATTCACTGATTGTATTTGTTACACTATTTTACTTGGGATATGTTGCTCAGAGTAACAATATTTAAACCTCTATCAGGATATTGAGCCATACAGTGATACAGTGAGTTGAGTAATTCCTACTGAAGCTGATGGGTGGGTACTGCTGCTTCTGAGATTGGCGAAGATATGAACCAGTTAACAATTCACAGGAATTTTCTGTAGAATCTGAATGTTGTTATAGTAATGCTCTTGTCCTGAACACATCACAAGCTGTCACAAGTAACACAGAAAATACAAATTCACGATGAAGGGCTACATTGAATAAGGAGTGCAAGGAGTTAAATGAGAAACACCCAAAGACTGATGAAAGACAAGTTGTCAAGGGAACATCAAGGAACATGGTCCTTAAAAAAGGCTTGTGGTAATAGTGGTGAGGCAGATAAGGGACATTTTTGTATTTGAAATCTCCTCCATTTAGGAAAAAGGTATACATTAACTGAATTGAATTGAGGATGACTGCCAAACCACATATGGATTCACTGTAACTGTGAGAAGTTTAATATCTCTATGATGGATAAATAATCCTGGTTCCTAGTGATGTGAAGGCAGATTCATGTGACCCTTAGTTGCATCACAGTGTTTTTGTATAAATAACCAAAACTATCCCAACCAACCTTGATGTGGACAATTCAACCTTACTTATTAGATTAATGGGTGAGGTCTCAAGAAATGCATATATAGAGAGAGAAACTCAGGTTGTTGTCATAACCTCAGTATTCTCAGGAGTGCGTGTCCTTCAGTGACAGGTGTGAATTGGAAAAGGCTCAGACTTAGAAAATGGTCACATCTAAATAAATACATAAGATCAACTTTTCAACATGCTCCTGAAGCATTCTATTATTTGTGGATAGACTAACATGGTCCTAGGTAGTTTCCTGAATCCAGCTGAGGTGGCTGATGCCTATTTTGTGTCTTATGAATCAACTTGATCCCAGGGGCTCTGTATTTCAGCTTTCCCTGAAAGCTTCTTATATGCAAACACATTCCAAAGGACAATTCAAAATTTGGTTCTTACACTACAACCCTTATTCTTTCTCTGACAGAATTAATGCACTGGATATGAAAAATTTAACTGCCACCCCACTTGGCCCTTTCAATCTCTGCTCCTGTTCCAGATTCATGACTTAGCCCTGCATGGAGAGCAAAATTCTTGTTTCAATTAGGGGCCTGAAGACTTATGAAATCTGTTTCGAAATAGAAATTCTGCCATTCCAAAATTTTCCAAAAAAGATATAAGTGAAGGCATTTTCTTTTGAGTTGATCATAAATGCTTCACTGAAGTTGCTTTTTCTTTTAAAAAATATTATTAGCATTGTAAAATCACATAAAGCAACAGTATCATGCAAGGTAAAATCAAAAATAAACATTTATACATTTTTCTTATGCTCTTCAAATACCTTTTGTTGTCTTACCTAAACCACACCAAGAGAACGCATTTTTTCCCAAAACAATGTCTTACCAAGTATGATAGATTAAGCAGATCTAGGTAGAAACATTTCCTAGCTCGCTCTGATTCTGTGACTTGTCACAGAAACTCATGACAGGATTAAAAATAAGAATACTAAATGCTTTCAAATCTGCAACAATAGAATAATTGCCAGGATAGTCTTTCATTTAATCTAATAATATCAAATACACCACATTTGTGTTTAAAGTCAGACAGCAGGAGCTATTTAAAAGCTCTCCTTCCAGCAGCTGTGCTCCCTCGCAGTGGGTACCCTTCCTTTGGCAGCATCCCTGGCTCTGGTGAGCAGCAGAGATGCTCCCATCACGGGCATGGCCTGGCTCCAAGCGCTGCTCTCACCAGGTGATGGCAGTGTCACATCCCTTAATGAAAACCCAGGAGCTGTCACCTTGGGAGAGAACCAGATTGGCCTCCCACACGTGCAGCCCGAGGGATCCTGTTTGGACTGAGCTTTGTGTGTACCAGAGGGAAAAACAAATCAGAAACAAGGGAAGAGCCTGTTTCGCGAGACGTCATTTATTTGTGGACGTTGCCTGTTCTGTTTGAACATCAGCTGCTATCGTTTTGGTGGAAGCGGGGGCACTGAGATAATCTACATATTTATGTGCAAAACCAACATGGAAATGCAGTCATCTTTGTCCCGGTGCAGTGAAAGACTGTAACATCTGCATATCAATAGCCACAGATTTGATTCAGTTCTCAGTAGTGTCATTCCCGAGAAACTCAGGGCAGGAAAGGGGGGAGTTTTCATGTCTCTTTTTGCTAGGGCACTGGTTTGGGTTTTATCATATTCTCAATCAAGGAGCCGAATTCAGCAGAGCAGAGGAGAATGGGGTATGCTCTGCCCCATACCCACCTGGGTCAGAAAACTTTCCTATGCTCTGAATGAGGGATAAGAAACTCACCTTTGCCTCTGCTGAAGGAGAAAACAGCTTTAGTTGTACCTCCATGGGAATTTAAAGGCAGCTGCTGCAGTCTGTTAGCTAGGTTGCCTTCTCCAGAGACTGTGCTGAGCCTGTCTGGATCCCTGGGGAATGGGAGGAATGAGATCAATGAGTGCAATAGCTGCTTGCTGCAAACTCTGTGTGCTGGCCCTTGAAATCTCCTCATCCCTGACCCCTTTAATTGCCTGGGCTCCTGAAGAACATGGATATTAATGAATATCCCTGTCCTCAACTTCATCAGAATTACTTTGACATTCATTTTGAAAGAAACCCAGTATTTAAAAGTTATACATCCTGTGGTTTTATAAGCATCAGCTACTGGTAACTGTCAGAGACATAGTTTGGAAAAGGACCAGATGCTCAAGGGGAGTTCTTTATTCTTTCATCTTTCTTCAGCAAATCCACAAGTGTACCAGGAAACTAGCATGGGCTGACAAAGGCATTGTGGGCTTGCATGATACAGTAAAACATCTGCTTCCAGGCTGTCAGCAAAATGCTGACTGTGAATGCACAGGAAAGAAAATAAGTGCCACAGGTGCTGCAATGCTCAGATGCATGAGAAATATTTTAATGGATAGGAAGTATGATCAAAAATGGTTGATCAACAGACCTGAGAGCTTTTGTCATCACTCTTATACTTCCCTTGCAGGAATATTTTAAAAAATATACTGAGCCAAATATTAAGCTTTTACAAAATTATCATGCCCATTTACTTAGTCAGATGTTCAAAGGATTCACCACCCCCCACCCTCCCCAAGTCTTATTAATATTTCCTTCAGTCCTCAAATTACAGGAAATTATCTGATGCAAGCCAATGTATGCATGAGAAATTCATCCTGCAGCAGAGGCGACATTTGTGTTAGAAATTTATTACAGCATTAATAACTATTAATCATTGGCAGTAACTATGTTTCACCTAACAGGGTGAGTTTAAAATTCAATGCACCTTCCACAGGAACGTGATAACTCATGTTGATGAGAAAAGCAACAAAATGGGTGGAAGAGGGAGCTCCCAGCCAAATCAATAACATAATCCTTTCACATCTTTGCATTTCAGTCTAAAGTAAAGAATTGCATAAAGCCCCTTGGAAGCTGAACCAAACAAATGGCACTTTTTAAATGGGAAAAATAGTTCAGAGGAATTAAGTCTTTTGGTTTGCAGAGTTCTTTGTTTCTCACTGGGACAAGTCATAAGGCATCCCTTCCTTCTGTGTACATGTATTTGTCAAGATATTTCATAGTACAGCCATATGTGGTTCTTGTTTGTGTAGTTTTGGATGTTTTTAAAGTCTTAAAATAACCAGATTTCTATGAAATATCTTTTTTTATTCAGACTATTCATAAAGACATGTATCAGCCACAGACACGATGTACCTATATCAAAGATAAGCAAACATTATCTTCAGCATACTTCATTTCCAACTCCTTTAAACAGGATTGTGTGATGAGATTTTAACTTTTGATAAATCTGATTTTTTTGAACTTCCTTTTTATCTGACAGGAAACACTTCATGGACATGTTACTTGACTTTCAAAGTTCTGCATCACATGGCAGGTGCACATTACAAATCTTATTGAGTGGTAGAACCTAAAAATACTTATTTAAGGAATTTTTTTTTCTTCCTTACTGAACAGAAGAATTCTGGTAAAGTTTTGCTATATTTGAACTTAATAAAAAAGGGATCCAGAGATTTAACTCCCAGTTCCACAAGCTCTACATTGTTATGAAAGCTGTTATAGATTTCACTTTTTAAAATCTTCTAAATTGTCTGCTATTTCTGTACGAGTACAGAGGGAAGCAGCTTACTGGTGTTCATTTACAGGCAGATCACAGCAGCAAAACAATAGATACACATCCCTGGTTATCTTGCACAAAACCTCCTGGTTTTCTCTGGCTGATCTGGAGGTAGAATGTCTGACTGAAATACCTATCTCCATATGAGACGGCACTGTGTGGCAGCAGGCAGATGTGTTTACAGGAATAGCCATGCATCTTCTCTGAAGAGCAAGCCCTGAGCTCCAGCTGCCAGAAATGCAGCTCAGGGAGGATTTTGAGGTAGATGGGACCTGCTGTTGGTTTGTGTCTCCTCGTGCCACAGCACACCATCTTGCAACCACCTTTACAGCAAACAAATGCAACAGAAAGATAACTTTGTTTAGGTGAGGTGTTTGTGAACAAAGCTCTTCTGAGCAATTAAACCCCTGGGACCTTGCAAGTGTCCCTAATGATGAAGAATAAAGGAGTAACTGTTTTTATAGTTCATTTTTTAAGAGAAACACTTTATAGGCTTTTCCATTAGATGTTGGAAGGTCTCTAATATGCACTGTTGAACTTCTTATTGAAATAATTTGTACACATTAGAGACACTGGTCTTGTAGCAGCTGTCTTGAAAGGCCTTCTATAAAATAGTGCAAGGTGTGAGTAACCCTCTTTTCCTGCAGAGGCTGTCTCAATTGCTGCAATCCCAACTGTTGTAATTTCATTTGCCATTGTACATCAGGATGTGCTGTGACTCCGAGGCATTCCTTACTGCCCAATTCTCATTTTCCTTTCTTGTATCTCAAGTGTAAGCAGTAAGCCAGGACCATTTGGTTGCTAGGTGCATTAGAAGGAGGAAAGGGGAATGGATATAAAAGCTAACTTGCTGCTGTTAGAGGTCTGAAATCCATCAATGCTTTTCTTGCTTATCCAGGAAGGAAAGGCAGGAGTGCAGATCCTGCTGCAGACATAAGTATGGTGGAAGACTGAAGGAGAAGACTTCTTTGCTGTTGCTTCTCTGCATGGTGATGAATGGTGTTGCATCTAGTTGGTGGCCAGTCATTAGTGCGATCCTCCAGGGATCAGTGTTGAGCCAAGTCCTGTTGAAAATCTTTACTGATGATCTGGATGTAGGGATCCAAGTTTAGAGACGACCCCAAGCTGAGGTGGAATGTTGATCTGCTGAGGGGAGGAAGGCTCTGCAGAGAGATCTGGACAGGCTGGATTGATAGGCCAAAGCCAATGGTGGGAGGGTCAACAAGGCCAAGCTCTGGATCACAACAGCCCCTGCAGTGCTACAGGCTGGGGAGAGTGCCTGGAAAGCTGCCCAGCAGAAAAGGACCTGGGACACTGGGTGAACATGAGCCAGTGTGAGCCCAGGTGTCCAAGAAGGCCAAAGCCATCCTGACCTGTGTCAGAGGGAGTATGGCCAGCAGGACCAGGCAATGATTGTCCTCCTGTACTTGATTCTGATGAGGCCCCACCTTGAGTGCTGGGCCCAGTTCTGGGCCCTCCAATTTAGGAAGGACATGGAGGGGCTGGAGTGTGCCCAGAGAAGGCCAAGGGAGGTGAGGAAGGGTCTGGAGCACAAGGGAGCTGGGGGTGTTTAGCCTGGAGAAGAGGAGGCTCAGGGTAGACCTTATTGCTCTCTACAACTCTCTGAGAGTGTAGTCAGGTGAGAATTGGTCTCTTCTCCCAGGCAACCAGAAATAGGACAGGAGGACACAGTCTTAAGCTGCTCCAGGGGAGGTTTAAGTTGGACATTAGGAAATAGTTCTTCACAGAAAAAAATGATTGGGCATTGGAATGGGCTGCCCAGGGTGGTGTTTAAGAAAACACTGGATGTGGCACTTAGTGCCATGTTCGGGTTGGCAAGGTGGTGTTTGGTGACAGGCTGGACTTGATGGTCTCAAAGGTCTTTCCCAACCTAATGGCTTCTGTTCTTTGGTGATTAGTGTACACTTCATGATTGGCCAGCCTTTAGTCACAGTCATGTCTTCTGAGCAGTGGATGTGAGCAGAACTTCAGTAATTTCACTCGATGCAGCCCCCTTCCCTCAGGCTGAAAAACCTCTTTTTCCCATGTTCTTACTCTGCACTTCAGGGAGATTGTGCAATTTCACTGCCAGGAGCCAAAGTCCTACCACAGAGCTGAGAAGCTTTCAGCACCTTGTTTCTCATTCCAGAAAATCAGGCTGGATTTGCTGATGGTTTCATCATGTCATGGTAAATATTTCACTACCACTCTTCCTCTCCTTTTCCATGTGATCAGCCTCAGGTTTCATTTGACTAGGCCAGAGCGGCAGCTTTTGCAGAGCCTGCTGCAATACAACCTCATTGCTACACGGGTTGTGGGGAAATGCATTTCTTTTTGCCCAACACATCTTAATATCTCCATAGAAACCATATTAGGCCCCCATCTTCTATGAGCTCCTGCAATGATAATCTTCTCTCTCACTCGCTTAGGGAATTTCTTCAGATGTCTCCAGGTATTTAAAGTTCAATTAAATAGCTGGGAAAATGCAAGGGCTTGGTGAAGAGGACTGGGAGCTGTGGTTTCCAAACAGGACTGGAAGGCATTTGGCAGTCCTTATCAGACCATAGCTACGCATTTTTTACTGCAAGTTTACACTTCAGTTGCCTCTGCAGTTAAGCCACAAAAAGCCATTACTTCCATCAAAAGACTCATTGCTGAGTACACATTAGTCCAATGCTTGTTACTGTGGAATTAAGCAGGTGTGCAAATGAGTGCTACTCAGCATCTGGAAGAAGAAACTATCATCATTTTCTCTCAGTAAGATCAGAGCAGCTCATGCACCAATTGTTTATGTAATCCTTGCTCTTTCTAACTTCATCTCTATACTTAGCCCTTACAGCTCCAAATTATGGCTTCACTGCAGTATTGCATTTCATGATGACAGAAGGAATTCCACCCTTGATGCCAAAAAGCAGGAGCTCTCTTTGATGTGACCTGCACACAAAGCAGAGAATTTCTGGAAATAGCATTTTCCACATCCTTAGAGGTTTGTCATCACTGCAAACCCACAGAACTGGGATATAGACTTTAGCAGAGATGCAAATGGTTTTCAGTCGTGTTGCACTTCTTTTGCCCTGTATAATATACTGATGGCATCTCATTCATCACTGGAGAATAGCACAGGAGAATAGAGTAAATATCACACAGGTAAACTTCTTTCTTTTCTGTTTTGACCAGAAAGTTTGAAATTCAAATGAGGACCAGAAAGCACCTCCCAAAGAGCTGTTTGAACACAAAAACATGGAGAAGTAACATGCACTTCTAGTGTTCATGCCTTAGGACAGACACTAGGCTGGAAAGCAGAAACTGTGAATCTTCCCCAAGGACATATTTTCCAGTGACCTTTCAAAAGAAACATGCTGTTTTTTCAGAAATGTTCTTCATCTTGGTTTGACTCAGCAGGTAACTAAACACTGCCCTCTTCCCCAAATCCAAAATGATGCTTATATCATCATTTAGTTCACTTCAGTGCTTTCAGACTGAGCTCAACATGAGGAAAGATGCAGAAGAGCAAAGACTGCTCTTGTAAATCCTCACACAGCTTCTGTTTGCCCCCAAAGGAGCCTGCAAGGGAGGTCCATGTGCATTACTTAGCATTTAGGCTTTTTTTTCTAAGAGCATGCCCATATTATTAGCAGCAAGATATATTCTCCCGTAGAGCTTCTTATCAACAGTGTAACTCTGTCAGAAATCTGCTGGCTTGCAAAAGTCCACAATAACAACTTCAACAAAAGCTGGCAGTTCTGACAGCTAGTCTGTCTCCCTCAGTTCTCCCACACACCTGTATACATCTATATAGACACATAGAGCAGGAGGGAGAGAAAATAAAATAAGTCTTAAGGTTTTTGCCCATATCTCTCTGACATTGGACAAATAGCTTTTCCCTTACAGTCTTTTACGTATTACCACGTTCTCAGCAAGCTTATAGAGCAATTCTAGAGAAAAATGAAATATTGAAGGTCTAATCCTTTATTTAAAAAGCCACCAGATATGAATGGTTGGCTCTGGCAATTTATTACCAGTTCTGGGAGGGTTGGGAAAATAAATGTTTCATATCTCTTTGCAAGTGACAGATGAAAGAAGGAAAATACTCATCAGCTCTGGAGAGCAACAACGTTTTACTTTATGAAAGAAATTTTTTAAAGTATCAGGAATTCAGGTATTTTCCTCCTTAATGTTCACTGCTGATACTTTTCTAGAAGAACTTTTATCTATTCTTTCACATCAACAGTGGAGCATTAAGATCTTATATTAGCCATTACATTAAAAGAGCAGCATAATTACAGGTTTGTAGTTTCAGGTCAAGAGACATTTTTCTGAAGGCATATAACACCTCCTGTGTTTTCTGCTTACCCAGGTTGTGAAAATTTTTTAGGCCTTGAGCTATTCCTTAGCCTGTTTTCCAGAACAGCTAGCTAAGTGGTAGCACCTTCTCTCTCTTTGTATTTCTACTACTTTATCAGATATTTCCCCTCATTATATCCACTGTTTTCCTCTCTCCCCGCTCCTTTTTTTTAAAGCAAAACTGTTACTCACACACAGAGAAACAAATAACAAAATACTGTACTTTGCATCTGGGGGACAATGTTCTGGCTGAGCCCATGAAAAGGCATAAAAGACCCCCAAAGGAGTAAATTACACTTCTGAACGACAGTATGATGAACTGCCTCTGCTGTGTCCAGGACCAGACCTGCAGCCATGCCCTTCACATTAGAACCAGACCAGGAGAAATAACTAGCTGGTAGGGGGTATTTGGAGAAATTATTGCTGAGTGCCTGTACTGTAAAGCTGTTCCACAATTCCTTGCCACAGATAGGCCTCTGAAGAATGGTTGAGAAAAGCCATAATTTCAGTGCCAATCAACTGGCCTGCTTGCACAGCTCTGAGTGGCTCAGCTTTCAAATGGCAAGGCAGAAGGTCCCCTCACAGCAGCTGCTGGGCAGGTCTGAACACAAATAACATATTGCTTCCCATAACAGCTCCTTCATTGTCATGCTAAGGGATGCCTGATGGAGGACCATGTATTGTGACACCACAAATGACATATTCCAAACATTATTTGGATATCAGTTAAGACTGTGAGATCACTTCCATTTTCTGTGCCTACCTGCTGAAATGCACATGTAAAAGACAATGGTTTCTTAAAATCTATTATTCCTCTAGAAATGGGTTTTAATTTTGAGATGACTGTTGGATTTTATGCCATCATTGGTTGTGACAGTGGTTACAAGGGTTGCAGGATGGAGAGGTGAGAATGTTGACTTCATGTTCAGAAGCCTTGATTTATTATTTTATTATATATACACTACATTATAACTATACTGAAAGAAATAGAAAGGAAAAGTTTTCAGAAGGCTAGCTAAGCAAAGAATAGAAAAGAATGAATAACAAAGATCTGTGTCCCGGCAGAAAGCGAGAGCAGCTCTGCCATGAGTGGTCAGTAAATCCAAACATCTACAGGAGACCAATCACGGATCCACCTGTTGCATTCCACAGCAGCAGATAAGCATTGTTTACATTTTGTTGCTGAGGCCACAGCTTCTCAGAAGGGAGAAAAATCCTAAAGAAAGGATTTTTATGAAAAGATGTCTGTGACAATTGGTATGCCTCAGTTTGAACACAACCCACTGTCATGATTCTGCCTTGTGGTGCCTCTATACAGCAAAGAGAGATAGAACATCCTTGTTCTATTTTTATTCTGCTTCCTTGTTTTGAGCCTCCCCTGGTGTTCAAATGCACATTCAAACCTACTCAGATCTCAATGTCTCTCTTTGGCAGTTGTACTGATTTTCATAGAAAAGGCAAGCAGGTGTGTATGGCTCTGCAGATATTACTTTTCTGCATTCACTCTCCTTGCCTTATCCCAGAAATGAAGTGGTCTGGATTTCAAACATGAGGAAAAAATGCCAGAGTTTTGTTAAGAGAATACAACTCTCTGGGTTCTGTATCCTTCAGAAGAGAAACCCTGAGCAGATTGGCATAAAAAAGCCAATGAAGTCAGAGAGAAGATTGTTAACTTCTTCCCCAAACCCCAGGGGCTTTACAGAAATATAGGGTAGGCTTTTGGACTTCTGTGTGGGTACTAAGCAAGTTTCAAGGCTGGGAAGATTAGTCAGCCTTCACAGGTAGACTATTCTTGGCAATGCTCTTTTCGCCCTCCTCTTAGCAGCCTGGAAACCTCATTGGTAGGTTGTATTTTAGGCAGAAATCAGTAGGTGTTTGTGAAAGTAAATGAGCAATAAGGTACACTGGTCTTCAATAAAGGTGATGCAAACCAGAACTAGATCTCCTGTTGAAAGTTATGACCCTCTTTCCTCCTTCAAGCCAGTGAAGGCTTTTTCCTCACCAGCCCTGCTAGAGACACGTTTATGAAGCTTGAAGATGGAGTTCATTGTCCCTCACATGGTGGTGGTTACACTAAGCAGACTGACCCATACTGGATGAGTTACACCTCAGACAGTCCTTAAATGTGCCAGTAAGCAAAACTGTGATTGAATTAAACTACACTCCTGCATCCAGGGCCACATCCATCCCTGTCACAGTGGCCCTCCCAGAGCTGGCAGCTGCTGCAGTGTGGGGACTCCACAGCTGCTTTGGTTTCCTCCTTTCCTCTTGCAGTTCTAAAGGCTGTGAGAGCCTGACATGGAGGTTTGCAGAAGACACCAACTTAATTAAACAGAAGTTGTCCCTGTAGAGCAATGATAGATTATTTAATTCTCTCTAGACAGCACAGGACATTGATCTCTTCTCAGCTGAAGTTTTCAGATTATGAATATTTGTGCATTCAATATAGGATACAACGAAAAGTCAAGTTACACCAAAATTGAATTCTCCCTGTAACTGAAGCGTGTTGGACTGATAATCCTGAAGTAAGAAGATGAAAGCTATCAGTATCCTCTTTGTCTACACAAATGCATAACATTTCCAGGGCAAATTTGTTGCTGTAGTGATCAAGCCCAAATAATTAGTTGCATTAATAAGATTTTCAATGTTTCTATGCTCTGAGCCCATCATGAATTGCTTGCCCAGTGTGCTAGATGCTTTTTTCTATTCTCAGCACCAGTATTTGGACTCAACCTATTCACAGCTGAATTATACTAGCAGGTTTTAATTCCAAAATTAATTTTCAGTCCACTCTTGAATTTTTTGTGTGTCTCACCAACAGTCAAATTCAGGGGCTCAAACTGTGATTGAAAAATGAATACAGAGAGTGTCATGAAAACTGCCAAATGAAAATTCAATCTCCAGTGAGTACTGACAGATAAACAGCCTTTTTCATTAAAACAAGGTAAGGTAAAAGCTGGTTTGCCATACAAGTTTTCTAATTAAACAAAAATAAAGCTCACAGCAAAAGTCCTTTAATTCCTCCACTCTGTGATGTATGCCATGTTACACAGACACCAAACAAAGGCAAAAACCAGAAGAAATTTCCAAATACATTAAAAAAAAAGAAAGAAAAAGAAAAATCCTTATTTGATTGAAAACTAAGAGAAGAATCAGATAATCCAGGTAGAAAGGTTGGAATGTGTAGTTTCTGGAGATAAGCAAAGGTATAATTTACTTTAACAAATACTAATTTTATAGGGCCCTTTTGGTTTCATTGCAGTTAAAATGATGATAAATAGTCTTATTGGAAAGCACTTACTAAAAATCCGATAAGGATTTAACAAGATCTTTTTCTTCTGCACAAACCTAGGTGTAGTATGTAGAGTTTGTGCCATCAACTTGCTCAGAATAGATAGCAGAGGTTACATTTCTGAAGACACTGATGGACTCCCTTCACTGGCATTTTCAGAGACAGTAAAACATCAAAAGACACTGGAAAGGGAATTCAGGTATACAAGAGACCTCATAGACCTGGGATATTCATTATATTTTCTTCTTCTACACTATGTGTCATATCAAATTAAATGTTTATCTTGCAGAAATCAACTTTTGTTTGCATTATTTCCTCTTTAGCTCTGCTTGCACATATAAACCTCTGGCTCTTCTCTTTGGAAGAAGGTGTGCCAAAATACAAATTTTGTGTTCATCCCCTTGAGCGATTTGTGGGTAAACTCAGCTTCTTGTTTCTACCTTTTTGCTTTAATTTCTCAAGAAGTAGAGTATAAAAAACTTGTGTGCCAGCACATCAGGGATAAAATCTCAATATGAGCTGGCAAGAGCAGCAGGAAACTGTCATAAATATCTAAGCACTTTTCTGTTCAATCCTATGCATTTATGGCTAAGCTAAGAAGAAGAGAACAGATACAAAAAAAGATAGGGAAAGAGGAAATGGAGAGGATGATATCTCTATTCTGTATTAAAATGCCCCTGAATTGTTTTGAGTTATTCATAAACCTGTTCTATAGAAACTTGAGTACACATAAATGATTACTGATTCATATCTCAAAACAGGGATAGCTAGTCCTTAAACCCATGCTTATATATCTGGAAAGAAATGAAATTTTATTAAGAAGGACTTCAATTATGGAAGCAGACACAGGAGGCACTCTGCCACTGAACAGTAAAATATTATGCAGTTCTGTAGAACAGTCTATCATCTCTTAACTCAAGTGTAATTTCAGTTCACAAGATAACTCCTGATGACTTAATCACTGGACCGGTGCTGAAAGATGCATTGGAGGCAATGTTAATAACTCATTGATGTTGATTGAGGTAAGTAGGATAATATCACACACAAACAGACACAAACACAGTTCATCAAGGCTCAAGAAAGTTAATGAAAGTTAGTGGGAGGATTATTAAAGTTGATTGGGATTTTTTAATGAAAAAATTTTATTAGAGACTGTTAAAAAACTACAAATCAGTGGATGAATGAAGGCAGCAATTACTGTGGATGGAAAATGACAATAGGGGAAACAGGAGAAATAGGTTTCAGCATAAATTAGAATTTCTGAAATATAGAAAACTGATGAGAAAATCTAAGCATACCAGGGAAAAATCAACATCTGGCAATGACAAGAATGTTATGAATATTTATGCAAATGTAGCTTCCAAATTTTTATATAAATTTCTAAGATACATTATTTGGTAGCATTAGAACACATTACTTGATAGACATGATAAAATTGTAAGTTATACTGAAAAGGCAACACTATTTGGAAATGTTTGCAACCTATGCTTGGGAAAAAGCAGGTGATAAACATAGCCAGAGAGAATATTTGGTTCACCAGCAGATAAAGAGGATGTTAGATACTACACCAGTGTTTCATTATTTTTTATTAAAGAAAGTAGTTCTGGAGAATTCACACCCAAGAATTCTCTGCAAATTCTCTATGGTAAGTCCTGGACACTATTATTTCTACTGTAGAAAATAAATTGTGGAATAAGTAGGAAATACAACAGACAAGAAGAATCTGAATACTTGTGAGTGCTTGGTGAGGACAAGGTCAGCTAGTATAATGTCAGGCAGGTCTGAAAAAATGGAAAATTCATCTAGCTAATAAAGGGCAGGAATGTAGCTAATGCAAATCAACATCTTTCAGTAGAAAATAGTATTTTTTTCATTTTTAGAAGATATTTTGATGTACATAAAAACTACAAAGTATGCCTGACTCTCAAGCTGCTTTTCTACATTCTTTGGACAGAAAAAAGAAGCTCTCCACTGTATTGCTGAAGTGAGCAAAGGCTGTGGAAGTGGCAACCTGAAAAATGTAGCTTTCAAAGAAGAATGAAATGGAAATACTTTTAATGAAGTCCATCACAATACAGCATCTGAGTTTAGCAAACTTAGCTAAAAAAAATATTTTCAAAACATAAGTAATAGCAAGAAGAGAGCATTATGGGTGACTTTAACAACATTTAAGTTCTCCCCATTAAAATAAAAAACCTGCAAATGTTTCCTCGGTATAAAAAATTCTTTGCCAAAGAAGACAAAGGCAAAGTGCATGCTATTTACCTGTGTTATAGTGCAAATCAATGCAATATGGTGTAATGATGTCCTGGGTCCCTAAACCTGAATATTAGGAGTCTGTTTTCTGTTCCTCCCAATTACAATCCATCCTCACAAGGTTAGCCTTCCTCTCACAGTTGCTCTTCTTAGTGCTTCCTTGCAAAATCTTGAAGATTTTCCAGAGAATATGTTCCTTGTTTTCAGTGAAAAATGGTTTATATTTTGAATGCCAGTTCAAGAGCAGTAGGGAGTAAATTTCATTCTTTTGCTTTCTTTTCAGTACACTAAGCAATAGGCACCTTATACACTAGAAAATAACCACTGAAATGGATAAATCTGAAGTCACCAAGAGAAGGATTGTCTGGGAACAAGGGGGCAAGGCAGAATAAAGCCTCCTTTACCAAAATGCTGTAAATTTAAATTTCTGGCTTTACTGGACCCAAGACAAGAATTCCCCTTTTCTGCCTGTACTGGTGATCTGACACTGCAATACTTGAGCATTACTTCTTTCTTTTACATTTTTTATGTTATAATCTGAAAATCAGAGCCTGAAACAACTAAACTGCACATCTGAAATGCTTTTTGCACGTTGTCCAAGGCCAACTGCTGGATTTTCAGAAATGGCAATTTATAACTAGAAATCCTCCTGTGACCGTGTTCACAGGGGTCTTAGGATGAGGGAAGAGACGAGGATCTGACTCCATGTTTCAGAAGGCCTGATTCATTATTTTATGATATATATTACATTAAAACTATACTAAAAGAATAGAAGAAAGGATTTCATCATTAGGCTAGCTAAGAATAGAAAAAGAAAGAAGAATGATAACAAAGGCATGTGGCTTGGACAGGAATCCAAGCCAGCTGACTGTGATTGGCCATTAATTAGAAACAACCAACATGGGCCAATCAAAGATCCACCTGTTGCATTCCACAGCAGCAGATAACCATTGTTTACATTTTGTTCCTGAGGCCTCGCAGCTTCTCAGGAAGAAAGGATTTTTCATAAAAGATGTCTGTGACATCCTCCCATTGCAAATAAACATGAAGGGCAGGTATGAGCAAGTGCCTAAGAGCCACTGAACATACAGCCAGTAATACACACAAGCATTTGAGAGGCACATTAATGAATTGAAGCTTGAATTCAATTAGACACTGCTATTTTGACACTAAGACGTCAGTAAAAAATATCAGTGCTGTTATTTGCCCTGTGACTTTATTACATAAACATTTGTGCCAAATGAATCCTTCTTTATTTAGGCCTTACCTCTCTTACTCCCAGGTGGAAGTGCAGTGCAGATCCATCTCCCCTCTACACGATTGTTTGCCCCTATTATTAATCAAAGCACCCCATTAAGCATGGTATCAGGCTACTGTGAGTAATCTCCTTGAAATAAGAGAGGCTTGATAGGGCTGAGCATTCCAAAGAATGCTGTAATCATGTGCTTTCTTTGCAAGTGCTCTCAGGAGCACACAAATTACTGCCTTTATTAGAGACCAGTAAATGTGTTTGGACAAAACCAGAGTGGATGCATGCTACCACTCAAACTACAAACCAAACTAAACACAAGCCTTTATACTGATTATGTATATTAAAAAAATCAGTGCATTATTTCTTCTAAACAAGAATTTCTTCTAAACAAGAATTTTTACATATCTGCAGTTCTTGACTGGGAATAAACAGCATTTAGAAACTAGCCGCAAATCAGGCAGTACTGGCAAGCTCCTAACTTAAGCTCAGACAATTTACAAGCATTTTAAATCCAGTGAGACTTTTGATGTCTAAACAAATGGAAACAAATCTCTATATGCTTTGATGTGAATATTTCATCTGAAAGGATCCCACATGTTTGCCAAGTAAAGCTGTCTTCCTTGTTCCCTTTAACATTAATTTTTAGGTAAATAAGGACATGCTGCCATGTTGAAGAAGGAGCACAGAACCTGTGCACATTTGCTACACGTGTAAATGGTGAGGAGGAGCTCATGAGAACACACATATTAAATGAAGTGAATGAGAACTGAAACAAGGAGTATGAGATCAAGCACTTTATCTAGATGCAGAATGACCAGAAGAACCCCATCAATATGAACCCAAGCTATACTCTCTTTAGACTAAATATTAGATGCCTAAAAACCACCAGTCTGAGCTGGCAAGTCTGAATGGTTACCTTACTGGTAACAAACAGGAACAGTCATGGATCCATGGTACTGCCCTGTTGGGGAGCCTATTTCATGCACAGTGCTGGAAGTTTTACAGGCAAATATAATTTCTGCAACAAACTGAAATGGAATTGAAATGTGGCAGATCTGTGTCAGGGAGCCACAGTATAGCATAGGCAGATTTTCTGCGGAGTTATTGGATGAATTGAAAAATTAACTGCTCATTAACTTCATTTTATTCATAGCTGTAATAAGAGTAGTTACATCAGGCCTTCTCTTTCTCACCCTGTATTACAACATATTCAGTCTTTTCTGTTTGGCTTCACCACCTTTTTCACCCCTGTAGAAAATAACATTTACTCTTTCTCTTTCATTATGGATGGAAGCAGCTTACCAGGCACCACTGCACTCTCATGTAAAAGTCACATCCTGGAAGCTTCAGTCAATATCAGCCTTTTCAAGAGCACCCAAATCCCTGCTGTCAAACATGTGGGATGCTCACAGCCAGCTTTTCTGTCCTCATCACCCACTCGTTCCAGTCCAGTGACCTTTCCAGCACAGTAAAAGATGCCAACGGTGCTGCAGACATAGAAGAAGAATGCAAATGCCAAGTGCCATTAAATGTGCCCATTGTCTCTTGAAATACAAGTCATTTCTTTCTCTCTGCCAAAAGAAATCTCTTAGATCATTGTGCAAATAAAGCCAACTTGAGGTTATATTGATTTACATTCCTTAAATTCAAACAAGCCTCAGGAATATGTTTAAAGGCTCTATGACTTCTTT
Source organism: Ammospiza nelsoni (assembly GCF_027579445.1). Taxonomy (NCBI): domain Eukaryota; kingdom Metazoa; phylum Chordata; class Aves; order Passeriformes; family Passerellidae; genus Ammospiza; species Ammospiza nelsoni. Next base: position 53,141,270 of record NC_080638.1, on the reverse strand, counting down.
AGAAGCTTGCAGAAGGCATTTGAAGCGAGCACATGCTTTGTAGATCACATGTGTACCGTTGTCATTTCAAATACCAAGGCAAGGGCTTCCTAAGGGAGCTAGCTGTCCTAGGCACTGCAGCTTCAGAGGACAGCTGGACACCTACTCCCCTTCAGGTCTCAGAAAATCACAAAGTCCTAACAAAGAGACAATCAAAGTCTTTTAATGAGAATTTATAGCTTATTGCCTTCTTACCTGTTCAGCTGACATGAAAGCGTTTTAGAAAGGGAAAAATGTCAACCTTTCATGCAGCTGAAACTTGATCTCAGTTGTATCAGAGTGCTGGATAGCCTTTGAACAAGAGGAGAGGTGGAATTAGAGAAGTGATTAATGCTCACTGGTTTCATAGACAGTCTGGCATAACATATTTTGCTAGCAGGTCAGTCAAGAAGTAAGGTTAGTTTTAGCTCAGAGCTGTCTGTCTCTCTCTTTATGGGGAGATTTAGGAATTAATTAGGGTAACTGAAAACGTTGAGAAATAGATATTTCTAGTGTACATTTTTAATAAAAATATACTTCTATTGCCAACTGATTCTGATGTCAAAGTTTTCTTCTTAACCACATACTACCAAAATCAGAAATTTTTAGAGTTTGAATGACAAGCAACCAAGGGCAAACACAACGATGAATTTAGAAATTAAATAAATAAAAAACACTTTCTCTTAGAGAAAAATGTAAGACTATTGTGAACCCCACAATTACTGCATTAAATCCAACTTTTAGAGCATTTACACAGTAAATTTCTGTCAATATCAGAGAGCAACAAACAAGAAAAAAATCTTTGCTAAACTGCAGTGCCAGAGTGAGCGTAGAAATTGTACTTTCACTTGCACATCAGGCCAACTGATTTACAACTACCACATTTGGCCTCCTAAATTTAGTCTAAACTCAGTCCTGTGCTGAGGCAGACTACACTTCTTTTAATAACCTAACTCCACAGATCTCCAACCAGAACATTTTGAATGAAGAAAACAGTGTGAATGACCACAGACATAAATGGGAAAAGATTTTTTTTTTCCCGTACCTCCTTCACTTCAGGCAGCATTAATGGAGTCTAAGATGGAATGTGACTGTTTTTATAAGAGTTAGTCTCCACAAGGACACATACAAAGAACGAAGTTATAAACCAAACCCATGTTTTCATAATTTTTCAATCAGAATTTTCATTGGTACTCATTATGGTTGGGCTCAGTGATCTTAGGGGTCTTTTTCAGTGTAGAAGTTTCCATGTTTCTGATTATTTGCCATGAATGCAATTCCTCCATGGGTAATTAAGCTTTATTTAGCAGCCCAGCACACAAAGGAAAAATAAAAAGGAAAAAAATCCATTAAATAGTACTACTTTGTATTCCTGCCAGCCAGGAAGCAGTTGGACACCTAAATACACAGGTACTTATTTTGAAGGGTTTTCAAAATTCATGTGAATTCAATGAGAAACAGAACTGAAAATCTGGCTAGAAATCACTAAGGAGCAACACATTGCTTAAGTTTATTCAGATCTTATTCATTTATTCTAAGAAGGTTGAGATTCTTTTCTCTGACAGAGAAAAAAGACAGACTGAAGCCTGAACTCTGTAGCAAAATTACCTCTGAAATTATCCCTGTATCTATTAGAAATCAAGATTTAGATATTCCCTTTTAACCAGTGCTGCATATTTAATTCTTGGTTAACTTTTGTAAATACTATATAACTTATATAGTATTATTCTGCTATATAAGTGCAGAAATATTTTCTCTTTGTGCTTCTTCTGCCAAATCTTGTAATTTTTTTTCTAAGAATCTTTTCTTCTCTGGGTTACACAAGGTAACATGGCTGTGCTCACAGATCTACAAATAATAGCAGTAATAACATCAATAAACTAAACTGAATAACTCCTTTTTCCTGTTCATTACATTGCAGAATTAAGCCTCAAAAAGTTGTATTTCCTGCTAATGGGAATGGTAATTGCTCAGTTTTTTTTTCCCTGATGATAAAAATGAAGTCATACTTTTATTATGGCTGCCTATTGCCTATTTTAATGTAATTGTCATTTTTGGGCTTTGTGCAATAACTAAAAGTAAGACAACACTGCTGTGCCAACACCCAACAGCATCTTTACTCAGTTAAATATAACTGTAGCAAATTTAGACAAATGTTGTAATAGAATAATCTATGGTGTACTGGGTTTTGTAGTTGAATATACAGAAACACCTGCCCGTAGTTGTTTCAGAGTGTATTTCCTCACATAAGCTTTACACATAACAAAATCATAGAGTTATATTAAACTGTTGGTCCATTAAAAAGATTGTGTCTGTAAATCCAAATCATAACATTCATAAGAAATACTGAAGGTAATTAATATTAGAGTGATACCAGTCACTCTAAAAAAAACCCAGAGGACAAAAGGCAGCACAGGGGAACTTTAATTTTATGCTGGTGCACACTGTGGGTTTTTCTTATTAAAATTTAAATTCTTTCTTCCTTTTATAGCAAGAAAGACTGTTTAAACATTGTACTTAGAAAAAAATGTTAGAAATGCTCCTGCTGAAAGGACATTTAGCAATGAAAATGCAAATCTGAAATCTAAAGTAAGTTGCTGATCCCCCACAGGGCTTCATGGCAGTAGAAAGAAAAATCAAAGGTCTTCAGTATGGTTGGAGTTAATCTTGAGTCCAAATATCTTCTTGTATTAAGGATTTTTCTGAACCTCTGACAGTTTCTCATACTGTTGCTATCTGCCATAATCTGGTATTTAGCAGAAGGATTAACATCTGGCTGAGAATTGTCTTTTCTTTACCACCTGAATTCTATTCAGATTTGTCAGACATATTAAAAAAAATTTTGCTTCTTAAGGAGAAAAATGCATAAAGGCATTATGAAAACAGTTTGCAGATTAATTCTTTCCCAGAAATTTCTACTTGAAAGTACAACACTTTTGAAGTTCTGTGGCAAATTTCATAGCTGAATATTCAACACATAATATATACATTTTCATTCACATTTTAAAGTGAATTACTTTTGGCGGCCTTCAAATTCCTTCTGAATTCACTTTCCTAAATATATTCAGTGATAGGAATATTTGATAAAACAATTAATGTTGCAGAATATTTTGTGGACAGAAAGCTTATTTGAAATAATGCATTGGAAAGTTAAATTTGAAAGTAATTGTCCGCTCTTTGGGAACAAAAAAAACAAAATCACTTTTTTTGGTTCACTGAAAACCACACCAACGAAGACTTACAACAACAATTCACCAGTCTAGTTGCCATCAAAGTGTAGTAATCATTGCCTGACTACAAAACTGGGTAGCAGAGACAGAATGTTGAATAAGGTTGCAAATAAGTGTCTGGACTGGGAATAAAATTCAGACCAAGCCATCAAGTGTTCTCTCAACTCTGTTCATGAAATCATAATGAATGGTTTGTTAATCAGTAGGATAGAAACTAAGTGCATCATCTGTATTGGTTCATAAAAATGAACACTGATTCCAGTATTGCTCTGCAAGCACTGTCACAAAGAAGGTGCCCTGCATGTTGGCTAAATACTTTCTTAAATTGTCCAAACACTTCTGATTCCAAGCCAAATTCTTGTGCCAGCTGAGCTCAATAGAGGTTATGAAAGTCAGACAACTTGGGAGCTCTAAACCAGGTGAATTAGCAATATGTTGTTTAGTAGAGATGTGTTTTAAACTCTGATGGAATCTATTAAGGAACTCTACAAGTGTTCTGTATGTTCACAGACTGTTCTGGACAAAATTACTGTTCCTGTTGATTTATATTTTTGGACTAGAAGGACTTGGTCTACAGAACACCCAGATTCTAATCAGAGGGCTAGAGGAGAGCCTGCAGGCTCATATGTTTAAGTGATGTTTCCATGGATACAACTGACTTGAGTTTGTGAACTTACCTTCAACAAGTGGCAAAACATATCTTCCCAAACTTTTGAGTGTCAGGACGTAGATATCACTTGTCCATGGAATAAATGTGAAGCCAGGGACTGGAGTGCAGAAGCAAGGAAAAATGCACTTAACTTGCATTGCTAATCTGAAACTGCAGCAGTGTGTGCTGGGCAATCTAAACCAGGCTAGGTAATTTTGTGGGTAATTTTCAGCAACATTTAGGCTGAAATAATCAACAGCACAAATAAAGACCAAGAAACAATTGGTTGTGAGGAAGTTCTGAAAAAAAAAACATGTCAAAGGGATGCTGTGGGCCATCAACCAAACATGAGTCAACAATGCCATGCTGTTTCAATGAAAAGAGAGCTGCATTAGGCTCTATTAACAGGAATAGCTCACCAGACATGTGATGCAATCCTTCCATCCAAACCCTGTCTGAAATCCTGACTTCTATTTAAACGCCCACAGAGACATGTCTAGAGAATGTCAGATGTCCATGGTGGGAAGAACAAGAAGCAGTGGGCATTGCTGCAAGGAATATTCAAGTATGCTATTAGGAGAACTTTTTAGCAGTAAGTATAGTGCAGGCATGTAATATATTGTCAGGGAAAATTCTGAAATCTCCACAACCATGAGTCATCAAGAGAAAGAGGAATGACAGAAACACAGACCACCACGACCTGAGGCTGGAACAAGCTTTTGATTCTGGGCTGCATTAAAATAAATGGCACTGGAACATCAGGAACCACTAAATAATATAGCCATCCTGAATTTCATCATACTAACAGACTATCTTACCACATCAATCCCCAGAGTATATTAAAATTAACAGTATGAGCAAAGACATATTCTAAAGGTGACCACTTTTCTAAATATTTATTTTGTTCATACTAGAACTACTTCAGTCTTTTTGACAATTGTCAATTTTGACAAATCCCTCAGAAGTCCAGGAAATTGTTCAGGAAGGTAGTTTTCTACATGAAGAATATGCAGAGATATATACTGAATACTCCATTCTGCCCTAGCTTCATTCTGCCCTCACTTCTTTTTACACTATCTATCCAATGTCCCCCAGGAAGTTAATTTGGATATGCAATGGTAAGAATGAGAAGGAAACCCCAAGGAAGCCCTAATGATGAATACTGTAACAATAGAAACAGATTTTCCTACAAAGTTCCTGTAACAAGTCAGAGATGAAAAAACTTCACCCAATACTCAACATTTCCATTCATTACTCAGTTTTTGTGGAGGCGCAGAAAGGATATGATGAATTACATCCCAAGCTGCAGGGGGAACAAGAACGTATGATCTTTTGCTATAATTAGGAGGAGTACCTCAAGCAGAGCATTGATTGCCTGAAATTGTGTCTGCACTATAGGAGGCAAATGGTGGACTTTGCTTAAATAAAGCCTTTTTATGAACAGGGGCATGTCACTGGGTCATTACCTGCTGGGGCTGGGCAGCACTGTGGGGCAGAAATGTGGGAGAAGTTTAGGATTCTGCACAGTGCTACAGGGCCTCTCAGTCTTCCTCATGCTGTGCATCAAATATGGGGAGCTCAAAGAAAATTCAGAGTAGGCAGTGGGAGCTTATGAGCTCCAAGCCCTAATGCAGGGGAGCACAAGACTGAAACGAGTTGTAGGGTTTGTATCCTTTCCATCCTTCCCCAATAAATCTGCTTCTGAGTGGGTTTCATCTGACATGTTCACTGTAAATGTCCCTACATTCACTACGATGTTAGCTTTTCCATCCAAAAAAAAAAAAGAGATTTAAAATCAAAGTGGCTGGTCTAGTGGTAATAATAGCAAGTTTCTGGCTGGGTTATAAAGAGATAATGTTTTATTGGTTGATGTGGTAGATGGCACTTAGTAGGTCACTTGAATAAAAGCAATGATTTCCCCTTATTCTGGCAGGAGCTATTGTACATGTTAGACTGAATAATTTCTTTTCTGAAGATTTAGAGATATTTTCTTTACTGTAATTGTCATACTACACTGACAATCTGAATACCATTACCTCAGTAATAACTGAAATTTAAAAGTGGAATAGTGCCATTTGAAGACAAATACAAAGGATATAGAAAGACTTGTGCTATTCTTTTCTCTCCCTTTTATTCTGTGTGTCTTTTAGCTGAATTTATTCCAGTGTGAGCATTTTTTCTTCATTTTAACATCACCTAATGGATTTTACATCTCTTGGCCAAACTTACCTCTGATATAGCATTCAAGAAATTAATGGAGTCCTTTACAGCAGATCTGTCTCAGACATCAAACCTGAATTTTTTAAAGGAAAAATTATCATTAACATACGATGTAAAGACATGCTGAACTGAATCAACAACCGGAAGTGGGAACTGCTAGGAAATGGGCTTTAAAACCACACAAGTGCTCCAAACCAAAATGTTAACTTGGACTCAGAGAAGATGCTCAGGCTAATAGGAATGGGTACATGAATTAACAGACTACTGTTCCTCACTTTGAACCTCTTAGAAGCAGTTCAGGTCATCTAAATATTTAAACATTTAAATATTTAAAGGTTCTTAATGGGAGTTGAGAGCACTTTGTTATTTTTTTTAATTTCACTTTAGTGTTGAGAGTAGAACAAGATAATTCAGGCACTTGAATGTGCTGCTTGTGACTTAGCAAAGCCAACTTAATGTCTGGCTGCTGTGCACAGGACAGTCTCATCAGTCTCCTGAATTGCCAGACCTGAACTAACCCTAAACAGTTAAAAAAAGAGAGAGAAGAAAAAGTGGTTATCTTTTTCTGATTTAGCCTTCTTAACATGCTTCTTCAAGGATCAGATGCCTGTGCCATCAGGAAGTACAGTTTTGATAATTGCATTAGAAAGAGATGGCTGAGAGCAGGATCACACCTCTTGGCAGCAGCTACCTGGGAAATGTCTTTAGTTGTACTACAAGACCATGCATAAAAGTAGATGAGATGATACAATTCCCACAGTGTGCAAAAATGGAAGGATGGGGAGCTCAGAAGCAGCCAAATGTGCCATTACCCGAGAAGAATGATAAGGAAAACTCTGGACAGCTTTCTCCCAATGAAATGTTATTGTCCTCATTAAACGTTTTTACTAATATGCAGGGGAAGCAGGAGAAAGGATAGATTGGAAATAAATTTTACAAGGTTGATGTCTGCATCTCTGACCTGCTGTGTGGAACAGAAGTGATGGGTACAAGATGGTTACAAATGCACTCAAGATCAGAAATGACAAGGGGAAATAAAAAATTAATCTAAAAAAACATTTCACAGTTCACGCACAGTTAGGTGCAACTTAGATTTTTTTTAAATTCCCTTCTCTATTTGGGATTCACTTTACTTGATGTAATATGTGTTGTTTTATACTTATGGGAGCTGACTTATGAATAATACAATTAGTCAGTTTGGGCTTTCAGAAAAGGTCTACACTTACTAGAATGTATCAAATTTAAGCAAGGGGTACTTTGCACTTTTTCTACTCTACAGGATAACTATGAAGAAGTCATAACTTTGTTGAAATAATTATTTTCCTCTCATTACATTATAACTGAGTTAGACTCACCTCATTTAAATTCATGTTAGCATCTGAGTGTAACAGAGTAACAGCACAAGAGTCCTATTTTAGGATTTGCATGGCTCAAGCAAATACAACACGTGGGCTGGTGTGACAAGCTGCCTCTTCCACATCACAGTAAGCCCTGATGTGGGGAAAACACCAGGCAGCCTCACCCTCTGTGTGTTGCTTGTCAGTGTTTTCCTACACAGCCAGGCTGAAACACAGGAATCCAGAAAAGACAATTGCAGAAGTAGTTCTGAGAAAATAAAAAGTTAAAATTATGTGTGATTGATGAAGAGTTCAGTTTTCAAACTTGCATCAGATGCCTTGCTAATGTATATCTGCATGTCTACCAAAACCATAGAATCACAGAGTAGTCTGGGTTGGGTCTCCAGATATCATCCAGAGTGACCCACCTGCCATGGGGGAGGTCACAGACACACTAAGATAAGTGGGAGTGTTGATCTTCTGGAGGGCAGGAGGGCTCTGCAGAGGGATCTTGGCAGGCTGGATCGATAGGCCAAGGCCAATGAGGTTAAACAAGGCCAAGCTCTGGGTCCTGCCCTTGGGGCACAACAACTCCTGCCATGCTAAAGGCTGGGGACAGAGTGGCTAAAAGGACCTGAGGGTGCTGGTTGACAGTGGTTGAACATCAGCCAGCTGTGCCCAGGGAGCCAAGAAGGCCATTGGCATCCTGGCCTGGATGAGCAGGTGTGGCCAGCAGGACCAGGGCAGGGATTGTCTCCCTGTGCTAGGCACTGGTGAGGCCACACCTCAAATCTTGTGTTAATTTCTGGGCCCCTCGTGACAAGAAGGACATTGTGGGGCTGGAGTGTGTCCAGAGAAGGGCAATGGAGCTGAGGAAGGGTCTGGAGCACAAGTCCTGTGAGGAGCAGCTGAGGGAGCTGAGGGTGTTTAGCCTGGAGAAGAGGAGGCTTGGGGAGACCTTATTGCTCTCCACCTATACCCAAAAGGAGGTTGTCACAGACTGGGGGTTGGTCTCTCCACCTGGGTGACAGGAAAAAAGGAAAAGGCCTCGAGGGGCACCAGGGGAAGTTCAGATTATATATTAGGAAAATTTTCTTCACAAGAAGGGTGGTTAAGCATTGGAACAGGCTGTCCAGGGAAGTGGTGGAGTCACCATCACTGAAACAGTTCAAAAAGAGTATTGGAGTAGCACTTGAGGACATGGTTTAATGGTGAACATGGTGGTAGTGCTGGGTTGGCAGCTGGACATTTACCTTAAATGTTTTTTCCAACCTTAACAATCCTGTGATTCTATCTTCAACTGGATCTGGTTACTCAGAGCCCCATCCAACCTGACCTCCAAAGTTTCCAGGGGTGGGGCACCCACCACCTCTCTGGAGAACTCATGCCAGTATCTCATTGCACTCATTATAAAAAAAAAAAAAAAAAAAAATATTTCTTGCATCTAGCCTAAATCTACTATCTTTTAGTTTAAAATTATTACCCCTTGTCCTGGCACCATAAGCCTTACTGAAGTTTGTTTCTCTCTTTCTTACAAAGCCTCTTTAAGTATCAAAAGGCAACATCAAGGTCTCCCTAGAGTCTTTTCTAGGCTGAACAAAGCAAACTCAGCCTTTCTTCACAGGAGAGGTGCTTCAACTTTCTCATCATTTTTGTGGCCCTCCTCTGAACCTGCTCAAACAGTTCCATGTCTTTCCTATGCTAAGGACTCCAGAGATGGGTGCAGTACTACAGTGAGGTCTTACCAGAGTAGAGTAGAGAGAGCAGAAAATCAAAGGATAAACACACAAATATATTTTGCAGAAGGAATCACAAATCCATTGTCAGTCCACTGAAAGAATGAAATTATTAAACTGATCTTCCTTACTGTTATTTAGCCTTTATACCATTGGTGAAAATGTTAGTGTTCTTCTGACATTCACTGTTCTCACTGTAGTTTCGTTGGAGCATTATCAGTATCCACCAGTTACTGATCCATTCTTCTTTATTATAGACTAAAATCCACTGTTAGCTCCAAACCAAGATATTGAAGCTGACCACACATTTTGTCGCTTATGTGAAAAAAAAATTAAATGTTCAATTGATCTGCAGTAAGCTCACTGTCTGATTTATATCATCACAGTGGTTTCCTTTTGGTCTGGAGACTAACAGACTGTGAGCTGTTAAGGAAAAAAAGAAAACAAACCAAAACCAAACCAAAATAAAACAACCAGAAGCAAAGGGGATCAAACAGAATCTTTTTTAAAATGATCTCTGAGTGAAAAATCAAGGACATATTGTGCTTTATTGAATACCTGTCTTTTCTGAGTCGGATTAGCAGTGGCAAGAGTCCAGAACTACTGCTAATCCCTGGACTTTTTTCAAATTTGTCTTGGCAAAGGTTGAGGCCATATTTATGAAAGGGCAGTAATGTTATTGCTTGCTTTCTTTTCCAGTTCTATTTCCAGACCATTAGAGGCTATAGATTCCTAATAGTTAAAAACTTAGGTGCCTAATGCAGGTATTCTGTGGCGGCAAAATACAAGTGAAATATTGCACCTGTGATGAAGGACAGAGCTCTGCTGTATCAAACATGTAACTGAGTTCATTTTGCTGTGGAAGTAAAGGACTTCTATTAGCATCCACACAAGCCGCCAGTGCAGAAGCCTAAATCTCTCTTTGCAAAGAGCAGGCCACAGCAAACAACCAATTTTCTAATATATCAGCTTGTATGCTGCAACAATGCCAAGGAGAAGATTGATGCCAGCTTCAATTAAAGGCTAAGAACACCACCCATGTGCATGTCAGTGGTTTTATTTTGAGGCTTTGGAACTGAATGTCAGAATGGTTTCACAGAAGTGCTGAAGATCTCCTCACAAAAAGTCATTTATGTTAGAGCCATCAATGTCAAGCTGGTCATCTAGACTAGAAGTCTTCAATGAGGATAGTCATTTCAGGCAATTTAGGGAAAAGGGAATAAATTTTTGTTTAAAGCATTTTATTTAAGGTTTATTTTTTCCAAAATTTTACCACAGACATCCAAATATATTAGCTATTATTTATGAAGACCTACCATTTTTTTGAATTAGAGACAAAACAAGATAAGAAACTTCTTAGGAGGAGCAGCTTGTGGCCTCAGGAACAAGAAGCACAGTCTGAACATCATGTCAGGAGAGAGTTAAAAATAGCTGGTCTGCATTGTTTGACCTGATCCTGCACTTTGTGTGCACAGGAGCAGATGTGCTCATTTGTCAAGCGGTGGCTGGTGACAGCGCTTTGTACCAGCACAGAGGGACAGCGTGCCCCAGAACCAAGTCAGTGTGAAGCTCAGTTCATGGGTCAGCTCTGGGAGCAGTCAGGAGCCTCCCCACATGTCAGCAGACATCACACACCTCTGGCCTGAGAGTGAGTGGGGCACCGTGAGCTGACCCCACCACAGCTCAGCTGAGCCTCCTGCCCTTGGCGCTGCTCCTGCTCCCAGGCTTCCTTCCCAGCCAGCTACAGACTGACCTGCAGGAGCAAACAAAAAGCACAAGCTCTCAGGTCCCATCAAACTCCTCCCCACAACTTTCCCTGCTAAAAGAGAGGGGAAAGAAACTGCACAGTGTTGCAGAAAGTCACAATGAAAGGGATGGTTGAAAGTCATTACCTGTCAGATCCTCTACTTGAGCAAAGCCATCGAACCTAAACATCCTTTTAGTTTTAATGGAGCAGCAGAAGGGGATTTTGTTCCAGAGGAGAGTACTGTGCTATCTAGGCCATATATGCCTTTAAACTTCCTAACTTAAAAAATGATACAAAACTGAATTAGTTAATCATTTTATTCCCATGTCAGTAAAACCCCTTGATCATGCAAAATCTCACACACCTGTCTGAATTCAGAAGGTGTCAAAAGCGTACTAAAAAACCACCAAAATAAAAAAAATAACCTGCCACTTTTTTCATACATTTTTCCTTCCCCCCATTGATTTAAGCTTCCTTAAGTATTTACATTACTTTAAACTGTTTTGCAACATTTCCAGCAAGTCTCCTGTCTGGTATCTCCGTGCTACATGCATGACCTCTCTTAATGCAGCCATGCTCTTGCCTGGCTTTTCACTATATTTACTGTAGCACTGGCTGCTCTTATTAAAACCTGGACACATCATGCACTTGTGCATCTCTTATTTCTATGAATTTAGTAGAAATCATTTTAGGCTATTATTTTTCTGTCATATAGCTATTAAGGATAGAGCGGGTCATCACTTTGATTGTATGCTAGAGTCTATGGGACTCAGACACCCAAAATTTAAAGACTTTACCAGAGCCATATGGCAAAACATTGCCGTATTTGAAATGCCACTCAATAAGTAATTTAATTAGAAGGCACCCTAGCTGTAAAGACATTCCTTTAACTTTAGTGCCAGAATGCAGATCTGCAGACAATTCTACAAAGAAATTGGTATTTAAACATTCCGTGCCTCCTCTGGGCTCGTCAATTTTTCTCTCCTTTTCTCCATGAAGTTTTTAAGGTCTACAGAAGGCAGTAGCTTAACATATGAAGATCAATTTTCAATTCAAACAAAAGAGAGAGAGAGCAAAAGATTGTGAAACTTTCCAGTTGCTGTATGGGAAACACACCAGCATCCTGATGCAAAGAATTGTCTGAAGTAAATGCTGTTTATCTCATGGCCAAAGGGTGGATAGCAGAGAATTCACAGCAGGCAAGGAGACTGTAAATCTTTGGTACAATGCACCTTAATGGTCCCATGATGCATCATTAAGATAATGTGCCCAAATCTAGCCACACTGACAGACCACGTATCCCTCAGGATGTTAAAAAAACCAAAACAAAACAATCAAAACCAAACAAAAACCAAATCACCACCAAAAACCCTGAGCCTTTGCAGAAAGCCAAAATACATATTTTGGGTTTTAAATTATCCATTTGTGATCATAAAAATATTTAAACTTCATAATATCTAAATTTGGAGTTTAAATGGGGGAAAGTGTTATCTCCGACTAGTTTTTCTGGTTTGTGGAATCAGTATGAAAGTGGTTTAAGTTGCTGTGTAAAATGATTTCTAAAAACTTTTATTATCTCTCTGTGTCCCAAGACAGTGTTCTTACTCTCTTTAGGGGAAAAAAGAAGGCCAGAATGTTGCTTCTTCATTACTGTTAGGTACCTTTTCTGTTTCTTTTCCCTCCCACATTTTTATACCAGTGAACTAGCTGCAATCTCACTTTTTTTCTTTCTCATTATTAGGATATCATTAAGAGCTGTTGGATCTGACAAAATTTCTTCATTGATCTGCATCCCGGTCTTCCCAGAGCTTTGGTCTTTGCTTTTTGAAAACTTGGATACCTTAAATTCCATTAAGAAAAAAAAAAAAAACAAAAAAAAACCAAAACTGTAGATTTTTTTTTTTTTTGTGGTTTCAAGGAGAAAAACTTGAGTCAACTGAGGAAAAAGTGTGTCCTGCCATCCATGAAGAGCAGGGAAAGAAAAACCCAAACAGCTGGCCTGCCTTTTCCTCTGGCCACTGGATCCTTAGAGCTGAAAGCCATTTCCTTAGGTGAGCATTATTAAAACCTCAAAAGTTTCAAATTTTCCATGGAGGGAACATACTCCAGAAAGACCTGTACTAATGAAGGAGGATGGGTGCTTTTTGTCAGGCCAATACTGGCTGCCACTCCCACTCCCATGCAGTCAAAATCTGCAAGGCCACAGCTGTGGATAGCCACTGGTGAATCTTCTGTTCTGCCTCTTGTATTCGTGTCATTTATATGAAATTTCTCTGTTTCTCTAACAGTGAAATTACAAGTCAATCTCTCTAAATGATGACAGGTACAATGCAACCAGCTCTCAGCACCAGTCCCATGTCTGTGAATACTCAGAAATGTATACTTTGCTGTATTGAGGGCAACCTCTGTCTTCTGGTCAAGAAAGATAGAAAAGTGGGCTGGATTCAACCCTTTTTGGGCTTGTAGATGAAGCTCCTTCTCTGAATTAGTCCCTCAAAGAACATCCTGCTGATGCCTACATAAGTAACCTAGAAAGCTTTCTGAATAGCCATAAAACAGAAACTTGATTTCTTATTTAAACCCCTCCCCAAAAAAAACCACACACACAACAAACCCTCTAAAGACCCCAAAGCAAACAAATAAACCCCCCCAGAAAATCCCACCAACCAAAATAAGCAAACAGACTTCAAACATAGAAAAAAACTAACCCTCAAAACTTTTCAGCAAAACTGGGACAAAGAAAAAATTAAGGGAACAATTCCGCCCATCCCCAAAATTTTTGATTGTATGTAAAAAATCTATTGCAATGAATAAATAATACAAAGACTTAGGAAATAAATGAGGAAAATGGCTGAGGAAATTAAAATAACCCTCTGTTCTCCCTTCTATGCACCTGTACTCCATGCTACTTCTATTCACAACTAGGGTAGAATTTCCTGAGGAGGAATTAGGGCTTTTATTGGCAGAACTACACAGCACTTTACGCTTGGTAAAGTTTTCCATTTAAAATCTCTAATCTGCATGTTATCTGATTCTGAGTAACCTTCTTCTAAGTAGAATTTATGCACTCACTCTCTTTTAGAACGCCCCTTGGGACAAGAGGCCATGTATAGCACTTATTCACTTAAATTTCTCATTTATTTTTTTAAAAAAAGCTCACCAGTTCTTCCAAGTTAGTTTCTTTGTAATGATTTGAATTGATTGCTTCACAGCAGCATAGCAATGCACTGATCAAGGGTGGCAAGAAGAGCATGCTCATGCTTGACATATTAGAAAAAAAATTATATATTTGGTAGTTTGAAAAAGTAATAAAATGACCAGAGTGGGAAAAAGCCCCCAAGTAATCACAATGATATGGTGTTTAAAATGGGAATTAATCAAATAATAATCAGCTGGAAAACACAGACTCATCCTCGCTTTCCCTGCACAGCAAAATCTTCTTGCCATATTTTTCTTGAATTTAGATGGCAAGTATTGCCTGCATGGGTTATTTTCAGATTATCTGACAAGTAAACATATTTTTAGATCTCTTAAAAAAAAACCAAACAAAAAAACAAACAACTGGGTTTTAAAGATATAGACATTTTTTCAGAAAATAAATAAATGAGTAAAAAAAAGTCTTTGAGAAAAGCCTTTGAGAGATGCAGCCATGAATGTTGCAGCAGGAAGCCAGAGGATGCTTAGTGTGTCACATCTGGCCCCATCTTTGAGTGCTGAGCACTGGAAACCTGAAGCCGTGCCATTTTGGAGCTCCAGCTTTACTGGAATGGAGCCTAGAACCTTTCCTGGGAATAGCCTACTCTGAATTGGATGACCTTCAGAGTTCATCTTTCCCTCACTCTTATCCCCATCTGAAGCATCTGGCAGAAAGAGGAAAGATAGGAAAAGCTGTTCAAATGAGTAGGTAGGGAATTGTGACCAGTCAGGTTTGACAGCTGTCTGCAGATTCTATCATGTAGGGGGAACCTAAAGTTGTTGAAGAACTTTTTCATGCTGCACATCCTGCAATTTCTTTGGCTTCCTGACACCTTTTCAGAAGCCCAGATACAATCCATAATTTTTGGATCAATTATGTCAAAGTGACATAACAAATCAGACAAATTGTCTAATTGCTTTGACCACTGACATGAACTTTCTGTATATGGTACCCCCACCTCAGAATTTTCAGCCTTGAGCACCGTGAAGAAGATAACTTAATATTTGATTAGACTCCTGATGCATTCTGCAAGAAACCCTAAAAAACAAGAAAAATGAACCAAACAAATAAACAAAAAACTCCTCAAAAAACCAACCAAACAAAAAAAAAACCCAAACAAACCAACCAAAAAAAAAAAAAAAAAACCAAAAAAACAAACCAAAACCCCCCCAAAAAAACCCAAAAAACCCAAAAAATAACCCCAGGAACTATACTCTGCTTTTGAGAAACAAATCTGACATCCAGTGATGTATTTCTATAAGGTGCTGGAAGACATCAAAACCTTGAATTTCTCAAATTCTGTTTTGAGACAAACAACATAGAGTATATACAAAGCTCTTACTTAAAAACCAGCAATCAGACATTAAAAATATGGTTTTTTTAAATTTACCAAGTGCCATCACAAAGACAACTTAGGAAAATATTTATTAGCTGCAGCTTCAAACTCAAACACTTAGTTTTTGTCTTCTGGTTTTGTCTTGCACTCAGATTTCTTTTTAAGGGTGAATTCTGCATGAGCACTTTCTATTTGAGTTGGAAATGCAGAGTTGAAATGCCAGTGCCAAGGTGTCATTAGCCAGAGTGAGCCAGCACTATTTGACTATTTGATTGGTTTCTCAGAATAAGACACAAAGGGAGAAGTTTTAAATGTCTGTTGAAAGGATCCTTTACACCAGAAAACAGGCATGTGTGTGTGTGTGTGTGAACATGAGTACAAAAAACTAAAGATTGTGACTGAAAAGTTAAAATCTTTAAAACACATTTATAAAGGTTTCTCTGTGTTTAGTCTAGCAAGAAACACATCTGTCATGATGATGGTAGAGAATGTGTTTCCAAAAACATTCTCAAATTTTGGCAATGCTCAGGCATCCAGCACAGCCATTGCCACTTTGTGAGCATCAGGTCCAAAGCAATTCACTAAATAAGATCTCCTGTCCCTCATCCCTTATCTAAGGGATAAGGAATCACCTTTCTACAGGTGAGAAAGAAAAGGGTTAAAGGAAAATTCATGATGGAAAAGAAACTGACTAGTCATGACCATATTTAGGTTAGTGATAGCTCAAGCAACTGCAAATTCCAGTGGGATCTCCAAGCACCACAAGAAACTCTATTTTTCTGAATAATGTGCATCTCTGACAGTGATTTGACCCCATCACACTGGCTGTAACCATTCTAAAATAGTCTTAAAGTAACAAAACCTTCAGCTCACCAGTGTCACTTCATCTTCCTGCTACCTCATTCCCTCCTTTCACACTGCACAGGACCTGCCAGGACTGCTGGGAAGCTGCAGAGCCCGGAGTCCTCACCGATGGGCTACAAAGGATGCTTATTTAACACATTCACATAGCTGCTTTTGGCCTCATGCCATATGTTCTGCCCTTTCATGAGTTTTAATTCTACAGATCCCTGATTATCTTCAAGGGGAAAAAGAATTTAAATGCCATTCTTTTGTTCATAGCCAAATGCTTTTCATACAATCTAAAAAGCATCTTGTAGCTCTTTCACAGCCCTGCCCCTTCCTCCTCCCCTCTTACATCTGCTGCTGTAAAATCCAGCCTGTTCCATATTTCTAAAAATTGAAAACTAGATTTCTGAATCACTTCACCTTTGGTTACTACTCACATTATTTATCTTTGTGTCATAAATAGAGGTTCAGTTGGCTCCAAGCAACTGTTATTTTAGTGTCTGACAGGCACAGGCTTCCTTCTCAGTCTGGGGATTTATTTACATTTTTTATTTACGTTCCTATATTCTGTCCCACTGTTGAAGCTTTCCCTAGCTCTCATTCAGACAAAATTCCCACTGAGATTTTACAAGACCCCCTCAAATAAATCCTTACCATCTCTCTGATGTGCAGTACTCAGGATAATGAAACCTGAATCCAAGCTGCTTGTGCTGATCCCTTGCTTATGTCATTCTGCTACAGCTCCAATCAATTGAAAATTTACCCTGATTGCTATAAGAAGGAAAAGATGCTGCAAGAGTGTTCTTAAAATGCTGCCTTTTTTTGGCAACGTTCTGCATTTCTTTAGCCCAAAGTAACCCAAATTTGCTTCCTGGCATTCATCAAAATGGAGGCTTTCCAGGTGTCACTACAGGAATTCAATTTGACATGAGGGGTTAGACTCTCCTGCCCCTAATCAACATCCTTCCTTGTCTAATGAGATGAAATGACAACAACGGCCAGCAAATGAGACACTGGCAAAGGTATTTGCAAAAGCAGGTTTAATATTAAAGTGAAACTATGACAAGTTTGTCAGCAAGGTTCATTCTACTGCTAAGGCACACAGAGCAAAATCAGACTACAATCTAGAATCAATCAATCTAAAATCAGCCTCAAATTACCTTCATGCAGGCTGAGGATGGAAAAAGGGTAAGGATGGGAAAGGGTCGTGATAAAAAGATTTAAGGAAGGCCTTCCTGTTGAGTTACAAGATTCAGAGTGGTGCCCCTTGTTAAACTTAGCCCTGGACTCAACCAGAGTTTTAGGCCCAAAGGTTTTAACAGCACCTACATTTAACAGCATTAAACAGTATTATATAAACAATATAACAAAAGATTCTACAGAATTTACAATAAGCACAACAGTAACTTACAGCCCTACCTTACTCACAAATCTAACATACTTAAGAGTCTAAGATAGCAACATTCATTGTATATTAGTTACAGCATATCCACACTTGCACACACAGAGACCTAAAGGAGAACATACAAGGTGCACAACTGTGAGAAATTCCCCTTGAATACAGTGAAGAACATACAGTGAATACTCCTTTGCATCTTCTCAATGGGAGAAGAGTGGAGCCTTGGGAGTTCCGGGATCAGCCCTGGCTCCATTGCTGGGGTTCAGCATCCTGTGGGATCAGCCCTGGCTCCATTGCTGGGGTTCAGCATCCTGTGAGATATCCCTCTCAGAGGGAGATGGCTGGTCACTGCCTGTTGCAGCCCAGGAGAGCTCAAAGGGTCTCATTGAGGATCTCTCATTATAGGGTCACAAGACAATGGTCATAGTAATCTTCAATGGCTTTGGTCATAGTAATCTTCCATCCTGGCTGATTTGAGATGGTAACTTTCTTTGGCAGTTTGATAGCAAAAATGGTCTTCCACTTGGGTTATAACTTGGGCAAGGAAAATTTCCAAGGCACTTTCCACTAAAAACCAGGAGGTTTTTAGCCAGTATATGTTCCTGGGAACTGACAGTATTTCAGATAAGCTCAAGAGGAGCTTAGCCCAGGGGCTGAGCATTTCTGAGATCATAGAGCATCCTGAGGAGTGGGACAGGGAGGGATGACACATCACAACATGCAGCTTCAGTGAAGACACCAGTGGAGACGTATTTCTTCACAACCAAAACCGAGTCAGAGTTCCTCATATCTTGCTTTGGAGTACTAGCTTGAAATTCCTTAATTGTCCCACAGATATCAACATTTGAATGTCATTTAGCACTAGGAATTGAGGCTAATTTTCCTATTCAGTGATTCTATCATTTTGCAAAATGTGTACAAGATGCAACGTCATTTATTACAATAAACAGAGAGTGTAAGAAGATTAAAATTCTGACAGAGGAGTATTAGCTTTTCTTAGCAAAAGAAAAAAACTTCATAGGTTCATGAATCATGCCTGAGATAATCATATTCCCTTTAAATACCATGAAGAAAAAATTTAATGTTGCTTCTTGAAAACATCATGAATATTAATAAAAGACAAATGCAATTTGTCCATTTTGGGGATTAATGAGGTTTTCCATCAAAAGATTTTGTAAAGACAGCATATAGGTTTTGAAATGCTAAAGACACTACTAATTTGAGACAGACTTGTGTGTGAACATTTTTACCATAAATCTGGTAGAAATCACACTCAGTTTTAAAAATAAAGCCCAACTGGTAGCTGTTTGAGTCAGTTTGTACTCACTGCTATGGGAGAAAGGTGTACAGTTTTGGAGACATTTAAGCTCATAGCAGCATGCCCTCAATGAACTCTTTGAGGAACTTTAAAGGTTTAGAATTTTCTTCTAAAGAAATGAGGAAGTCAGAGTAGAAGAAGCATCTGGATTTGTATTTGAAGAGTCTTTTTAAACAGTAAGAGTCTAAGTCATATGGATGCAATAGGTACTGTTTGGATAAAGACAGAGCCTTTCAGCTTGCCACATATTCCATCATCTCATTTCAGCACAGCTCAAGTGCAATATAAAACCCCAGCACCATTCCCACTTCACTTCTCACAATCCATCTTGTGGCAAATGCTACAGGATTTGGACTCTGTTGCCCAATTCTCATCTCCTCCACAGTCTTACACAACCAGAGAATATCACTCAATTTGTGTTGCAGTTTTCTGACATCAACAGCCAGTATAATGATATATTTGCCAGCTTAACAAAGATACAAGGAGATAAAATGTTTTTTAAGCATGGTCAGACAGTGTTTCTCTTTATTTACAGATATCTTTAACCATATAGTTGCTGAAGGGACCTATATAATAGGACAAAACAATGAGAAGGTAATTTGGAGATCAGGACTTATTCCTATCATGAGAAAACTGCAAGGAAAGGCTGCAGGCTGGCAATAAAGGCTCTAGACAGGATGCAAGAGCATCACAGTTATATATGACAAAAACAAATGATCCCTAAGACATGATTTATACACATAATGCCTTTAAAAATCTCAAACTTGATCTGAGAAGAGTTGGAAACAAAGTTATGGATGCTTCCCTGGTGACAACAGAATATAGGTGTCTTCCTGTGTCAGTAAGGTTTAATACAAAAATAAGTGATGTATCTTGCTTGTGGGAATCACTGCTCCCGTCATTAGTGTAGAAAAGACAAAATAAGTCACTAGAAGTATGGTTAGTTTATTGAGAGAGGTGGGAAAAAAAAAACCTCACCCAAAACAAGTCTTATTTCCTTCTTATCTTATATCATGCATAACAATTTCTGTGACAAAGTATGTAGGGAAAAATTGCAGTCTGGATATGGAAAGATTTCTAAGCCATTCAGCTTCAGGGACTACACAGAAAAGGAGGAACCAGGGAACATGGCTGATTTTCTGACAACTGCAAAGACCACAACAAAAATAAACTCTGATCACAGAATGACAGAATATGCTGAGTTGGAAGGGAGGCACAAGGACCATTGAGTCCACCTCCTGACCCTGCTCAGCACCATCCCCAAGAGTCACACCATGGGCCCAGAGCATTGTCCAAATGCTTCTTGAACTCTCTCAGCCTTGGTGCTGCGACCACTGCCCTGGGGAGCTGATCCAGTCCCCAACCACCCTCTGGAGAAGAATCTTTTCCTAACATCCAGCCTAAACTTCCCCTGACACAGCTTCATGCAACTCCCTCAGTCCTGTCCCTGGTCACCACAGAGAAGAGGAGATCAGTGCCAGCCCCTCCTCTTCCCTTCATGAGGAAGTTGTGACTGCAATGAGGTCCCCCCTCAGTCTCCTCTTCCCCAAGCTGAACAGACCAAGTGACCTCAGACACTCCAAATCAGAGACTAAAAATAATTATACAGCCCAAAGTGCAAAGGAAGACATTGAAATAGAAACTTCTCCCTCTCTCTTTTTAAAAAGATTTAACACTTTGCCAAAAACACACTGAGAAAGTCTGAACAATTTTGAACTTATTCAGCACAGAGAGAAATAAAGCTCAGATAAAAACAATTAATCAATTGAAATTTGCCAGCCTAATAGCTAGCAAAAAAAAAAAGTGCAAATAATTCAGACGATGGTATAGTTTTGTGGAAGTCACATCATTTTTTTTCTAGGGGAAGCATAGGGAAGAGGAACTAACACATACCAAGTCATTTTCTCCACTGCCCTAATTATAGTGTTTAACTTGCTCACTGCAATTTTACAAATCCAAACTATTATACTGGAGAAAATACTGGGCAAAGAATCAGGATTTACTTTAATTATAGGATTTTCAAAATGATAAATGAAACCTTGGGGAAAAGGTGCAGGTTAAAAAAAAATCCATTTAATGTGGCCTGGAAGTGTCAATGAGAAATCTGAGATACTGAGAAAGAAATAACTAATGTTCCAAAGGATAAATGTGGTTAAAGCCTTCAGTGATTATTAGCTTCTTGAATTATGATTCTGTACTGTTTTCAGGGGAAAATAAAAATGTTATCTATAAAAGTCTAGATAAAAAAAGTATTGCAAACCAAGTAGTTTAAGTGGCCTTTGGAAATGTTAAAGATTGAAGTTATAGACATGAGGAACTGCTACACTGGAGTAATAAGCTGATGTCATTATCTCAGATCAAATAATGAAAACCTTTTCAAGGAGTTATGCTGCTAGAACAGGAGGTTGTGACAATATAATCCATTTAGCTCCACAGAACCCCAGCTTTGTTTTGATTTAAGCTCAAGAACTGGAATAAGCCTGTCTCAAAAATAGAAACACTAGCATCAAGGCTTGATTAGAGAAAGTCTCTTATCTTCTCTGCTGTTCCACTGAGAGGCTGTCAAGTATGCCTGGCTTTTGCTCAGACAGAGGGAAAACAAGTCCCTTCCCTCTGGGGATCTGAGCTCTCTCATCCCATGACTCCTGCTCATGCCAGGAGGAAATTCTTGTTTTGAAAGAAGAACCTGGCCCCTTCTGTGGGAATTACCATGGAGGAAAGGCAGGCTGCTCTAGGAGGCAGCTTCTGACAAGAGATGCAGAATTTACTTCTTTGGCTATGCACTGTAGATACAGTCCTTTTCTACATATATAGCAGAAGCACAGTGCTGCAGTGAAGATCATATAATGGCCAAGTAAATAGGGGAGGTTAATTCAAGAAAAGCTCAGGAGCAATCACTTTTTAATAATTTATATTCACAGTGCAGCTATATTGCAGGGCAGATTAACTTAGCCACACTGGTTATTAAAAGGTTTTGATGCAAGGAATAAACATATTTTTACATGCCTATATGAACACCAAAACCACCAAGTCCAGCAGAAATTATCAGAAGTTGTTTGTAGTTACACAACTATGTTTTCTGGTATAAATAAATATATATATATTCATATAATTAAAGCCTGTGTCATAGCACATGAAACAGAGAACCTCTACATTCCTCATTTTGTGTGTATCGAGATGGACACCACAGGGTTTTACAGATATATTTGAATGCTGCAGATGTGGCTGAAATCAATGAAAGCTGAACCTAGAGGGCTATAAAATTCTAAATGCTCTTCAGGTTCTGATAGCTCAAATGAGACATGGTAGACTAAGCCAGCACATTTTACTTTAATATACCAATATTTCCTGTTTTGATTTACAAAATCTTTCAAATCCTTTTTTCAAGATTCTCTTACCTACATCAGCCTTCTCTCATCAGCAGTTAAACCCTGGCCCACTGGCTCCATGTGTAAACTACACTTTCTTAGTTATTCTTAGCTGTGTCCATGACCTTAATTCTTTAGGCAATCACTCTCTATCTGCTTCTTCATTTTAAATTTCTCAACTTCAATTTACTCCCATTTCAGTTAATTTCTTCATCATCTGACTTTTATCAGAATCCTTGTCCCCATCTTTCCATTCTGCAATGCAGCATTTGCATCAGGTATTCTTCCTCTTCCCCTTTCACCAGATGTGGGCACAGATGCTGCAGAAGATGAGGAAAAGACAGATAGCTTCCCTGGTCCATGCTTTAATATCCATGTTTATCCTGGTCCAGAACAGTTACTGCAGACCAAGTTCACACTTTTGGTGTAGCATGAGCTCAATGATGAGGGAATAATTCGACATATCAGTCAGTAAAACTGCTTGAGCATGTACAAATATATTACTTTAAGATTCTGCCTTGGCTAAATTTCTGCAGTATTTCAGGCACTGAAAAGCATACATTCTGACAAAAAAAAAAAAAAGGTGCTGATACTAAATTTAAAATCATTGTTAAAGAACTGTTGATATTTTTCAAGTTTATCAGAATTCTTTCTAAATGAAAGTTTGTTTTAGGAATGTTTTCTTCCTGAAAATGAGTTTAATAAGTCTTGTATCTAACATTTAGCCAAAGCTTAATCTTATCTTCTCATTACAAACAGATGACAGCTTGATTAACTTTCAGAAGAGCCAATGAACCAGTTTTGCCCATGAAGATTTCCAGCCAACAAATTCTACTCTTTAAGCAGATGTTGTTTAGGCTGCAGTACATAAGATTAAAATCTGTATTCTGCCACCACCATTTTTTTAACCTTAAAATGATATAAAACACCCAGATTTTTTCTTCAAAATAAATGCCTATATAAAACTTCTGGTTTTTGTAACGTTTCTGCCACAGCACTGCAATTACAGTCAAGTTAATTTAGCTCAAAGATTCCAGACTATTAGGACTAAGGAAAGTACATGTGCAATTTATTCTCTAATGATATTGTGTAAAGGCAAACCTATCACTTGCTGCTGCTGTTGAAATACACAGCCTTAAATGAAAAAGGAAGCATAAATTAATTAGACACTAAAGTGTCAAGGTTTTAATGACCCCTCTACTGGGAAGCAGTGAATAACAGAAACCTTTAAACAGCTGATTAGAATAACACTCATGTGCCAGCAATGTTATTTTAATTTAGTAGTTTAAGAGATACTCTGTTGGAAATACAAGAATTCAGAGCAACAGTTCTTTTACTTTGCTAGCCAGAAAATAATAAGTTGCACTTAGACATTTTATAATCAATTGTGTATGAATTAATAGTCTAAGAAAATTCCACCAACCCAGTCAGGTTACAGCACCAGCTACCTCCTCTCAGCTCTAAGCCAAGGGAAAGCAGCACTGGATTAGCCAGCATGGAGCATTCCAGCTGCAAACAGTGAAATCCAGACTCTTTATCCGGTCAGTAAGAAGGGCTGGCAGCCCCTCTCCCCACCTGCACATCCAAGAATGCCTGGATGGAGCAGTTAACTCATCACAAGTGTTTGCATGGCAGCTTCTCCTCACAGCCTGATCCACAGGTTGCATCTCCACCTTCCATCCTGTCTCACCTCCTTGCTGAGGAGGGGATAAAGAGCAGATATTCTTTTCCTTTCACTGGTACAGCTCTCCTGTTGCTTAGATGAACGAGCTGAAATCTTTGTGTCAAATATGCACTCTTGAGGACAGCTGGTAACACTGGGAATAGCACTGTTTTCAGTCTGAGGCACTTGCTGTATTTGTTTATGGAAAACAGCATCCTCAACTAATGATGCAGTTACCCTGGAAATATTCCAATTCAGTTTAAATTAAAAACATCACTTCTACTAAGAGAGCTGGCATCTCTAGAGAAAGGAGGAACAATTTTCCCCTTCCATTGCAGCTCTGGTGGGGTATAGGACAGAGAGTTCTCCTTGGTGATACAGGGAAATGAACCCACATCTCCCAACTACCATGTTTCTCTAAGTAGGATGAAAATAAGTTATTTGGAGGTATGTCTGCAGTCCTTCTTTCTGGTCTTTTTCTATTTCTAAAAAAAATTTTCTTGCTTTTATAATCAGCAACAAAAACCAAAATCATTTGTTCCCCTGAGGAAAACGCAATTTCCTAGGCTAGAAACTCATTTTCATTTTCTTGAGACTATCTCAGCACTACACTTTGCAGCTGTAGAACTGCCAATCCACCTCAGAACTGTGATATCACTAACCACCAGCCTACATACCCCAAAAGGTGGGATTCATCCTCAACCTAGAGGACACAGGAACAGCATTAAAAGTAAAGATCGAGGGCAACCAAATTCTAAAAAGCTGGTAGTTAGGGAACTTCTCTGAGAGAAGTCTGGACACCTAATATTAGGAGTAAAAAAAAGGTTACCCATTTTTTTAAAAGGTTGCAGAGTTCCAGGTTGGGCTGGTTGCTGGCGGAGGAGAATTCTTTGTTAACTTCATGTTGTAGTCACCTGTTAAGAGTTGGTCGTTGACTCCCTACTGTTGGGAATTCCCCTTTTTGTCAGTACCCCCCTGCCTGCTGCCAGGTGGATGACCCCTCTGGACAGTGAAAGGAGGGGACACCGGAGGGCACGCAAATGACCTCGGAGCCAGCATGCCATGGGAAAGCCACCCCTCCAAACTTACCAAAAAGACCCAAAAAACACGAGCCAACGCAGAATTAAGAGATCAAAGTGATGTCTGGAGGTGAGGAACAAAGTCCAGAGCCTGGAGAGACGCTGAGACCCTTCTTTGCCCCTCGCTCTAGCCAGGAGGACCTCGGCTAGAGGCAGGGCCCTGGAGGTGAAACCAAAAAAGTGAACAAGTGATTTCCTAATGCTCTCCTGAGGACAGAACCCCCAGCTCTGCCCACAGACCAGTGGGCAAACCTGCTCTCTTCCTCCTTCTCCAAGTCATTCCTGGGAACTCGACAGCAGACAGC
Organism: Ammospiza nelsoni; assembly: GCF_027579445.1. Taxonomy (NCBI): domain Eukaryota; kingdom Metazoa; phylum Chordata; class Aves; order Passeriformes; family Passerellidae; genus Ammospiza; species Ammospiza nelsoni. Next base: position 53,115,820 of record NC_080638.1, on the reverse strand, counting down.
ATGAGTGCAGGCCCGTCGGTTCTCCTGCCGGAAGTGGTCACTTTTAATAAAGGCATTAAAAAGCAGAAAGGTCTCCTGCCCCCGTTTATTTCACCCAAGGTAAGAAGGCCAGCTGCTTGCTTTCAGTCTTGGGTAAACTCTGCCTCATGTCTGAGGCCTGTCAGCTCCGGCCTGCCAACAGAGCTCAGCTGCGGCTGCTACAGTGTGGTGGTGATGTGCCTTGGTGCTGCTGGCTGCCAGCCCCTTCTGAGTGCTCTGCCTTCACCCTGCCTGCTCCCAGGAGAGCATCCTCCTCACTCCAGCCCGCTCTGCCGCTGTGGCTCTGAGCCATGCACAGCAAACAGAGCACTAATGCAGTCCCTCAGCACAGAGCTCTGAATAGATGTCTCTTTGCAAGGCTCCCGTGGTGTGTAAATGTCTCCTACCCTTCCTGCTCCCTGCTGAAGGACTAAATGTTTGCTTTTCAGGAGCTCCTGATCTTTTGCTTAACTTAAAGTTGACCATTCAGCCCAGGCATAAAGAGGCATTAATTAGATAGCCTAGAATGTCAACATTATTAGAATTACAAGGTTTTCTGCACTTGAAATTCTTTCTTTGCTCTTTGAACAGGAAGGCCTCCCAAACCTTACCAAAAAAAACCCCAAACTTGAATTCAGGCTTATGTTATGATCCTTTTCATTCATATCCCTTTTCCCCTCTGTACTTTTTGAAGGAAGAGGTTTCTAGCAGGGAAGGGAAAAGTCTGTTTTTGCTGTTTTTTTGGCTGTAGCCATTGGCTTTACCCATGGAAAGCCTTTCCCACAAAATTAAAGCTTGAAATTTATGCAGATGTATCTCTACATAAAACATCCCCAGATAGTATTTTTAAAATTTTATTAGTAATAATGAGGGTTTGAAACTTATCCCTACAGAGTGATTTTAGCATTTTTAATGATTGCATACCAAAGAACTGGAAGCCAATGTCACAAATCTACGTTACCTTTGTCCAGTACAACTAAGGCCCAGTTAAGTCAAAGCAATGTCTTTAAGGATAACGTTAAATATAAGCCATTCACTGCAGTGACACGAACTCCAGCACTCCACTGTTCAGCACAGTGTTCTGGTTTCTGCAAGGTTGTTTTTCCAGTGCCAGGATAGGTTCTAGTGGGAAAATTCCTTCTTAAAACTCTCAAGTTCTATGACAAAGAGAAACTACAAATGCCATTCTGTGTCAATCTGTGCAAAACAGAAATAGTTCCACTCGTGTACAGACTCAGCTTTTTTGCTCGGGACTGACACAGCTTCTCTTTTATCTCTGAGTCAACAATATGTGGCCCACAAGATAGAACTGCAAATATCTTCGTTTCAACATAGAATTTGATATCTGAGTAGCTAGATGCACTTTTATTCAGTCTAAAGTATTACTTGTATCTTCTGATTTTAGGTGTTATGTCAAAGCTAATGTACCCACGCATCCAGTTAATTTGTAAAAGTAAAGCCTGACAAATTCTAGATGCAAACAGGGCACATGTTGGGCTATGTTTGGCAAAATTTTGCAATGAACAAGCAAAACCAGTCCCCATCTAAATAACCTATCACTAGTTCTCCCCATGTTATCATTTAATATATGAAATCCAAACATGCCATTTCAGTTTAGATTACCCTGATGTTTAAATTAATATCTTAGCAAACAAGACCTTGCTCTCAATTTCTTTCTGTACTAGTAAATAAGAAAATCCCATGAAGTGTAAGGACAGATGATACAGAAAATTATATTTTCCTTCCATCTCCATAGTTGCTTCCTCTGTGACTGCTAGTCAGGAGGGCATTGAGAATAAAGACAAGCAGTTTTGTCATTCATGTACATAGCATGTACATGGAACTCTTTCCTCAATTTTTGATTGGTGAAGCAAAACTTCAGTCAGGTAGAATTTTCAAATGCTGACACTACTTCTGATGAATTCCAGTTCAGAAGTCAAATTCACTCAACTTCAGTCTCTTATCTCCTTTTGTGGCTGCATAGACATCAGCTCCATGTCAGATTCTCTGTCAGCATCTGTACAAGCAGGGTGTAGGAATTATCCATGTTTGAAGCTAAGTGTCAGTAATAGATTTTTCAGTATAGAGCCAGTCTTCCTCATCAGTTTTAATCATATTCCCATACACACTGAAAATTTCCTCTGAATAAATTGTGGGAGAAAGATCAGTTGTGTATTTGACAGTGATCTTAATCATGGTAGGCTCCTTTTTTTTTCTTCCAAATCCACAAATTAAAGGAGTTTTGCTCTACTGACGGTACTCCATTGTCAGTCAAGAAGCCACATGTTGGCCTTTCATTCTTTGTTCTGCCTTGTGTTTCAGAGAAAAAAGAGAGGATCATGCAATTCTAGGGATACTCAAACTCTCTTACAGCAGTTTGCTGACAGATCTGACATTGATAATCATATTTATTGCTGAATAGAATCTTGGAATAACAAATTATAAGGGAGTCTATAAAAAAGAGCCAGAGATTTTGTGTCATCTATAAAACAGAATTAGTAAAGATCCCATGGACAGAAAGTTGACAGGTAAGGCTTTTTGTCCTACCTTAATAGTAATGAATAATCAAAATATCCCACATTTCAGAATGAAAAACTCTTTGAGTTCCAAGTAGGAAACTTCAGTCAAAACCTATGGCTTGGACTATGACTAATAAAATTCAATGAAATTCATGAGTGTACAATAAAGAATTAGTGGCTGAGTATAAATCTCCAGACAGTGATTAGAATATTCATTTTATTCAGTCGATGTGTTTGGGAGTCACTGGATGACACCAGCTGACTGACAGAGGTGCTGTGGAGAGTGAAGCCTGAGCATGTTTTAGTAACAATATAGTAAAGGTTTGTCTGATACAGTTTGTTCTGAAAATACATTTGCTCTTCTACAGAACATATTGTTTTCAGGTACCATACTGCCCTTTCAGGTACAAGGCTGAAAAAATGGCAAACTGCTCAAAACAGTGCATTTTCTTCAAACTGATAGGGATGTTTCTTTCCAATTCAGCCTCTTTAAAAAAGAAATTAAGAAAGCAAACTCTGACAATCAGCCATTTCAGATGATATTTCAGCATTTTAAGCCCCTGATATACCTGTTTTCTAATTTTAAATAATAATCTGTTTGGGTACATCACAGCAGTGGTGTATGGACTGCAGCAGAGTATATACTTGTGTTCGGGTTTCATTCTTCTCATACTGAACAACCTCTCTCAGCACCTTCCTGGTTCTCTGCTCTCAGTGTGTCATAACTCTTCCAGCCCATGTTCCATGAGCTCCTACAACTCCTGTGTGGATCCTGGGCATTCTATTACCTGGCAAGGCTTTGTCTTTGTGAGATAAGTACACACTTGGAAATGGATAACCAAAGACTGACTAGCTTTCCCAGGCTCACACATTAAACAGTGGAAAGGACGTAAAAATTCAAAAGGCCACCTTACTTACCAAGCCACCTCTGGTTTACAGAATTTAATCCTTTATTTCCATTTCACCTGCATTTCCCTCTCCCATTCTGCCTTCTAAGCCTTGGAACGGCTTCTCATTTAACCACATGGCAAACATTCTTCCCTATTTCAAATCTGTTTCGGGGTTATGTCGTTGCCAAAAGCATCTTCACAACTGTGAGCTTTTATTTCGCTCAATAATGAGGCTTCATTTTTCCTAGAGCCACAAAAGACTTTCTACAACACTGAAAATAAAGTAGCCACAAAGAGAGATGCTCTCTTGAGACCTGTCTTTGGTGGCAACAACACAATGTGAGCTTTTGATCCTCTGCAAGACTTTTATTCACAGATCAGCTTGGCTTAATGTCAGCAATAATAGAAGTGATGTTATTTTCCATTTTCCAATAACACCTTTATGGCATTATGTTATTTTTTCATTTTCAGTTAATACTTGCAATAAGACATACATCAAGCCACAGCTGGGAGAGGACTTGATTGAAAGACAATTTCCCTTGCAGTGAGTGAGTGACCTTTCTTAAAAGAAGTTCAGAAGCTGTGCTGGAAACCATTCATTCATTTTATCAAATAACAAATAGCTACATTCAACTTTGACTTGTTGCCAGCACCTCAGTTCCTCACATTCAGTTTCAGTATAATGCACAGACTAACCATAATAATTGATTAGAACTATTCTCTAAAATGGTCCAAAATCAAACCCTCTATTTTGATGTCAGGATCTGGATATTAAAAATATTCTATATCTTCTCAGCTTCCTCTGGTTTATTGATGACTAGCAGTAATGGAAACAACCAGGAGTTTCCACAATAGGTGAAACTGCTCTCTCACATGTCCGTATAGTGGATGCAGGCAAACTCTAGAATTTCCCCTTCTCTGCAAAATTCTTGAAACCTATAGGGATATACCCCTTACAGGACTTTGATCTTTTAGGAAGGAAGACAGAACAGGAAATGCCAACGTATCTGAGCTAAACAAAGACAGCATTAGAAGCACAATAGGCAGAATTCCATTGTTCCCTGCCCCTTCCTTTACACTTTCTTTTCATTTTATCATGTACAAATACATTTAAGTCCTCTCTTTCTTTAATTAAAGTTACTGGTTCTATACCTCAAGGATAAATAATATTTATTATGTTTTCTTCTGCTTTGTGTAATGTGCTCATCTTAGAGTATTTAATCATATTTTTGCTTATGCCCATTGGTTGAATGATTTTTCCTTTCTTTTTTTTATTTTTTTATTTTTGGAGTGGAAGCTTTAAGCAGATTATGCCTTTTCTGTCAACGTAATCCAAGACTCATAAAAATGTGCTTGTTTTGTTACAAATAAAAGTTCATTTTCCACTTAAAAATAATTTTTTAATTAGAGAAAACTTGGACCAATACCCACTGCATTTTTAAAAGTAAAATTTTTAGCTTAGTTGTGCAAAATTACTTTAGGCATAGTGGAGGTGTTCAAGATGTAATTGGACAGGGTGATAGATGATCTCACCTAGGCTCCCCATCTGTGAGAGATGGAGAGAGGCTGGACCGGATAAACTTTTGAGGTCCCTTCCAACATTGCCTGCTCGATTCCTCACTGCTTCCTCCTTTGCCTTGCAAAAGCAAAGCTTATCCAGTAAACATTCCTTCCATTTCAATCCTCAAACTTGTATTTTCGAGGTCAAAATGAGAAATGCAGAAGAACTCGAAATACAATGTTACTGGTGACAAAAGCTTGTAACGAAGGCAGATTTCTAGCTGAAACCATTTTTATTTGGAGCATTTGATGCCGTGTTTTTGAGATAGCCAAAATTCTTGAATGACCAATGCAATGACTGTAAATACACACTGAACACTAAATTTGGTCCCTAATCTTAATTAATCCCTAATAAATTGCTGTGCAGAAAATGGTATTTTTTATGGGCCGTGTAAGGATTTGCAAGGTTGCTGTCATGGTGCTGTGTAGCTCACAGCATACATTCCAGAGCTTCTTAACTCTTAAACTACATTGTAGATAAAGTAATGCATTTTCCATTCAAAAAGTTGAGACAGCCTTCCTGAAATTTGCATTAAAAATACTTCATAAACTTTATGGCAATTTTTAAAATGAAGTATTCATATGAGGTTTTTTGGGGATTTACTTATCACCAGTAATTACAAACTTGTAAATCCTAGTGCAAGCCTATTCCTAGGCACGGACTGTATTTATAGTGGTGACACAATATTCCAGCTTAGGTATCTAAAGTTAGAATTCCAAATCCATACACTAAGGAATAAAAGAAGAACATACTGATTTTAGACTGTACTTGTTCTAAGCAATAAGAACAGATAAGTGTAAAAATACAGGTGGGGAGGTGGGGAAAGAGGAATAGAAATCACAAAAAATGAAAGGGGTGTTATTTCTGGAAAATCAGCAGCATAGAATGGATGGATGCTGGTTAGGTAAAAGAAGCAGCTGCTGAGGAATACTTTCTGCATTGAACTCAGGAAAAAAAATAGTTGAACCATTATATTGCATTGAAGTTAAGTGAAACCAGAGGGGTAAAAGTAAAATGGAAACAGCCCCAAAACACAATGTCATTGTGACTCTCGAGTGGATGGAGAGATCACTGGAGATTATTCAAGGTGCAGACATAATGGAAACAGGTGCAACAGCATATTTGGGTGAAATAGAAGAGCAGTAATAGCAAGGTTGTTATCTTAGCTGAGTTTAAACAGCTGAAAATTGGAGAAGAAACAGAAATGTGACAGAATCGAGCTCTTGCAGCATTTTGATAAATGATTATGAGAAATATAACTGTCCTGGCAGACAGAGCCAGGGTAGTGAACAGTATAAAGAAACATTCCTAGGCAATGGAACACAATTATCTAAACCATTACAATGACATTATAGCCTGACCCAGCTTTAGACTCAAGATATTTAGCCCTCGCCTGAATCCTGGACACAGTCTGAGAATCAATATGGACAAATAAACATTCCAAGCTATAATGTATAAAATAACTTTTCTATTTTGAAGACTAAGATCGAGAGTATGGACAAAGTTATTTTGTGACGGTCAGCCTCAATGCTAGAGATGCTAATTTATTGGTATTAAGATATAGTTCTGCTTTCAAGAGTAGAGCCTGCAGATGTGATCCCAAGACTAGTTTCGTGCATCACTTCCGTGGAGCTTGGACCCAAAAGCTGTTGAGCTGCAGTGGTTCTGAAGAAATTTCAGACTAACAATCTGCTTTGGCTATGTAAGATGATTGTAAGCTATTTTATGCTAAGAATATTGTATAATGTACTTTTACTATGAGCTGGAAAAATAGCTCTACAATTATTCAGTGAATTGGGTATTCCAAAATAGAGGTATTAGTAGCAGAAACACAGTGATTAAACCATGTCCAACATGGGAGAGAAAAAGTTCGGCCTCCAAAGCGCTCCCTGAGGAACAGAACACTGAGGAACTTTGCCTTATAAAGAGGTGTAATGAGCACAGAGGTGGAGGTACACTGCACTGCACTGTTAAATGTCCTTTCTGGGAAGCTACTGGGTAAACCATCTTGGGAAGGCAGTGGAACAAGCATAAATGCCAAAAGGCATGATGCACAGGCAGCTGCTAATTCATGGAAGTAGATAAAGTTACTCACAGTTACACCTCTTCTTTCTTTGAACCAAGGTTCATATTAAAACCATGCTGAGCACAGTGATGACATGGAAGCAATTAATGAGAACCCATGCCATTTTATAAACTGTAATACACCTCTTCTTTTACCCAGAGACAATTTCATCCATCATTGACTGTAGGCACCTCGGGAAAGTCTGGAAGAACTGCTGCTAAGCACAGTACTGCATAAGAAGTTCTAGCTAAAGAGCAGACAAAAGTAAGCTTCTTCTTAGCCTGCAATTAAAGAGAAGGCCTTATGAACAGAAAATGAAATTTCTGCAGCTGTAGTTTGTCAGTAGGTCTAATCTGAGCAATTTTCGGTCAGAGCAAAACAGGAACCTGTCTTCCTGACATAATCTATTACATGCATTAAATCTACATTGCTCTGAGAAATAGTACTTTAGCTTTTATAACTATTTCTGTCTGTACTTTCACCTACACAAAAATGCATTAACCAGATATGCTGTATTCTTGTCAAATTCTGACTTTGCTTGCTCTGAATTTATCCTGCAGTAGACAGGTAACTGTAAATACATTATTACCACAATCCAATCACAGCAAATATTATGGAGTGTTTGGGAAAATATTTCACCTCCTTGTTTGTAGCAATTGACTTGATAAAGTACTTTGTATTTTATTGTAAAATTATTAGCCTGATTGATTACTAGGACATAAGGTCTGAATATCTGCAACTGGAGAAAATTGCTACAGGAAGGAAGGCACTTTGCCTTCCTCTGAAGCAGCCTAATTTGATGTGGTACAGGATTTTATGTGAGATATATATTCCATTCCTGTGGGAAATATAATTTTCCAAACATTTTCTTGTGAGGGTTGTGTCTTTGAATAGGATGACATGCTAGAGCTGACCGTGTCACTCAGAGTCTTAGAGATGTACCAGGCTTCAGGCGCTCAGCAGGCTTTTGCTTGTTTCTTCTCTCTGAACACACCAAACCCGGAACATTGGTGACATCTGGAAAATAAGGTGACAGATTACATCAGAAAACTGCTGGCCAAATCAGATTTGCATCCAGAGGGATCTGGGATGGTCACTGTGGCCCAGGAACTTGCTAATAAGCAACCTCTCCTCCAAGGGTGAAAAGGCAAAGACCAAAGACGTTGTTAACCAAGGAGTGCTATTGTCCCCTGAGAAAACCATTGGTGCCTCAGGTCAGCAAACACTATCAGGAGACACAGTTATCTAGTTTTGTGTATTAGTGGGTCTCAAAAAAATTACAGTGCTGGAGGCTTGGGTACTACCACACTGAAACATCAGGGATTTGATTGAATTTTAAATAGCAGTAGCATTGAGCACTTCTGAAAATTATCATCTTCTAATATCGTAAAACTGTCTGAAATGCTCAAATTTGCATTCAGATCAGCAAAATGTCTTCATCAGAATTGCCTGAAAACATCAGCATTTCTATATGGTAAGTATGCTAGACTGGATGAGAATTTATCCATTTTCTTAATTCAATAGTTTCATCAATCCACCCTTCCTGCTTTCTTTCAAACAAACTTTTATCCCACATATGATAATTTCTCTAAGAAATTCCTGCTACCTGCTAGATTTCCCCTCTTAACCTGTGGTCTTCTGCATTACTTAAGGCAAGTTTCACACTTTTGAAAATAGTTCATTTGCAACAGACAGTCATTTCTCTTCATTTAAGAGTTTGATACAGTATTAGTCCTCTTAATTACTGTTTACCATAAGATTTTTATGTGGCATAAAACATGCTTGTCCTGGGAGCTCTGAGGCGGCTGTTCTGAACTTTGTAGGCATGCTTCTATTCCTCAGTTTTCTTCTTTTCTCTTTTTTAAGCTCAAAAATCACAAAATATTATGTAGGAATAATAGGCCCCAAAAGTGCAAATTCCATGTAAAATATAATTTTATCCAACCTTGTGACAATAACAACAGACAATCATTTTTGTTTTCCCAGTAGTAATGTGGGCAGAGGTTATTAGCTCTCAAAATCCTGGAGCAATATACAGTACCAAAGTAAAAATCTGACTTCCCCCATAAACAAACTTTCTCCTCTAAGAAACACTTCGATCCACAAGTCTATTGAGCAAAATAAACATGAATACTCAAATACAATCCTTATGTTTCACAAGAGGGAAGGTAAGAGGAAAATATCACATACAGCAACAATAACCAGAAAATGCAATAATGAGAGTCTCTGTTTTGTTGGTTCACCATCTACCCCTGTAACCCTTCATCACTACCTGAGTACTTTTGCCAGACTGATTGTGAATTTCTATTCTGTATCACTTAATGCCACCTACCTCATTATAATCCTCTTGACAGCACAGAAGAGATGATCTGATGGAGCAAGATGACAGAAATAAAAGATATTTTAGCAGAAGAAAGCTTCTTTAAACAATGTGTTTCTGAAGGGAAATTCATCAAGGACAAGAGCAGCAACAGAGTAATTCTTCAATAGTTAGGACATGAAATACAGACTATTGTGTAAAACACAACTTTGCCAAATTCCATATGGGAGATTGAAACACAGCACTATGGGCAGATTTGCAATAAGGCATTGGGGCAATCCAGCAGTATCCTTATGTAACAATCCTAAATGGAATATCTGTCAGTTAAATGGGATTCTGCCAGTTTAATGACAAATTCAGTCTAAATATCTGAAGATCCTTCAAATTTTGGGATGATTAAAAATTGGACATTAATCTATACATAACCATTTGGATGATGACATTTTGAGCCTTCTCATTGCCAGAAACTTATTAAAAGTTTATTAAATTTATCTCTAGTATCTATGCACCTACAGAGAATCACCTAGAACTTGCATTTTTGAGTTTAATCATTACTGCAGCAGATGCTATTATTTTTCCTCAGTAGAATCAAATAGTTCCAAGAGCAATTTGGGTTAGTCTCGATCAGCACTTTCCAACACATTAATTCTATTTGGAGCTGGTTCATGTTTTTTGAGGGGTTATGCTGTTTACATCATATCCTGAAATGTCTTTAAACTGCAAATTGCAATGTGAACAAAGCGTCATTTGCAGCTAATGAAAACTTGTTTTATAAGTCAGGCATGATACAAATCAATTAATTAGTTTAAAATAAATTTTGGATCTTTATTTTGGGGTTTCCTACTTTTGTTTCTATGCAGTTGCAACATTAGTGAATGTTTTTTCTAAAGCACAGCTTCCTCTTCTTATAAATTAAATCCAGAAATGACATGACTCCATGATATGAAATCGAAATAAATTGTTAGATATTTAAAAGAGAATACATTTTATAAGACTCAGAATTTTTTAAAATTTCTGATTAACATGATCGGTGGCATAAAAAGTTGAAAATTTATTTTCCCTTTGAGAATTACCTTAAGAATTCTAATCCTGGGCTGTTAGCATTTAGTCAGTGAAGAATTCTGGTGCTCTTTGTTGGCAGAAGCAATCCATCAATCCCTGGAAGAGACACACTACATCTCAGCAAAGAAAACAGCCCACAGCATCACCAACCTGCAAGTGCCATGCTCCATGGTAGAATGGCATGTCGCATCCCATTAGCAGTATGTTAATGACACCTACCTTGAAACATAATTTTCACTTTTCAGAGCTGATGGGTATTGGATTATGGTTGAGGTTAGAGTTACAGGGGGACCTTGGTGAGTTGGAAAGTTCTGTTTGTTCTTCATATTCCCAAATAAAGCAGGTTGTTCAAAGCAAGGCCCTAAAACACTAGCTGTATTAAGTCATGGGATGAAACACGACTCTAAAGCAATCAATATTTTCTCAGGCATTCAAGCAAGAATAATTATTTTGGAAATAGTCAATCAACTTCTTCATACCAAGAAGTGACATTATGTCTAAATCTCAAGTAATATTTCCTGTCTTTAGTGCCTTACAACACTGCATACTATTTAATTTGCATTCTTTTTTTCTTGAGATTAGGACCAATTAGAAAAATTGTACAATGTCAGTTCTAAAAAGCAACTTTTTTCTAGAAACCAGACATGTTTATAGTTTGGAAGACCTGTTTTCTCACATTAGCTAGCATGACATAAGGCCATAATTTAAATATATTTAGCAAAAATCTGTCTAAATAGAGATTAACAGATATATGCATTTTCACAAATCATTTTGGCATCTGAGGTCTGATTTTGCTATTTTGCCTTCCCTGGATCTTCTTGAGGCAATTGTAGGAGAAATAACTAGAAAAGCAACATTGGCAACGTATTGGAAAAATGATGGTTACAGATGGTGTAAAGAATGCTATCCTGTTGAAAATCTATAAAGACTTGGAGCAACATATAAAAGAAAGAGATATAAAAATACTTTATAAAATCGAAAAGCATTCTAGTTTAGCAGAATGTTTTATCTGCAGAGTTAAAATACACTTTAAATTTGAAGGCAGGGATTGTAACAGGTCATGTCCTTAGCATTGCTGACCCAAGGTGAAGTCCAAGATGCTCCAAGCTATATTGTCAATGCCTTCAACAGGATAATACTATATTCCCTACTTTTAATAATGTTCTCAGCTTGACACCATCAAATTATTATATGTTTCTTTTGACAAAGGTAAAGTTTGTATTTCTCAGAAGTCATTACATATGACATTTGCAATTATCTTTTTTTTACCTTTTATTTTGTAATAATAAAAGTGACGAGGTTTACTGGAACACAAAATCTAACCTATTAATGTCCAGAACGACCATCTCCCAGGAGAAGGGTGGACTCTTCACCAACGCTCTCATTACCAACATCAATTTTCTGTGCATGCTATGGTTTCCATAGAGGTGTTTGGATGCTGACACAAATGTGAGATGAATGAAGACTGTGGGAATCTGTGCGTAGGTGTGCAGTAGCCAGGCTGCTGGGAGTGGAGCGTGACTGATGTGCAGATAGCAGGCTATGTGTGGAGAATGATAAACGTGGCAGGGGGGAGGGAAGAGGAGTGCACTCGTGAAAGGGAACTTGCTTTCCCCTGCCTGACTTTGCAGCACACCCCCTCTTTCAAGGTTATCTCCTCTCTCCCCATATTCGATTACACTTGACAGTGATGAGTGCTGCAGCCAGATGAGACACACTTATTTTGCTGAACAATCCCAGGGGACTTTGAAAGACAGAACAATCCCCCAGCCAAGGAACAACTTAGGTCTCCAGGATACAAGCTGGGCATTTTTATTTTTTCTTTAGAAACAGAGATTCAAAGCAGCTGAGGTTATTTGTAGACTGAGGTCAAACCCAGCAAATATCCAGATTATCAGTTTTAAGGGATGACTTTATATTTACCCAAAAGTCCTGCTACACCAATATAAAGCATTTGCACGACCAGTCCTTCCTGGGACTTCTGTTTTCAGTGATCCACTCCAGTCACCAACCACACATGAAGTTCCCCAAGGCTGGCCAAGAGACACAGACAGACACACAGGGCAGACACAAGGCGAGGGCTCAGAGGAGCCTCTGGGAGCCCCTGGCCCTGGCTGCACCCTGACAGTTTTCCTCTGTAGGTTTTGAGTTAGCAAAGGGGTATCAATGCTCTCTTTCCCTGGTGCTGCAAAAATTTTGTACAACTGTTGTTGGACTGTCAGGGAAGGATTCTGAAGCCCATTGCCAAGCCCCTTCTGTTATTTTGTGTCTTAGTGTTTGAAAATACTCCCCATAGGAGTGAGTCCTCACCAAAGGACTGGGTAATCTTCTTTCTCCAAATTTCCTGCTTACATCATTCTGTGAAGGGAGGATGAGCAAGACCAATTAAAGACATTAAATTCATTGTAATGGCTGGTCACTTTAATGAAAAACCCTATATTCACACACAAGTGGCTGTTCCATTTTACTGTGTTCCTGACTTTTGTACCACGAAAGCATGAATTATTTGCAAATCAAAATATGTGTACATATTTTGTACATTTATATAAGTGTACATTTGTACACTTGTACGTTTTGTACATTTATATAAATGTATGTATACACATACAACAGGGGACAGGTTTAAATTAGCTATTGGGAGGAAATTCTTTGCAGTGAGGGTGCTGGAGACTGGAACAGGTTGCCCAGAATAGCTGTAAATGCCCCATACCTGGTAGTGTTCAGGACAGGTTGAATGGAGTTCTGAGCAATCTGGTCTAGTGTAATGTGTCCCTGGCCATGGCAGGGGAATTTGAAATAGATTCTCTTTAAGATCCTTCCCATCCCAATTGAATCTGTGATTCTGTGAAATTTAGTAAAATTTCTAAATTCTCAAGAATTTGTTACACTCCATAGCAATTTGTTTCAGGAAAATCTACTGTTTAAGTGTTACATTTTATTTTTCACCGGGCAGTTTTTCAGCTACCAACCTCTGGTTATTTTATATCCAGATTTGAGGTGATGAGGGTATTTATAACAAGGATTTAAAACATTATGCTGAAAGAAGGTGACACTAATAGACACTGAACTTTCCAAAGCTCCTATTACTGTTCAACTGTGACTCTTTTAACATGTTTTACCTGAATTCATTATAGATACAGTCTTCATAGTCTCTTAGAAAATACTTGAAGTTTCTGGCAGTATTTCTGTGGCAATGCCTATTATTCATCCAAGCTGAACTGGAGGAGCTAATCCTTGTTTTGTTTGGTGCAATAAAAATACTGTCCACATAAAGTTACCAACAAACTCTTATACAATCAATGACCAACTGAGCAATGGGATCAGTCTTGCCCTAGACTTTTGCTTTTACCTGTAAAAATTTGTCATACCAAATTTAAAAATATCTGCTTCGTTGGATTCTTTCTCTCACCATTCTGAGACATAACCCTCACACTGAATGAATTTTAAAATATTCAGTTCAAATCCCATGAAAGGCCAAGGCCAAAGACTTCAGTCACATTACTGCTGAAATTCAAAGTTAAGACTTGACTGTACTTTCTTTCCCTACTGCTGCTGAGGTTATTGTTAGCAATAATTTTACTGAGAAAAGAAGGTGGATTGAAAAAAAAAACTTCAAAAAGAGAAAGAATGAGTGGTTAAATAGCAGTGTTCTGCAAGATACACTTAGAATCAATCATTTTACTGTTTCCTCAGCCACTCTAGTGATAATAAATCCTGTATCTTTCTCCAAGCTCAGTGGTTGTGCCAGCCCTTCATCCTGAGAAACTTCGTGTGTCCTGTACAGGACTTCAGAGTAGGATTTTGGATTCAGGAGAAAGCTCTGCTCAAGGGGTTTGTTTGGTACAGCACACCAGCATGTGCAAAAGGAAAAGCAAGCCTTGAAGATAAAGAAATGGAAAAGGAGGTAGGGAAAAAAAAAGTTATTTGCAGCTCATGACAGATATTTTGTTTATTGAGGAGTTCTTCTGCCTTGACTTACTTTCCTTTGGTAACTGGAACTGGAATTCCATTGGTCTAATTTGGAAAAACATTTTTCAATCTACAAGACTCATAGGCAAAAGAGATATGCACACAGAACTGACAAGTATTTTGTCTCTCTAACCTCCCAGTTGCAGGTAAGGTAATGGCTAAAGCAAAATCTGCAAATAAAATCATGTTTTCTTTCATGTCAGCTCATTGGGAAAAAAGTTACATTTCCCATAAGAAATGTGATGGTCTTTCTCCCTTCCTTATACGTGGAGGTCCTGACATATAATCTGCACTTTTTCATTTGGTTCAAACTCACCAGTCTGCTTCTAGGATACAATGGAGTTTGAGGAGAAGACTTTGTTAGTCAAATGATCTTATAATGGAAAAACTGTTCCAGAATTTTCCAATGGCCTCACTGCTCTGGAAAAAAAGCAAAACCAACAATTTAAAAACAAAAACCAAAGCAACAAATGAAACCAAACAGTCCCTAAACACAACAAAACCAAACAGAATAAAGAGAAGCCAAACATTTTCCATGTCAGCATTGGTTAAAACAAATGGGTACAGAAGTAGGGATGCAGTTACAAGATGCTGTGGTTGCAGGAGCCACTCTACTACTGAAGAAACAAGTCATGAGCTACAAACCTCTGCTCTGTATCTGCACCTTGCACCAGCTGTTGGAAGCAATGAGTGATAGATTCCAGAACCTTCTTTTGAGTTTTGAATTCAGTGTCAGTCCAGAAGCATTAATCATTGCCTTTCAAGAAGCAAGACCTGGTAATCTTTTGTGGTGAGAGGAAGATGCTACTGTTAAGTTTGCCCCTGGGATGCTGTGAAGTTGTTTCACATTGTACAGTGACCAAAACTTAGTGGGAGCAATAAACCCAAACCTCCTGACAGCTGGTAAGTAGCAATTGTAAGGAGGAGCTTCTGAGCAAGCCCACTCTGGCTGGGATGCATGGTAGGAACTTAAAAGCAGCACTTCAATAACTTCAATACCTGTAGCCAGTTATCCTTCCCTATCCCCTGAGACTTTTGGGTTTTTTTACAAGACATGGGGTATGGCTAAACATTGGCCATCTCCCCACCTCAGGCTGGCAAGGTAATGATGCAGAGTATGGGTAACATCACAGTTCACCTCTGTCTCCACATCAGAGATGAAAGATCCAGTCCTCTGGGCAAACCAAATCAGCCAAAACCTGACTACTCAGAGGCATTTCCAACTGACAAATAGAGCAGAAATCTCTCTCTATCCTAAAGCATTCTTGGGCAAAAGACGAAATATGTTTCAAAATGCAGGGCTAAACTTATATATGCAGTGCAATACTGCAGATATAATAGACTATTGGACCATGATATACACTTTTGTGTTGGTCCCTCCACAGACAAGATTGTAAAAAACCATTTAAATACTTTAAATTATATCACTAAAAGTTTAAAACTCTGAGTGGTTCCATATATTAAATATACAGATACATGTGGATAATTTTATAACCATAATTATATCTCTTTATAATTGTAATGGTTTGACACCAATGAAACTCCAAAACTGTGTGTAGTTTTATATAGAAAATATATGGATACATATGGATGATTTTATAACCATAATTACATATCTTTATAATTGCATTGGTTTGTGTACACACACACAAAAAAATGCTATGTTTAATAGTCTTTCTCCCAAAATATCAAAGGTGAAACAAAAACCATAGTTTTTCACATTCATGTGATCCCTTTGGGGCAGTTTCTACACTCTTTTCTTCTGGGGCTCTAGATATAGCATCCAGCCACCAGGAGAGTAGCAGGTACTGCAGATTGACTGCAATCAGAGCCGTGTCCCCTTTTAAGAGAATTCAGTGGATGTTCCAAATGGAAAGATTTTGGCTTAACTTGGTTTCATACCTACATTCACAAACAATGCTGCCTCAATTGCTTTCAGTCTCAAGTGTGCATGACTAACTGGTAATTTCCTGCATTTGTGACATTCCATGATCTTGCTTGATGTTGCCAAAGTTTGTGACTACACAGAAAAGCAGTGGCAGGTTGAGAGTGAATGACCCCCGGTAAGTTATTTTGAAATTGCCAGACTTTGCTCTGCAAGTTTAGTCTCTCATAGCAACGTGGGCAGCATATTCTGTGCTGGCTTCATTAAAAGAAAACGATTCTGTCTTTCAGTTAAAAAAAAAGAAAAGCTGTAACTGTTGAAGCAGCATGCACCTAATAAGAGACTTCTAAATCTGGCTCCATCATTTCAGTCTGTGGACTAGCAGAACGGAGCTTGCAGAATCCTTCTCAAGTAAGTATTCCTTTCTCTTTACTGCATGGTTTTCTGTCTTTTCTTTTTTTAACTTAAAATTCATAACAGGTAGTAAAGAAGTCTTCAGCCTTGAATTAGTGGTGCTGCAATATGACAACTGGATGCCTGCTTTAAATATGAATTAACATGCTCTGTTGTTTCATTTGGCAGACATTACTGTCTTTAAAAGGAAATAGTTAATACATTAAGGTACAAGACAGCAAATTATATAGATGGAGCTTCCTAAAGCTGCAGTGCTGGAAAGCTAATGAAATGATTTATAATTGACTGTCATGATAGGGTTTTTTAAAATGAGTTATGTATCTTTTGTTTGCATAATGCACATCATGGAACATGTCTATTTGATCTCATCAAAACTGGAATATGTATTCTGAATGTGCTACTGGCCATTAAGTATGAAATTATCAAAATAATTTATATCTTCAAGAAAGGAAATATTCAGGCAGTGGCATTAATATTAATAAAGTTAATATGTACACATTAAACCTGGCTCAGGTTTGTATTAAATGATGAAAGAAAATATATGTAGTGCATTACTTTGTCTAATTATACAAAGCATTAGTCAAACATTGATAAACCCAACAGAGTATAGATGAAAAAATTGTATGAGAAACAACAGAGATGCATAACATTTGCCAAAACAACCAGCACTTACTGTAGCATGCTTTCTGCAAGAGTATTTAAACAGCTCTGAGGGACATGTCTCTTTAATATAATGAATGAGGTGGGACTATGGCCGTGGAAAGAAAATAAATAACAATATTTTCCTTTGTGTTTAAATTGCAAGTGTTCTAATAGAAAGGGGTTAGAAACAGGCAATGCAAAGGGCTACTTTTACATTTGGTATGCAAACACACATATATCCAAATACAAACAGACCTTTTTTGTTCTTATTTAGTCATACCTGCTTATCACCAATTCCTGTGACATGCAACTCTGATTGCAAACATGCAGGTTCGCAGCCCTCAGCAGAAATATATTATAGCTGCATCTGAGGCATTACAGCACCAGAACCAGTATTCTGGAAACATTTAGCACAAGCATATACTATACCTCCAAGTAGTATTATTTGTCACAGTTTTTTATGTAGGGAATATTGTGCTGCAAAAAAATTCACACTGTTTAGTTAACTTCTGCAGAAAACTACATAAATACTTCCCTCCTGCTCAAGTTACCCATCCCTCAACAACCCATGGTAACAGCGGTCGAGATTAAAATTACCACTTATTATTATTAAATTACCACTTATTTCTCTCAGTTATTTTCAAATTACTCAGAACAACAAATTTTAAAACATACTTCCATTCCAACTCATTTATATGCAAGGCAAGATTTTTTTAAAGCAAACTTTTTCAGAACATATTGAAGCATGAAACTGGAACAAGCATTTCCTTATTTACTGTGTAACAGACAGAGGAGGTTTTGGCAGATTATGTATATGCATAGATAAAGAATTGAAACAGAGATAACAGAATTACTGTGTTCCAGGTATGGTGAACAGTAATATATACTTCCTTTTGCAAGCAGCATTAAGCTTCCCAAGGGCCAGCTCTGAAAAGCCCAATAAATTAGAAGCCAATAATGGAGAGGTTTATTCTGACATTTCACATCCCTTCCCAAAATCTCAGGAAGGCACAGCATAGTAATTACAAGACCAGTAAATAGTGATATTTATGGTACCATCCCCACAAGACTAAAGGAGACATCAGTGAGCAGAAATGCCACTAACAAGCTTAGGCCATTTGCACAGCTGTTACACTTTCCCAACTAGAGGAATCAATCCTTGATAGCTGTCTCTGAGACAGACTGGGAGGGTGAGGAAGAGACAGAGAACTGCCTTTGGGAAGCCTTCAAAGGGAAATGGTGCCTTCATGACTGAGGGGATTTCCCAGGTAAAAAGGCTTATTCTTTCCTTATACTTTGTGATTTCCTAATCCTGCAAAGAAATGATCCTAATGAAATCCAACCAACCTAGTACAGGTCTATTGCTCTCATGAAGTCAAAGCCCCTATGGGGGGGTCAGGATTTGACCCACTACAAAGAACTGTGAATTTTTGTATTATGCTCTGGAACAACTTGGCCTAACACATAATTCACTGATTTGAATAAGCTCATTGGATGGGGGGAAAAAAAAGGAGAGAGAATATCATAGCAACATCTTATTCCTTTGTGGTTTATGCACTTAACAAAGACTTATCTTCCAGTCTTAAACTCCCCACTATGTTTAACATTTAATTAGCAGAATTGCATATTCCTGCAGATATAAAAGAAAGATGACAAGAAAACTGCTGTACTGAAAGATCTCTTCAATACTCCTTGAAGCATCAATGGGAAGGACTTTGAGTGGCCTTAGTTCACCATTTATGTAGTATCAGATCAGAAAGGAATATTATATGGCTTCAGAGACAGCAAGGCCTTGCAGATTGTGGCATTCAGCATAAATTAGGAATGGATTAAAGTAAAATAAACTGGTATATAAAATATATTAATTTTAAAATATAACATAATTAATGTGTGGGAAATATTTTCATTCCACCTGAAGGAAAAGGCATTGTATTTTTATCCTAAGCCTGATTTTACATGAGAAAATAATTCCATTACTCTCATTCTTCCTCTCTACTGTCTTAAATTTTCCCATGCTTTTTTCCCCTCTTCTTAATGATGGTAATGATGATAATAATAACTATGATGATTACGATCATAATAATTATTATAATGATTATTATTATTGGGAATAAAGAAGAGAGAAAAGAGAGAGGAAAATGAGGGAAATGGTGTACCTAATTTGGAAAGCCCCATGACACTGCCAGACTTCCTCAAAGAAGGACATTTTTAAAGACTAGGCTCAAAGGATTTAACACTTTCCTAAAATAATACACATTTTCAAGGAGCAGTGGAAGAAACTAAGCCTCCTCATCTGTGTATTCTCAGAAGGATCAATTATTTTACATCCTTTCACCAAGCAACTGCAAAGTGAGCTGGAGACACAGACTCAGGTGCTAGTGTAATGCAGATGACCTACAGCTCTACCCATCCCACAGCACGGCCACAAAAACGGTACAGCGTGTGAAGAAGAGCTCATGGAGCAGCTGGCTAAAGCAGAAACTGAGCAAGAAAAAGATGATGTTGGCAGAGGATAGAGATCATTTTGAGGACTCATTCTCGGTCAAGGTACGCAGCCGCGGTTGGTCGCTTAAACACAAATCTGATATACAACTGTGTTCTAACTGTTATTCACAGGTGCTATTAACTCCTTCTAGCTAGGAAGATCTGTCTCTCTTGGATGGGGACAAAAATTTCTCAGGCAGGTGATATCATTAGCTTTTTAGTGCTAAGTTCCATCATAAAGAAAAAGCTGTAGTGTTTGCACTCTTAAGCTTGGCCTAACTAGACCACTAATGCATTCCTCACACTGTAGATCAGCCTCATTTCATTTTGTATTCCTCTCTTCCAAGCAGTCCATTGTCTGGACTGTGGATAAATAAAAGATCACTTAAAACACTTGGAAAAAATACAGTCTGCAACTTCCTTTTTCTGGCTTTCCTCAGCAAGAGTAAAATTTCACTTCATGGGAGAGAAAAAGGCCTTTGGTAATTAAGGGTAGCCAAATGTCATTAGCTGTTGCCATAAGTGCCTTGTGTATATATTTGAAAAACTTTAAAGACGTGTGCCCATGGTGCCATTTTATACTGCTAGGGAGCAGCCAGCACAACAGCCAACATCTTACAGCTGATTCTAATTTGGCTGCTTGCTCAGTAATGGAAGGTGCTCTGACAGGATGATATTGAGTGCAGTAAGGGCCTGTGTCCAATGGAATGTTGTGCTGGAACTGTAAAAACAAAATTGGTATACTAAAACATTTTGTGCTTGCATTTTTCTCTTTAATTTTTCATTTATTTTTAAATCTATAAATATAGCTTGCATTATAGTTCGGTGTCTGTCTCTAATTTTACTGCAGCTGCAGATTTTGCCAGAGAGCAGTGGCTCTGTTTTCAGGGTGGTGCAGGATTTACACCAAAAAAACCATCTCTTCTCTAATGCTCAGCATTTCTTACAGGTCTATCACAGCTCTTTCTGGTATACAGCCATAAATTAAATGAATCAGACTTATGGATGTTGACAAGAAAGATGACACAGCAATGTGTTGCCTTTAGTTTAGTCACCCTGTAGTTGTAAAACAGATAAATGTTTTACTCATCATGGTGGAGAGGTTGATTAATGAGAATTTAGAGCAATTTAGATCCATTCTATCTTTAGATTTAGATTCAAGGCTGAATGCAGACACTGTCCACCATGCAGATTCCTGCACAGAAACAGAAGTCTCTGCTCTTTAAGACACCACAGTAGCTTTTCACCTCCTTTTCACGCCAACAAAATCTACCATTTCTTAAGAATCCAGACTGATTTAATGGTGGCAGTACTGGTCCAATTTTCTGTTTTTCATACCGTGTTACAAATCTACCAACAACTGATAAAGAAAGGAAAAACCCATTCTAACTTGTTCCCATAACAAGTCATGCATTAAAATAAAAGAACTGAATTTTCATTCTACTGGTCCTGAAGACAGCTAAATCTTACAGACTCAGAGCAAATGTCTGCTTAAATTCTCCTTAGGGCTGAAACACTTTCAAGCAGAATCTAGTGATTCTAAAAAACAATACACACAACCCTGACTACATCTCCACTCCATTTGAAATTTTTTGTTCTAAAAGGAAACAGAAATAGTGAAAGTACTATTTAGTGAAATAGAATTTTTTCTGTGTGAGGCCTAGCATCCTAGAAATAGATAATTATTAACTTGAAAATGTGGTAGAATTTCTGGAGAACAACTATATAGAATAATGCTGAGAAGACTTTAAGGAAACGCTGTCTTGATGAGGAAATTGGTGTAAGCAACCTTATATTAAAAGCAAATTTGTATTTGACAACCATTACAGAAAAAAAGAGAAAAGGAAACCATCTGTTGGAAGAACACCTAGAGAGGAACATCTGTATTATTTAAAGGGGTAAACTGAAGCGCAAAACTGAAAGGTCCATAAAACACTTCAAAATTAACTGCATTAAGTGTGAAGAGGACTGGATAAGATGTGATAAAATTTTCATTTAAGGCAGGAGGGAAGAGAACTTCTGAGCAAGAATGGGCACTGGGAGGGTTGGGATATAGCTATTTTAAGAGTGGAGTATCTGCTGGGGGATGTACATACCTTTAGGGCAGACTGAGAACTTTGAACGGAATGCCATTCCTACAAATTCTAGTGACTCTGGCCCTGCTGCTTAGGCAATATTTCTGAATAGTTGAAAAGTTGAATGAAAACTAGGAATGCAAATTCAGGAAATACACACCAATATAATGGAAAACTCATTCTTTGCTTCAGCAGGAGCAGCACAGACAACAGTGTTATTATTAATCCAAAATCTTGGAGTCTACCCAGTGACTCTAAAAGGCTCTGGAACCAGACATATTTGCAATTAAAATAAACCTCAATACTGTTTAAAAACCAAATTTACTTTTTTGTTTTAATAATAACTTAAAAGTTTCTTTTGAATCTCAAAATGTAAAAAACCTTTATACATATTTCTTTTTTTTTATTGTAGATAATCTGCTGAAGATATTCTTGTTCATATATCAACATACTTTTAGATACAGAAAAACTTAGTACTAAAATTGTTGAATATTGTCTACTTTGGCCCAAAAATGATCAGATCTTCCAGAGCTCTACACAAAAAACCTTCTAGTTGTCATAACAACATCATGCAGCAGATACAAGATAGCTTGTACTTGCTTTTAATACAATAAGCAAAAGTTAACATCTCCTGAAGATTAAAAAACAGGGATATTCTTTAAAAGGGAGGGTGGACTTAATTTTTTTCATTTTTAATTCCCACAAAATTCAGCTATTAATTTAGAATCTTCAGTCAATAGCCTGTAGAAATATTCCATTGCATCAAGTCATATTTGGGGGCAACTCTGTTATGCTCCACGTTTATACAAAATATGCAGGTTTCTAATAATGTCTTTGTAAAGTGACACTCAGAATATAAAGAAGCCTAAATTTAGAAAAATACTGATGTTTTCCTACGGAACAAGTTTCCTAGACAAATTCCTGGATGCTTCAATCTTGTCGAATGCAATACTAAGTCATTATGAAAGTCCCATTTAAGCTGTGATCTTAACTATCATTCCTTTAAAAGTGTTCCAGATCCAACAGTCAGTTTATACCAGGAAAGGATTAGTGTCATCCTGTTTATGTTTTTATATCAAGACAAAAATAGAAGAACATCTTAGCCATTGCAACACATGAAATTACAAACTGTATCCACTTGTGTCCCTAGAAATGTTTCACTTATGAGCGAGTCTTGATGGTATCTGGAGTTGTCTCCTTGATCAGGGCCACATGATGCAAGATTGGGTATCACAGAAATGCATAGAAAAATACAGTCCTTTCCTAATTTAAAGAATACAGTCCCTTCCTAATTTAAAGTCCAGTTTAGACAAAAGTGCAGGTGCTGATCAAATGTCAACACACTAGACAATGGCAGAGCTGCTGATAACGGACAATCCTATTTACAGTGAAGTCTCAGGTCAGACAGTTTTTGCTTGATTTGCACAGACATATTGTTTTATTCCAACAATGGTGCACTTGATTTGCACAGACTGTTTTATTCCAGCAATGGTGCCCACCATTTCTAGAGTAGGGCAAATTAATGCACAACTTCTCTTAAGACTATTTTAATGTTAATATGACTGGTTTAGAAGAATTTAGTAATCTGGCAAGCATCCACCTAGCTGAGGAATATTGTAGTAATAAATAACAAAAGAATTTGAGCTCTCTGAAGTTATTTATTGCCAGAGTACAGCCCAGACTACTGCAGCAAAGTATTGCTATTCACAGTCCCACCTGCTTGCATTGGAACAGGAAATTCCCTATATCCACAATGTCTTCAAATTTAAATATATAAGGCAAAATAACTTGAACACTTCAAAAAATAAGTCAATTAACATATGGAAAATAAATAATGAACATCAATTATTAAAAAGTTCAAAATATCAAACATTCAGATTTTTAAGCATATTTTGTTTTAGTAGTCAGATTCTTTATTTGTACACATAATGGAAATAATTTCTGCAGGTCTGCTAATCTCTAGAGAATGTTTTGGTTCTCAAGAGAGAACACTGAATAGTTACTGTTACTACAAACTTTGATAGCACCAATCTTGTTCTGACCAAGATTCAAAGTGATTAATGTGAAAAGATCTGTATCATTTAAGTAAGAAGAATTATTTTTCATTTTGCAGCTGTGATAAATTTTTTTCCTAATAACCAGGTATGTCTGTGTCATATGTCTAGAGTTATTAAGCAGAAATCACCTGAAAAAAGAGAAGCAGCAGTATAAGCAGTATGACACCCACAAATGTTATGTACCTTACCTAAATTACTATAACCATTTATCTATGTCTATACCTATACCTATACATATATTTTACTGCTATGCAAATAAAATCTCTCTGAACAAAGGAGCTCTTTTCTGACAATAAAAGAGAATTATATGATCCATTTTTATTGGCTGTAACACAGACCTTTTAAATTCATACCTCAAAATTTGCACATAAGCAACGGATAGCTGAATTTATGCTTGTAGTT
This sequence comes from Ammospiza nelsoni, assembly GCF_027579445.1. Lineage (NCBI taxonomy): Eukaryota > Metazoa > Chordata > Aves > Passeriformes > Passerellidae > Ammospiza > Ammospiza nelsoni. The sequence goes on along the minus strand of NC_080638.1, from coordinate 53,091,457 downwards.
AACATAGCTTTATTCATATACAAAGGAGCCCAATCTCTCATGAACATAAAAGCTCTTGTCCAAGTAGGTACAAGTCATTACAGGTTCTGGCACAACAGTGAGGCTTTCTCTGTTTTTGAAGCAGGCATTATTAATAAAGTCCATTAAAACTGCAGAACTCACACTTTGCCAAGCTCTAATCGATCTGGAAGGCAAAAGACCTAAGATGGATTAGCATAGATCCTATGTATTTCAGAATCCTGCTTGCTTCAAGAGCTACATTAAGTTCGTACAAGTCTGTATTGGACATACTGAAAAATCCTGAATTCTGGCTTTGCAAGGAGAGTAGTGTTGTATTGTTCCCTGACTGCACTGAAAAGGTCATGAAAATCTTTTTGTTGAAATTGAAAGCATTTGCCAGCCCTTTAAAGTGTTAGCATTCGCATTCAAGTGAGAGAGGTATAAATTCATCTAAAACAAGACAGTGTGAGCAAGATTTATGCATTTTTATCCGCATTATCTCTGTGATCAGGATAATGTTTGTAGTATGCAATGGAATGGCACAGTCCCATAGAAATATGGAAGCATTTCAAAAAGTAATTCCACTAAAAGCAATTGATTTCTGATGTGTTAAAAGGATCTTCATGTTCCCCTGTTATTTGCAAAATTAATGTACTTACTATGTTAATTTGAGAGATTTGCAACACTTCAGCAGCTTTTATGAACTATGATTTAAATGAGTGTTGGAATTACCAAAGTGGAGACAATTAATTCTACGCAGTAAGTAAAGTGCCTTGTAATGAGGGACCTAAATGTCTGCTTCAAGAGCACATGTAACTACATTTCAGCTCAAGCTGCTGTTGACCTGTCAGCTGTGCATGATATTTTTAAATGTGCTCTTGTGTTTAAGGGAGGTCACTCAGTTTTCTGCTTGTGAGTCTCTTCTCTTTCTCCACTTGCTGCATTTGACAGTGATGTAAGCAGAGTCTGAATCCAACCACACAAAAAGAGGTAAATCACTTCCTTTCACCCTTATGCTAAAGTAAGGAGATGCAAAAAAACCAAAAAGCACTCTTTCAAATTTATCATTCAGCCATTGCTCCGGTCATTTCCTGTGGCAGCACACCATTGGGACACTACAAATATCCACACTGATTACAAAGTCAGACTATAGTCTTTAATCTCACTTAAACTGTTCCTTAGGTTCCTGAATATACAAACCAAACACAGAAATTCTTCACTTCACAGTTCAGACTTGCCTGTCTATAAAGACAGTGAAAAATGAGAAGAACTTCATGTACAAGGTACTGAAAGAATTTATCTTTACTACTCCAAGCTCATTGACAATGTTGAAATATTGTACCTTGCTTTGGATCCTAACCTTTAAAAATTATTTTAGAATTAAAGTTATGGCAAAAAACAAGCAGGTAGAAAGTGCGAATCATGTTTGGTTTGCTTTTCTAGCAGATCTAGCAGATTTGTCACTAACTTTTTTAATAGAACAGCAAACACTAGTAGCATTAGAACAATATAGCATGACCTTCTCTACTATTGGATTTTAAAAAGCCCTGAAACAGAACCAACCCAGACTTTACTTAGTGAGAATTGATCTACATCATGGTAGTTTGATTTCCAGTTCAACAAACAGGGATATATCATATGTTGCTTTGGGTCAATGAAAGCCCATGCTCATCCACTGAACACTCAATACCCTGGAAAATTTGCATGTCCTATAGATTCTGTTCATTAGTATGGTTAATTAAAATGATGAGAATTTGCTATTGAATTAATGATGAAACATATTCATGATTTGGGGTGTATATGGGACAAAAAAAAAATGTGGTGGGTGCGTTGTTATGCTTTCCAAAGACATGCCTTTTGTCTTAAAAGTTAGAGGGGGATTTATGGGAATCCCCCTTTCAGTGCCCCTATTTGACACACAGACACGAAAGTAAATGGAGCTGCTGTCGAAAGGCTCCATTTCCCCAGTTAAGCCAGAGGGTGCTGTGCCTGGAAGACCAGCCAAGCAAGAGGGGGGTGGCAGGGTGAATGAAGAAAGAGCATGCAGTGCATGCACCGCTGCACGTGCACCAGGAGCAGGAACCGATGCAGAGAGGAGCCTCTCTGGAGAGTTGACAATGAACAGTTACTCAAAACGCTGCAGCTCCAGCGAGGACAGCTTTGAGTTACAGGGCAGCACAAGGTCAGAAGCTAAAAGCTTTGTTAAAAGCAAAAATAAGGATGAAGGCTATCGACCCCATCGATCAAAGCACTGTCAGAAAGGGGGTGAAAAAACTCACGGACTGGAACACTCTTCCCTGTATCCAGCAGAAGTGGGAAACACAAGCCAAAAGCTGCAGAGGCAGAAGAAGACCCACAAGAAAAGCAGTTCCTCTACATCTGACTTGAGCTTGGTGAGTCAAGGATCATCAAGTTCAGTGTCTGTTGTGGAAGAAAAAATAGAAGCTAAACTCAAATTCTCTCAATTTATTAATGAAGTTACTTTCAGAGTGCTTGATCCCATGAGCCTGAGGGCATACCGAGCTGCTAAACTGAAAAATGCTTTGCCATCCAGTGTGAGAAGCCTAGATGATTTTCATATTAAGAGAAAGTCACCTGAAAACTGGAAAGAAAATGTTCTAGATGGGAAGACCAATGAAGAAGTAGACTTAGAGACTCTGAGAAGTGACGATCTCGCGGCTGGAGCACGACCACACAAATTAGAGAAATCGTTGTCCCTGGATACAAGTCCCTCTCTCAGGTCATTTGATAATGGTGTCTCATACAGAACAAGACCTGGCTTGCCAGTAGAAATTATGATTTCTCAAAGCAAAGGAATGCCAGCCACAAAATCTGCATCTCTTCCTAGAAGTACAAGCATGGTGAGCTCTCTCAAATATTTTTTTGGGGTGATGTATGACAAGGATTTACGCTTTAGCATGACTATTAGAAAAGCGTTTCTATCTTCCTGGGTGGGTTCTTACCATGTAAACAAATTTTTCTCCAGGGTGGGAACAAAGAGGGAATGTTTATTTTTAGTAGCTCAAGGAACCAGCTGTAGAAGGTATGGGAGGAAGGAAAAACAGAATAAAACACCCTACAAATCCTTTTAGTTTGATTTCTGGAAGATGGCTTTACAAGATCAAACAAGAGGGTTATTCCTGCCCTGCAATGAAGCATGTGTATAGCCAGGTCAGCTTGATATCAGCAGCCAAGGCACCTTCAGAAAAGAGTGAAGAGAGCACTATGGCAGACCATTCAGGTATTCAAGGTCACTAGTTTAGAACTTGCTCAGGTATCTCTACACCAAACAAGAATGCTCAGTTATTGTGTTTAAGTACTACTGAGGGCTCTGACATCCCAAGAGTGTTGCTAATGTTTGTGTGTCTGAAATTAATACATAACAGTTAATACATTTATACATATCACTTTATAATTTCTATTTTGATGTGCTAAAAGCAACCCAAGCAACCACAAAAGCTTAAGAAATGAAAAAAAAAAAAAAAAAAAAAAAAAAACCACAACAAAAAAAAAAGGCTGAAGCTTTCTTCTACAGTCTGGTAAAAATATTTATATTTTTAATTTTTTCTTATGAGATTCTTTCTTTGGATGAGAAAGAGGTATTTATGCCTGTGAAGGAGAGCAAAGGGAAATTGTTGTTTGCTAGCATGGCACAGTATGGAACCCTGAACTGCCAAACCTTGCACTGATATAATATGTTAGTATGTCTCCAGAGTAGTATTTGCAATTCCACTAAAACAATAAAGGTCCAGGAACTATTGCTTAAGACTATACACATGTACTCAGATGTTGCTAAACTGGGAGCTATTACAACTGCATTATTCTTTAAAAAGTCTATTCAAGTTTAAAAACAAAGAAACAAAAAGTTATTTTATTTCACAGAGGACTGCTGCAAATAGGAAAATATCCTGGTCTTAAGAATTTTATTCAAATTTCAGCAAACTGAGCTTAAGATTTTATGTCCTTGGATGTTTTGATTGCCACTATCAAAGATATCTGGAGGGAGAAGAGGTGAAAGGTAATGAAACAGAGAGAATTTGCACGCTGTCTTGTGTCACAGCTCCACAATGAAAGCTGTCCTACCAAGGGCTGAAGAGGCTTCAGTCTGAGCCCATGGCAGGATATGCTGTTTTCAAATTTCAATTAAGCATCTGTCAGAACAACTTTTCCAGTGGACTTAATTACATGTACAGATTGAAACTTCCAACCGATTGAGTGCTGACTGACTGAGCACTGCCAGTGCTCTGTAATTCCACACAGTTAGTGTAGGCATCAGCCTGCTCCAGCTGAAGCATCACTCTGCTCTAAGCCTCATCATTTAAATTAAACACAGTAGTTACCTGACATTTTACCTCAACAAACAATGCCTCCAACTGCAGAGCTCAACATGAGAAAATAAAGGAGTGGCAGGGCAAAATATAAGAGCAAAACATGTTCAGCCTCATCTAGAGATTTATGTCTCCTACATGCAAAAACTTTGACTTCAGTGTAATTTATTTAGTGCCAAGTCCTCACCTGAAGCATGCCTAGCAAGGAGCAAAAGGATAACTGTATAGCCTTGGGTTTCATTATTGTAAAGACACTTTAAAAGTTCTTGGTTATGTAATGTTCATTTGAATGCTCATAGAGAACATTGCTTAACTGTTCCATGTTTTAGTTGCCAAGTTATTACTGGTGTGCAGAAGATAATCTCTGAAAGAAATTATAAGATTACATTGATTTAAATATAAAAACTGGATAGCAGAGATATAAGTACATATCCTGAAGAGCATGAAAGAACATGCCTGAAAGTTTGAGATTAAAAAAGCTGCACCTAATAAAAAAAAGTGTGACTCAGAAGATGAATGCTGTGACATTGCCTCCTGTCTATTATATTTTCTGAAGACCCCTGAGGTGTCCAAAACTGCCTCTCTGCTACTGTTGATTGGATCCAGACCCACTAACATGATTTTCAACTTTTAGACTTCTCAGAACTAGTCAAAATGTTCCATTTCTGCAGCAAGTGTTTACTGGTTTGCAAACAAAGGCTGCTGAAATGAAATCTCACAAAAAACCCAACAGTCACTGTAGAGTTATGCAGAGGAATTTCTGAACAGCTAAGAAAAAAAAAATATGCTTCATTGTGTGACTGAAGTTAAAGGGAATTGTGATAGGTAGAAAGCAATTCCAAAATACAATGGATATGACCTTGGTGTGGTCTAAATATTTTAGTAACCTAGCCAGCAGGATGAAATAATTTTTCTATGTATTGATCTAAATTTGAGGTCACTGGACAAACAAGTAGGAAAGGAAAATGATAAATTAAATGAACGCAAACCTCTGAATCCACACCAATGTAGTGGAAGGTGTGCAACTCGGGACTATGTCATACTTCCAGACTGAAATGATATGACCAGTTCAGTGGGCTGAAAAATGCAGGAAATGTCTGAAAAGGGTTGGACACAATGGAAAGTTTCTAAGAGGAAAGGAAAGCTTGTCAGAGTCTGTCAAAGGACAGATCAATACAGAGAGAAATGTGGATGGATCCAAACAATACGTATATTTTTCTTAGGGTATGTTTCAAAGAAAACCAGGTATGAAAGGCCTGTGTCTTTTAATACATATTTTATCTCAAATACATTTGTTCCAAGTAACCAGTACCTTCAGGAAAGCTTTATATACCACTATTACTGTTCCAGGAAGAAAATACAGGTTAAAATTTAATTCTTAAATAATCATACAGGAGTGTGACATCAGACCTGTGTAATTCTGCAGCACCTTGGGATTTGAATCAACCTGAAAATTACACCTCAGTAACTTCAGGAATACATGAATGAGGATCAAATTTCCAGCTATGTCTCATCTTTACACACCTGCTTTTTACCTACACAAGGAACCATATAACTCAACATTAGACACTGACTTTTCTTGGTCATTGGAAATCAATTTCTTTCTTAGAAAAGCTTTATCTTTCCATCTTACATTTAACTGCCAGTAGTACATATTCTGTGTGCAAGAGGACTTAGAAATAATTTTTGACCTCACCATTGCAAATATATGTATACATAACCTCAGGAATTGCACATTTCTCATCTCAGAACATTTCTTTTTATCACACAAAATAAATACAAGCAAACCTGATCAAAACAAATGATGTACTAATCTGCAGAGGCTGTCTTAGAAAACAAACTTGGGTTGGGATAATGTGATTTCTACATTTTAGAAGTTAAGATCACATACTGTAAACTAAGACGGAATAAGGCTGGTGGTGAGAGGCAGAAACTTGGCCATGCTTCACATGAATTTGCCATGCCTTTGGAGCCATATACTCCTCATAATCCTCCTAATCATTCCCTAGACACCCCAATATATTTGGATCACAGAATATTCTGCGTTGGAAGGGATCCACAAGGATTATCAGGTCCAGCTCTTGAGTGAAGACTCACACAGGGATCAAACCTGTAACCTTGGCATTATTAGCACCAGGCTCTGGCTAACTGAGCTAAGAATGTTAAGGAGTGGGAGGGACCTCAAAGGCCATCTAGTCCCAGTTACCCCCACCTTGGGCAGGGAAACCTTCCACTAACCCACATTGCTCAAGACCTTGCCCAACCAGGCCTTGAACGCTGCCAGGGTTGAGGCATTGAGAGCCCCCCTGGGCAACCTGTTCCAGTGTCTCACCACCCTCACAGGGAAGAAGTTGTTCCTAACATCTAAAATAAATTTCCACTCTCTTGGTTTGTACCTTGTATTCCTTGTACTATCACTGCAATTCACAATGAGTCCCTCTCCAGCTTTCCTGTAGCCCCTTCAGTTGCTGTAAGGTTGCTGTGAGCTCTCCATGCAACCTTCTCTTCTCCAGGCTAAACTGCCCCAGTTTCCCCAGCCTGTCTTTGTAGAAAAAGGTGCTCCAGTCCTTTTTTCATCTTCATGGCCCCCTCTGGACTTGCTCCAACAGTTCTGTTTCCTTGTTATGGGCACGCCAGAGCTGGATGCAGCACTCTGGTGGGGTCCCACAAGGGCAGAACAGAGGAGCAGAATCCCCTCCTTGACCTGCTGCCCACACTCCTCTGGCTGCAGCTCAGGACACAGTTGTTCTTCTGGGCTGTGAGCACACTTTGCCACTCATATTGAGTTTTTACCAACCATCACTCCCAAATCTTTCTCACAGGGCTGCTCTCAATCAGTTCTCTGCCCAGGCTGCAAGTGTGCCTGGGATTGCTCTGATCCAGATGTAGGACCTTGCATTTCACTTTGCTGAATTTAAGGTCTGAGAATAATTTACTGGGCCTGCAGAGCTGCCCCAGTGAAGACAGATGCAATGGCAATTGCTTATTTCCTAGACATCACCTGGTTCAGGCTGGTGCTTCATGGTGCTGTCATACTCCCTCCTGTGGGATTTAGTCTCAAGGGCCAAACTTTGACCCCATATAGGCAATTCAATTCCCCACTGTAGCCTTAGCAAAACCAGCTGAAAACAAAGTATTCATTCTTACTGTGATTTAAAGCAATGTATGGCCCTAAAGGATTCAATTTCTATAGCCCTTGAGACAGAAGGGGGCAATTGCCTGCTACAAAGGATGACATCCTTATAAAATGCAGATGAATGAAGAACAAGGTAGAATAACACCCTTTTTCATTCCTCTTACAAGAAGTCATTATGACAATAGCTATTGTAAAGAAGAAATATAACCAGTGTAGATGTTTATATAGGATATTGAGAAGATTCAAAGATTCATGTTTAATCCAGGTAGGCTGCTTAATTCCTAAGGAACCCTGTAGGTAGCCACTGAAGCACAGTGTCACAGACATTAACACAAATAAGGAAAATTTTATTAATTTCTGCTCTACTACTATTTGTTGTCCACGAGGATTCCTACTGATCATTGTAGGCTCTCTTGCAAGACAATTGTCTGAGCATAGGGATGTTTTCCTGAAGGTGCACAAGCACCTTTAGAAATCACAGCCTCAAACACCTGAACTTCACAGGCATGAATGGGTTTGGGCCATTCTCTTAAGAGTTGAAGTCAAAGATCCTTGTGGTTCCCTTCCAACTCAGAATACTCTGTGAAAACTAGGAAATCTGTAAGAATAGAGGAAGGCTGTCACGCAAAAGCTGTGGTAGAATTCCACAGCAGTAGAAAATGCCACCAATCTCCCATTCTAAAGGAAATTTTCTAGGGCAGTTTCTAGGTTCTCATTTTCTAGGGCACCTGAGTACTAACAGAATCTTGCTGAAAGAGCAGACAAGATTTTGTTGCTCTAGGTCACAGCTCTTTTATACAAGGTTTTGAGTCCTCTTTCAGCCCTTCCAGCCTGCCACCATGATATAAAAATAGGCATTTGCTTTGTTCTTGGATGAATACCAAATCTTTCATTTCTATTTACAGTACAGTGATGTTTACAAGTAAGATTTGGGTTTAAATGCATTATAATGGAAAGTATATATTGTTTCAGTGACTCATGCATCCAACATGCTAAAAAATAAATAGCAAGAGGTGGGACCAGAAAGAAAGGGTAATGAGGTTCTTTACCCAGGTCAGTGATCAAGCCAGCAGCCAAACACCTGAAAAGTATTCCAGTGTCCTACTTTCTGGTCTGTTCCTGCTCTTCCAGACATGTGGGTCAATGTAGAACTACCCTCAATAACTGATATGGTGAAGCTGTGGTATCTCTAGATTATCAGAGGAAAGTAAGAAAGTGAACTACATCAGTTGCTTCAATTCTTTAGCATGATATCTACATGCCATAGCATATAATTAGGACCCTTTATGAGTCTCATACAGCAGTGGAAAATGTCATATGGCCACCTTTCCTGACATCCTGGCCTCTTTCTTGCCATGGTATTCCCCATGACACTGCACAGTTTGTTCCCCTCTGCTTTGCAAATTGGAGGTGACCATCAGGTCATCAGTAGCCTAAATCTTTTTTGTCAAGATGGGTATTAAAATAGATGGTTTAATTCCTTTAACATAATCTTGATTGAAAGAAGATGGTGGTCACTTCTTTTCACCATTCAGAGATACCAGGCAAATACAACAATTTTAAGACTTACTAGTTTAAACTCATTATTATATGAAATGAGCATAGCCACTGAATTGCCAGCAACATACACCCTAACAACTTCCCTCTGTTATTTTTCCTGCATCTGCAGATTCCTGAAAACAGTCCTTGTGTCTGGCAATACTGAAAAAGAATCTCAGGTCCTAACAATTGCATGTGGGTGTGGAAAGCCAAATACTAAATCTTTAATTATCTGGGGCTGCTGTTCCTTGGTACTTCCAAGGATTTCTATTGCATCATTATAACCTCTCTCCTCTGATACCAACACTGTTTTCCTGTACACCACTATTATGAAATGATCACTCTGGGTATAGTAGTAATGAGTAGTATTGCAAAAGTATACACCAGTGTGTACACCTGGAGCTTCCAGGGTAGGTAAATTAGCTTTATAACACTGCATAAGTGTTAGGCAGCCAAATAGTCTAAGCTATAAAATCTGATGGCCAAAGGAAATGGTAGTACCTTCTGAGCTCATTTTATCTGAAATCAAAGACAAATCTAATTTTCCACTAATCAAGGTATCTCAAATATATCTTCTCAATCTCTGAGAAGACTTAGCCATGTTAGGCTTGAAGCATGAAGTAGTATTAGTTGTACCAGCAGCAGCCAAGCTGGGGCAAGGTATAGCTCAGCAAAGACTAACAGTCCAAGTATTTAACCAGCTTCACCAGTTAAGTGCAGAGTGCTGGATCCTCTCTCTAATTTCCTCTTTTTTTCCATGATATTTATGGTTTGGTCACAGGATGTGGAAGCTAAGCAGGCCACGTGCAATTTCATCCACAGCTAACACCTCCTGTCCCGGCGCTGACTCCTTTTCCCAGGGCTGAGGAGCGCAGCAGCCCTGTGCTGTAGGAGAGATCAGCAGAATGTTTTTAGAGCAGCAGATGTGACATCGTTTCACAAGCAACAGAACGAGCAGATGGTGCTTGGAGAGTTCTCCTTGCCTGCTCCAAAACACCTCCGTGGGGTCACTCATGGAGCCTTGGTCTCGTCGAGCACTGCATAAAGCGACAGCGCTCCCAGGATGACGCACGTGGTCATTTACAGCTTCCCAGCTCATCAAATACAAATTAGATCAAAATCTTCCTCACAGAGCACAGACATCTACAAGGCAGTGCTCAAAAGAATAAGCTATTTATTCAAGACAGGCTAAAATAGACAGTCTGAGCTGCTTCCCAAAAACAAGAATGTGTTTTCAATGACATTAAGTGTTTCACCATGAAGTTTTTTATAGTTAGGGGTTTTAATTCAGTTGTCCTCCCCTTTCTGCCCTCTCACCCCCCTTTTTTAGAGAAGGAAAGCAGCGAGTGAGTCAGGAGGGAGATATTTGTATGAAGGAAAAAAAACCCCAATATTGCAATGGTGAATTCCTGCACAGGATTCAGAGCTCCAACCAGAAAACAAAATCATTTTCCAGCAAAAGCTGCTATTTGCCTTCAGAGGGGCAATTATTCAGACAGAGAAAAATCTGAGCCCATGCAGTTCACATTGATTTTGGTATCTTTTGGCACATGTAATAGGAAAGCAAAATTTGCAATCAGAAATATTTTGTGTTCTTTTCCCAGTGATTTTTTGTTAACATGACTTTTCCCCTTCCTTTGAGTTTGAAAAACACTCCTCAATTGTACTCTTTATCTTTGGATGCCTTTAGAAAGAAATGGTACTTTCAGAATAGTGGAAGCTACAACAGCCTTAGGACAATTATCATAAGCAGAAATGCCTGAAAACTGCAAAGCCAGGCAAGGGAAGGTGAAAGAGGTTGAAAAGATTAATTGATCTCTCTTCTCTGGTCCAGCTTTGGTCTACAAGTGTTATTTATGACAAAGATTTTAAAGGTGCTTCAACTCATTTTTCATTTATTCCTTCATCCAGCAGACTGTGTTTGCCATATTTGCAAAATGTGGGGTTTTGCCCTGCCATAGCATGGCTGTGGTAGATCATAAAAGCAAAGACCTGGGTGTGTGCTGACTCTCTCACACAGCCACGTGCAATACTTAAGCATTTTCCTGGTCCACATAGTGAAAATCTCTGAACTCTTCCAAGAAAAGATTAAAGTGCAAGGCACTGCCCAGAGCCAGAGGTTGCTCTGATTTCATTTTCAGTTGTTAGGGACTGAGATTTTTCCCAGTCATGGAAAGGTTTTCAGCTCTATTAAAATTCTGCTCAGTGATGTACTGCATGCAATTAATAGAAACATAGATGTAACTTTGCTCCAGCACTCCCACTGTGTTCTAACATCTAACTGGAGTAAAATAAAAGTTTACTTATTAATATGAACCCACCACAGCAAGCATTTTGGGGAAAGAAAAGAGGGAATCAGAATTACATTAATCTGCCAAAGCTGCATTTGCAGCACTCTGTTTCCTCTGTAGGCTTGGTAAGCCATGGGTTTTAGTCTCCCATCAGAAAACATCATATTAAAACTTTGATCCCAACAAATTCAAAGAACAGAAACTTTTATGAATTATGGGGTAGTTGAAAAGGATTTTATACTAAATGTGGGTCCTATAAATTATGCCTAGCTGCCCCAACAGCATGACTCATGTCTCAGAATATCAGGAAGTTTTGGTTTTGACCTCAGGTCAGATAAGGAGAAGAAGGACCCATATGGGAATCTATTTTATATTTATAAAATATATTTTTTTTTCACAAAGCTGAAAAAAATGGTATTTTCACAGACTAGCAGAAGCATTTGTTTCAACCACTTCCTCTTTGCAAAGCAGCTTAAATTTGACCTTCTTAGATGAAACTCTTCAGTGCCAGGAGGTTTAGGTGACAGGAAAAGACATCTTGTGGATAAGGAAGAAGTAGATGCCATAAATCTTGAGTTTAAAACATGATATTCTCAAAATTAAGCTGGGAAGATAAGGGAGGAAATATTAAAAGGTAGAGGAAAAACTGATTGGAAAATCTTATTGAGAGATAAGTTCATGATCCTTAGTTGTGACCAGGGTCTCAGGGGTACCAAAACTATTTGTTATTAGCAAGCAGTGCCTTTCTTTTGAGATATCATTGCTTTCTATCAACAGAGAGTAAATAAAACATGCAATTCTGCTTCTTTATCTGAGCTGGAAACTACAGTCATGTGTTTTTGCCCCTGTGTAATACTCTTGAGAGGATGCTTTTGAAATTCCAAAAATGCTGATTTCCCAAAAGTAAGCAGCTACTTATCAAGTTAAAGAAACCTTTCCTGTATAGAAATTCACTCTTAGTTGAAAAGCCTTCAAATAAATGGGTTTTTTTTTTCTGTGTCACCCTTATTCAGTACCTAGAATGGACAAAAATTGTTTAAGGATCCCACTGTCTCCATGTCTCACTGCTGTGTATCTACATCCAACTTCTTTTCCTTTTTCACTACCAAAAGGGAATTTCCAATCTTCTTCAGAAATTAACATTGAAAAAACCCAAGGGAGCTGGATACACCAGTGTTGGAGCACCTCTTGCTGAACAACTCTCTCCTAGACTGTAGTCTGCAGAGCCTTCTCTTGTGACACTGTTGGCCAACAGCTCTCAATTTCTGACACTAAATTCAATACCTGCAAAGACAAACTAAAATTATTCAAATCACATCTGTATCTGTTGAGCTTATGAGCTGTTTGCATTAATATTTGATGTTAGCTGAGCAAGAATGATCAGGGATATGGCAGTCTCAGCCCTCTGCTCCCTGCTTGGATAGAGAGACTATTTTAAACAAAAGAGAATGAGGAATAAATACCAGGCCTACTCACTTGCTCTCTTAAAAATGAAGAGATATTTCCCCCAAAGAGCAGCTATTCCCTGGATAACTGTAGTAAAAAACCCCGCTGTGTGAGCATGGCTAAAATGAGCAGCTATTGAGGATTCCAAAGCTGGTTCACAAGCACTTATTTCTCCAGCAGCCAGCCAGACCTTGGCTCGGCTTGCGATGCTGCGCGGTGCTGCGAGCGCACGGAGAGCACCAGGCACATCCTATTTCTGGAGACTCAGGGCTGATTCACAGCCTTGCCAGGGGAAAGCTGGGAGTGCTGGTAAGAGAGCAGGATGTTCAGAGGAGCAGCAGTCAGAGGCTGGAGGGCATGAGCAGAACTTGGTGACGCTGGAAGGTGCCCAGGGCACGGGGCTGGAGCTGCCCCCGGCTGACCCAGCAGAGCCAGGGGAGCCCCAGCCCCACAATGGGATGCCAAGGGAGCAGAGATGGAGGCAGCGCTGTGCCAAGAGCTTCCATCCTGACACTCCCACCCAGCCAATCCCCAAGCAGCAGTAGAAGATAAAATATTGCCCAGTTATCATAAGGAGGAAACAGAACGACCATATTGCAACCCATGCAAAACCGGAGTTACTCATGGAGTAACAAATCGCTAACAAAATCTTCCTAAAATTTACTTCATAAGTGCCCACATTCACCAGCAAAATGCAGAAAAAACCCTTCTTTTTCCCTGGATAAACCTGTCTTCTCTTGCTTCCTTCTGTGATGTTGTAGTAAAACAAAATGGAAGCTAAACCAGTCAGCAGTTCCGTGAGGGAAGTGTACAGTCCATTGTAATCAATGCAGTTAATTAAAAATACAATTAAAACAGAATCAGTCATGAGAATTGGAACACAATAAATAATTAAAACAAAATTAGTTTGGCTCTTTTGTTGAGCCACTCAGTCCCCATTTAAAAGTAAATGGCTTTTTAGTTCATTGATAGCTACAAAAGCAGACCTCTGCAGCCCCACGTTCTTCCAGTGTTAAGGTGGAAATGTGTAAAGTCTTCTCCCCTTCCTCTTTCTCTACACACCTTCCACAACCAATCTGCCATTCAACTCCCAGTGCTGCAAAATCAGGAGCTGGTCTGAGGAGCTGCAAATACAGAGCAGAAAAGCAGCATATGGTAGTAGAAAATAACAAAAAGCCTGTTAATTATTCCAACCAAACATGAAACATTTCCCTACAGCAGGAGGGAAGCTGTTGGCAAATTATTATTTATGCGTTTATTTATGTTGGAAATAGGCAAGGGCAGAAAGAAGTGAGACTGTTCCACTCACAAGCTACTGGCAGCTTTTTTGTGTCATATTGCTCATAATCGTTCTGGAGTGTAGAAACTAACATTGCAGGAAGCAACCTAGGAAGGAAAGAGGCTTTGTTCTTCAACCACCAGGCCTTCAGAACATGTGTTGGGTACTAACATAATGCTAATGTTTCATTTCTGAGCTCAGGTCTGCAGGAATTCCTTTTACAGGTGATTGCATCTCTCACTGATATTACCCCAGCAGTGTTGCAGCTCTATAAATTGTGTATTGACAGCTCTGGTTGGTTTCCTGCTTTTCTTGTATTTGCATTCATTCACATCTTAAATGTTCCTTCCTTCCTTGAAGGAAATAAATCTCTCCTCCATGTTGGGAAATGTGAGTAACAAAGAGTGGGATGCTGAGAAGAAAGTTTCAGCTTTCACTTTCCCATTGCATAAGCTTTCAAGTTCTTCCAGTTGAGAAGGAAGAAACAAATGAACCTTCCTGGCTGAGTCACTATTTAATAACGCAATAATTAACTAAACATCATGACAAGCAGGCATTAAGTATTTTCTACTCCTAATGAACTTCCATCATCAGAAGAAAAACAAGAGGTAACTCTTCTAGTAACTCAGTTATTTTAGTACCCCTGATCAATATCTTGATTTTTACATTTCTCAAAGTTATGAAGCCTAATAGCTATAATAAATATTAGTATGTGTCCTTTAAGCTACAATGGAATTTTATGTAGGTGCATATGTACTGCTGTAATTTGTAGGATGAACTGGCTAACAAATGTCTTTTAAATCCTTACTTTCTGTGGAACAACAATTGTTAACACCACAGCTGTTCCAATGATTGTTACTTATTCTGCCAACAATTATTTTCCAGATAAACATTGTGGTAAAGTGTAGGTAAATTTAGATACAGATTTATAGGGAATAAAATTGGCTTTTCTTACAATTGTCTCCACTGCTTTATTGCGTAACTTTGGGTAAGGGTCAAATTTGGCAGTTCCTCAGTTTCTCCAGCTGCAAAATAAAAATAACTCTTAATCAGTTTGTTTAGTGTTTCAAGATCCTCTCATAAAATGGATGTGTTGCAAAAACATCTTTAGAAAAATGAGGAATCCTTATTCTAATATATGCTGGAAATTTTTCCTAACCCCCTGTAGTACTTATCAAATCTATGATATTTAGGAGTGTTTCTGTTCTTGCTATTCTGAAGTGTTTATGCCTTGCTTTGGTTTTTGTTAAAAACTTTTAAGATGTAGCCTGCAACTGAAAACATGGGATCTTTTCCTATTATAATAGATAATTATACAGATAATTAAATAGATTATGATGAGTAAATAATTAAATTACATTATGATGAGTGTTAGAATATCATATAATCTTTCTATCTGAGAGAAAACAACTAAGAAGTGAAAGAGGCTCCCCATGGAAGTGGACACAGCACTGAGCCCATCAAAGTGTTTGGACAATGTTCTCAGGCCCCTCGTGTGATCTTTGGGGTGTCCTGTGCAGGGCCAGGAGTGGGACTCGATGACCCTGATGGGTCCACTCCAACTCAGGATAGGCTATGAACATTTGGGCAATCTGGCCAACAAGGTGAAGGTCTGGCATTGCTTCAATCCCTCTCGAGGCACTGAGGGACAACAGAATCTTGTGCTTACTGCCCTAATACTCTAAGCCATGAATATATGTTTATTTCATTCCTCAGTTTTCTAAAATTATTTATAGTGGGCGGTCCTTTTCCAGCGGGCAGTTTTGCATGCCTCATACCCAGGTCAACTTAATTAGACACACACTCACCAAAAGAATTACCTGTTTCTACAAATGACTCTACACTTTCTTTTTTTTCACTAGAGCACATAGATTGACACTGAATTGTGTCACTAATACCTTTTTATTATTTCACACAGCATAGTTCATGAACCTCCTAGTCATAACAGTATTTTGCTTGTTGAAAGAAAATTTCTGTATTGCAGTTGATAATTTTTGCTCCAGACCAGTAAGACTGATTATTTCCAAAGTTACTTACACCCTATTATCACATAACCTCATTATTTTTCTTCCAGATTAAGCCATAAACTCTGTAAACCTTAGTAATAGCACTAATGTGTTTTCTAGGGAAATTCCTTGAGCATCAGGTATAACAGGTTTCTCTAACAAAGAGTTGGATGTGTAAAACTAAATCTGCTATGCTGTCTTCCTTGGTCTTTTTAAGGGCATCAAAATCGATGAACATATTAACGCCTTTGTGTGCCATCTAAATTTATCTCCCTGAAGAAATTATTCTTTTGTACTTATGTAGTTCCAGTTGGGATGGATGCAGCAAAACTAAAATAGAATCATAAAACCATGGGATCAACAAAGTTGGAAGAGACCTTTAAGATCATCCAGTCCAACCATTAACTCGTCACTGGCCCTGTAACCCCTAAACCACTAAACCACATCACCCAGCACCATACCCAGATATCTCTGGAACCCCTCCAGGGATGGGAACTCTCCAAACTCCCTGGGCAACCTATTCCTATTAATATATTTAAGTAGGTCCATGGAGAATGTCAATGCACTGTCAACCCCTGAAAACTTTGATCTATGTAGAATGACTGCATGTCACGGCAAATGTTACTGTCTTGTCTCAGGTTTGTCCTGTCTTCCAGCAGCCAGTGCCTTTTCTGCCAGACAGAACTGGCAGGACTTGCAGCCTGCAAAGCTGCCGTGGTTCAGACTTAGTTCAGTTGCAGACTTTCTATATTTGCACTTTCCTTTTATAGCTCAGAACTAAAAATATCTTACATTTCTATGTCAAGTACAGCACTCAAACCCCTGTAATGCAGCTTTGCAGTTAAATTACCGTGTCTGGATTAACTGTAAACTATTAATTTAAGTTAAAGTGCAGCAGAACTTGTTACTGTGAGAAATAAATCTACCTTTTTATTATCTTGCTTTCCACTGTCATCTATTGCCTTCACAGATGATAGGTGCACCATTAAAATATTTTCCAGTTGTCATCTGTATTTCCCCAAATACCTGATCTAGCAGGCCTTTTTCACAGCTCTGCTTCTCTTTAATATTTCTGCAATTTTATTTACCACTGGTGCAATGGGCTGTTGCACGTTCACCTTGGGCTTACAGCTCTTCAAATAAATTCTTTTTATTCAGTGATGCATTTCTACCTCTCTCCATTAAAATACATTAAAAGTTAACTGACAGCCTGTTTAAAACTGACTGTTTTATATTAATGCTTTACCTCTCAAAATATTAAAAGAGAACTCAGGGAAAAAAAAAAAAAAAAAAAACCAAGTGCTCAAAGAACTATAGCTTTTTGTGCACTTCTGACATAAAAGCCTGAAATTATCTATTGCTGGGTTTTATTTATTTGTGAAAAAGTGTGATTTAAGAATTATGACAAATACTGCAAGTAGGAAGTCTAATGATACATGTGCTGTTATTATCAATGTATTATGCATTATAGCCACTGTGGAACTATTCATTACTGGGATGTGAAGTCAAAGGCAAAGCAGTCGGGCTTGAGAACCTAATCTTGCAAACAGTGTGAGGGAGTGTGCTTCCTGATGTGCCAGGCAATGAAACAAACAGGCAGGAGAATACTCACTTGTGCTTGGAGTCACCGCTTGTCCTCATTCTTGGGATGTATTCCCAAACTGGATGAGATGTGTGTGACAGGTATTGCTTGGAGGTGAGAGGGGGTATCTCTGGGATTGATTCCCAGGACAAAAATGGTGATGTTTCTCTGGAATCTCATCACTCCTCAGCTGGTCAGCCTGGCAGCCAAGCAAACTTCCAGTGCCCAGTAATCCTGATTCTGTACCATTTGAGACTTTGGTTTGTAATCCCTTTACTACCATTGTCCTGTCAATCTTTTAATGGAAGCAAAACAAAACACAGCTGCCCAGTGCAAAGGAAGTACAATGTGCTTCAGTCAAGTCCCCAGTCTTAGCAGCAAGGACCAAAGGACACCCCCAAAAGAAGGCATTGCACAGTCCTCTCAGAGCCTGAGTCTCAGCTTATGATGCTAAATAATTGCAACAGCTGATTTCTCAGTTTGAGTCTTGCATAATCACAGCAGGTTGGAAGGAAATAATTAGACTGGGTTTTTTTCAAAGTTCTATAAAGTGCCATCACTCTGATAAGAAATACTGTAATGTTGCCATCCTTATAGGCAGTGTCAACTTCACAGTCTGGCCAAAGTTCCCCAAAGGACTGATGAATTTAAAAGAACAGCTGTAACAGTCTTTTACGGATATTTGATTTAATATGACATGATGCTTTCTTTTGAAAAATGTATGGAGCTATACTATGGCAATAAAACACTTTTACAGTGCATACAAAACAGACTAACTACTCTTCAGAGAGTTGTTTCAAAGGAAATCAACTTACAAGAATCTGAAATATCAAGTCTAAGAGTATTAAGCCTTTTTATTGGTGATTGCAAGGAAAATCTTTCATGATTAATTCTTGGTTAATGCAAACATTCATAGTGTGATAAACAATTATTATCAGGACAGAGTGATCTCACTTCTAACTTAATGAAAGAACATTTAAATAGTCAATGATAAAATTATTTATCCATGTGTAGGAAACTAAGATCATACTTGGAGACCATAAAATAGAGGCTACTGGGGATTGAGGAGTTCTGTTTAGCTGAAAAGAATCTAACATAACCTTGGACTTGAAACTTAAATGGGATGGAACTTTAAAGAGGTATATTCACCTCTGTGCACAGAGTAAAGCAAGATCAGGCTTAGAAAGACTGAAAAACTTCCAGGCTTTTGAAGAAAGACACAATTATCCCGTGACTGAAGAAATTCATGTGTGTGGAAATGGATTCAAAGAATATATGCTCCATGGCTATTCCAGACCAGAGGCAAGGCTGACTGGTGTGTAATTCTCCAATTTTTCCTTCTCAGAGGCTTTTTAAAGTCATAAAAGATTACATATGCCACATTTGGTAGGTCCCAAGGAAATGTGCACCAGCTGAATGAAGTCAGGAATGACTAAAAGAGAAGCAAAATTTTTGTCATTCAAAACAACCTAGGAAAAAGAAACTTTAAGGCTAAATGTTCAAAGACATTAATAAAAGTTAAAGGCTAAATATAAAGGCGACTGCTGAGTCATACTTTAGCAATAATGTAGGACAAGGAGATGAAAAGTGAAGGGAAAACCCTTAAAGATGCATAAACTTATTCAGAAAAATCAGTAGACAAAAGATTTCAAGGAGAACTAACAGACCCGGAAGAAGATAGGGCACAAGACAAAGTTCAATACTGACAATCCAAGTGTGCCTGCTGACAAGAAGTTTAAATTTATTGTGGAGGAAAAGACAGGAACAAAAAAACCCTCATGGAAAACCCAGTAGTAAGATCTGCTCAACACTGCTGTAGTTAAAACACTACACAGGCAGGAAAAAATTTAATTTTTCGGACCATATAACTATGGTCTAGAAAATAATTCTGATCATCACCTTGCCAACAACAATCAGAAAGAAAGCTTGTAGGAAAGATGAACTAAAATTTAAAAGACTCCTTTAGGAAGAGACAGCAAAAAGAGCACATTATCTTCAGGAGAAACATATATGGAACCATGGTTAGAAAAATGATTGTCAGGTGCTCCATTTTCTGCTTTCATAATGCAAGAATGAAAGATTTAAATGACACAGAAAGGCAATAAGATCAAAACTGATCAAAAGTGATTTTTAAATAGAGTAAGTTGCATGTGGAGCTTATTGTCACAAAACAACTTGAAGGCCTGAAAAGATCAATAGGAATCAGAGTGAAGTCAGACATTCGTCTGAAAGTATATAAATCCCCAGGCAGCAAGGCATAATCCAAATTCTATCTGGCAGGAATTTGAAAGTTAGTGCCTACTTATCAGTTCTTCCCCAATCACTCACTATGTCACTTCATGCATTTTCTTGTGAAACATTAGAGGTAGGACTTTTAGTTTATATGCTACAATACTTGGAACATTGAATTCCAAAGTGCAACTCTGGAGATCATTGATGTGGAAAACTAGGAGAGAGGGGAGTGTTTAGGCCATCACCAAGCTAAATTCAACTGTATACAGTGGTAGAAAAATATGGAAGGATATAAATCCATGCCACATGTTTTTGCAGCGTTATTCTAACTTTCATAAGGATATATGCAATGTTTGCAGAACAAGAGAAATTCTGTTGGCCAACTGATACCAATACCTGGGGAAAGAAAGCAACAACAATGAAGACTCTTTGTGTTTAACATTTGTTTCTCCCAAATAAAGTTTCAATGATGTCATGGCTTTACTCTTTGCTTTTCAGAAATGTACCAACCGGTGTAATAAAAAGTATGAATGCTCCCTATAAAACTTGACTGGCTCATTTCATGTGTGTCAGTTATTGCTCTAAAGAGGAAAAAAAGCAGCTTTTCTTTTTGAAATAATGACCTGGCAGCACGAAATATTTCTTTCAGAGGGTTCATTTGGCTTTGTAGGCATGGCCTCGGTGCTAGACTGGCCTCACTGCAGCCTTAAAGAGGAGATGATCCCAGCAGCCCTTTCCTAGTGATGTCTGAAGTACAGGCTTCCAGGCAAATCCCTGCCATTCCCTTTGGTCTAAGAGAGAGAAGCATGATGTCATCTTCTCACTGATAAATACTAATACCAAACTGGAAGTTAAAGAGAATTCTCTATGTTAGAGGAATATGCCTGTTGGAGGGAATTCTGGAAACAGTTGCATCAAACAGCAAAAATCACACAGGAGATCGAGGCAGAATTTCAGTCTGTAAATTTAGATCCTTTCCCAGTTGTAAAAGATATCATAGGAAGGGCTTTCTTTGGTTGGCTCTGACATTTTCCTACAGTGTTTGTGAAAAAGTCTCTTGGTAAGTTGACTTAAAAAATGTCATAATATTATATACCAAAATTTTTCTGCTAAGCCTTATCTTTTCCATTTGCTCCTAGATATTCTAGATATGTTCTTTTTAACTCTTCCCTAATTTAGTTAATTATCTCACTCCCTTTTATTTTATGCTTCATATAATTTTTTTTGCTTCAATGGATTCTGTATTCTGCCACACTGGGGATAATCCTTTCTCTGGTTCTCTTACTTGAGTTCCTCATGTTTTCACTGTTTGAAGGAGAAATGTACAGCTGTATGAGATGACAATT
Source organism: Ammospiza nelsoni (assembly GCF_027579445.1). Classification (NCBI taxonomy): domain Eukaryota; kingdom Metazoa; phylum Chordata; class Aves; order Passeriformes; family Passerellidae; genus Ammospiza; species Ammospiza nelsoni. The sequence continues at coordinate 53,070,272 of NC_080638.1, read as the reverse complement.
CTCTATTCTGAAGTTCTCCCTGTGGCTTTTTTCTGTTTTGTCCACTCAGAAAGCTATTTGCCCCTACATATCTTGTAGGTGTTTATATGCTTTACTCTTTATCGATCTGCCTATCCCTGATTAATGTCTCAGGCAGATTCTCAGCCCTAAAATTCCTCTACTTCACTACAAAGCATTTGGCAGATGCATAGCCTCCCTTTGTTTATTTCTGGACAAGGGCTGAGAATCTGCCTGAGATACAACGGTATTGTAACACCAAAGACCACTACCAACATAAATGTGCCTTCAGTTTAATTTATACCTAATTTAATGCCCCATTTCCTTACCATAGTAAGGCACTAGAGTTTTAAAGATATGATACTGCCTGTGGGTTTTTTTTTTTAAATGAGTCCATCTCCTTTTGCTTCTGAAGATTTCACAGTCCTTTGTTCTTTTTCTCTCCTTGTTATATTGTGAAACTTTGTTTACAATCTTTGTTTTACTTGTATCAATGTAGAGATGGTAAGGCACAAATCCATCTCCTGGATAGTCCCATTGTCACTCAAAGAATGAAGCAAAAAGCAAGATTTGTGAAACTAGATGAAGTCTTGAACCACAGCTACATCTTCCCTCTTTGATACAAAAAATCAATTTAAATGCAAAATAAAACCTTTGACAGATACAAAATATATTTCAGTTTATAGAGCTTAACTAGTTGAATCTTTACTAGTTGTATTATCCTTGTCTTTTTCATGTAATCAGTGCAGTAATAATACAGCTTTCCAAACTGAAATAAAATTATGATTGTAATTGTCACTGTATGATTGTGACATAAATATACAGGAAGAAACAATGATATTTGTGGTGCTGGTAAAATGCAAATTGTAGGATAGATGGAGACTTAAACCCTAAACCTCCATATGTGAGTGCAATTATTTATCTTGGTGATAGTAGGGTTTGAGAAGCTTAATGGAAAGGAAATCTGAAGTAGATGAAGGAATTGAATCAAGGTTTCTAACAAGGTTTCTTCGCTGCTTGAATCACAATCTCCCTTTTTAGCTGACTTCTTAAAAGTCACTTTGTCTTCATTTAACCTTGACTGGGAAGCCAGCATGTGGTGACAGTATTTATAAAGCACTATTCATTAACTTATTAGGGTCACGTTTAGATGCTTGTTCCTCCAAGCCTGTGCAATATCCTTGAGTCTTTGCAAGACTGTTCTTGTTCATCCCATTTGTCCTTCTGATGCCCAAACCTGCCATTCTCCTACAGCAGTGATGGGAGTTCAAACTTTGCCCAGCCCCTTTGAAATAATGACAGCTAAATAAAACCCACCCTCAAAACAGCAGTTCTGCTGCCAGTGGAGCAAAATCCTCTCTTTTTCCATTTGTAGCTATCCAGAAGTATTTTTTAAATAATTAAGAGGGACACTGTGGCTGAAGTCACTTTGGTGAGGCTCTGCTCAGTCTCTTCCACTGACACTTAGTAAGGGAGAACCTTCCCTGGCCCATATTGAAAGCATTTCTTCTACAAACACTCAGTGTTTGGTGACTTTCTGTTGACCTCCTGAGACAGAGAGCGGTTCTGTAACATCTCTGCAGGTTGGGAGAAGTGAGAACCTCTGCTCCCCAACTCTTTGTCAGGAGTTCATCAGAGCACCATTAGCCTAGCAAAGCACTGGAAGACACAATTTCAAAGGAATAATACTTCTCTTACAAATTTATTTAGTGCAACATGACAAGTTTGCAGGTGTATGCTGTCATTATTTGATACCTCTCCATTCTTCTTCTCTCTATAGACTTTTGATAGGCTCTCCTTACATTTCAGCCCCTTTTTATAATCTCAACAGCAGCCACCTGGGATGTGAATAGGTGGCTGACTGACCTTGGTCAATAGCACTGCTTGACATATGGTCTGTGGCTCAGAAATAATATGGGGTCACAAAAGAGTACAGTTTGCCTAATCTGTCTGCCTTATAACAAGAATTCAAACTTGGGGACAAGGTGTACTATGGTGCTAAACAGCGATGCAGGCATAAAGAAACAAACTCTTGTTGAGTAGAGAAAAAAGGTATTTCTTTACAGTCAGGAAACTCCATCATCATTCTTTGCTAGTTAAGGGGTAGGATAAAAATAGAGGAAGAGTAGGATAAAAATAGCAATACATTGTCTAACTATTTTAGGCCTGTTTACAATCTTTATTTTTTGCTTATAATCTCACTTATAAATAAATAAAGGTTGTAAAAAGCTTTCCTTTGGGACCATTGCAGTAATCATCTGAGTGGCTGTATCCATAGAGAGCACACACCAGTGAACTCACAGAAAGAAATTTACTTGCCCTTGCAATAACTTCTAAAAAAATTCTTAATATCATAGCTCCATACAAGGGCACAATCAGATATCTGCAATATTTCTTAGCAGTTTAAGAAATCTGTAAGATCTAGAAATACCTGCTTACAACTCCTCAAAAGAGGGCCATAGCCCTCACTTACAGAGAACTTCATTACCTGGAGATTCCCCCTCCACTTTGCTGCAGCTTTACTCACTGATTGCATGCATAGAAATTAGTGGCAGCTCTTTTCAGTATGCTACAAATAGAAATGCTTTCAACAGAAGGAAAGTTCCCTTCTTCTTGCACTCAAGAGCTCAGGCAGGGCTGCTCTGGAGGAGACAGACACGACACTGCCTCTCAAATGCTTCACTTCTGTTCTGTCACCTCTTTTTTCTCCCTAAAATAAGCCAAGCAGATATTGTGACCACAAATGGTCAGTTATTCTTTGCCTGTAAGAGAAATAAGGAAAAGCCATTTTTATCTTTGTGAAGCCTCTATAATGAGCATAATAAAGACAAAACTAATGAGATTCTTTCGCATTTAAACAATAATCAGTAGAAATGGATGAGAAATGCTGTACATTGTCTAACTATCTCCACTGCCCTACAGAGAGTTAGCATGCACGTGTTCTTTATAGCTCAGCTCCATATGGGAAGATAAATTTTTGCTAATTCTGAGATTCCTGAGAAGCTATTTCATGCAGTTCTTTGTTTAAATCTTTTGTCTCTTCAGAAAGGCATGGTTGAGGGGGGACAAAAAACCATTTGTGAACTCTCCTTATTTTTCAGAAATAGGAATTTCACTCCCTTACAATAACTTCTGCCTGGCACCATGGTCCTTCCTGCTTCATTCATTAAAAATAGCAATGCAGCAGCATGAATAAATCCTTTGGGATTCTACATTAAATGCAGAGTCTTGCATCCTGGGCTGGCTTACATCTGTGTAGCCCTTTTGATGTCTGTTGGCACACCACTGCAGCTGTCCCTCATAGTAGGCATTTGAATTGATTAACATGCTTGCTCCTTTTTTATTTCACTCCTGCTCCCAGGGCCTCACCCTGAAAGATTTACTGCACTTTGGAGGGGTAAGGCACTCTTAGATGCTCTAAGGACAAGATAATTGCTGAATCAAAATCTCCCATAAGGGTGTGAGCTTTGGACTTCGCTTTCAAGATTTAAATTCTCTATTTCTCAGCATGTGCATAAAAAATTGTCAGAGAATAATCTCCTAATAAGATTCCTGTAGATAACCAGGGGAAGAGAGAGGAGCAGTCCTTTAAAATATTGCCCACTAAAATTCAGACAGTAAATCTTCTGTCCAGCAAGTAATTAAACACATAAATAGTCACATGAAGTTCACTGGGACTACTCATATAAACAATTATTAGTATAAGCATTTGCACTACTGGGATTTAGTAATGCAGATCTAATTAAACAAAACAAAAATGGTTAGCAACCCAAACTGGGTTGAGTCACTGTCAGAACTGTTGCTGACTAGTGCATTGTTATTCTGGACTGAAGATATAAACCAAAATTCATTCTTTCTTTCATTAGGTGTGGATCCCAATGTTTTATTTTGCAATATCTAGTGGCATTAACATATTTTAAGAACTATCAAAGAGAAGATTTTTACAGGATCTGTGGTTGCTAGGAGACTGCTGTTTCATCCTGCAAATCTTCCACACTGCAAAGAGCAAACTGGCAATAATCAGGGTTTTCCTGCCAGACAGCACTCAAACAACTGAAGTTTATGGCTTATTGTTTAAAAATTGTGATTTAAACTAAACTTTGTACAGCAGGAAAATTTAAGAGTCCTAGGATATCTCCAAGTAGGTATGTATCTATAATATGGCACCCTTAAATCCTTTTTTTAATCAATAGTACCTTGGGTGTCTGATATCTAGAATCTTGTTTTCAGTGTGGCGACAAGTCTTTGCCAGCATAGGAAGAGCTGAACTCATTTAAGTCAGTTCAGATGGAGAGTTTGGCCATCCCCAGGCCCACCATTTCCATTGCCTTGCAGGCAGACAATCTGCACCCTGAGCACCCTCAAACCACATCCTTTACCAACTGCACCTCTGGCACCTCCCTGGTTACAGCCACAGAAACAGGAGTGCATTGGTCTCCCTGGCACCCAAACATCTCAGAACATGTGCAGGCAGAGGCAGGGGTGCCACAGTGGAGTTTTACATTGACTCCATCTCTTAATCTTATCTGAATTAGAGGAAATATCCCATATCTGCTAAATCAGAGTAATTTATTGTGGTCATTGAGAGGGAATAGTAAGAATATCAGAAATCACTGAGGTTTATAATCTGGTGATTTTTAAAATTCTGTATTCTTTATGACCCAGGAGCTCTGCTAGGCACAAGATCGTGCTATTTTCAATGAAACAACACTTGTATTCAGATCTCTGTATCAGTTTTATGCTCTAGTGGATCACTGCCTTTAGCACGGTTTAAATAGGTATATGCTACAAAGGTATACACCTATGAAGAATAATGTCTATTTTCTCATTCATGACTTTTCAGTTATTCAGTGTAACATCACAATGTTAAACCCCAATCTATCGGTGATTGGAGCCAGCCTTTTTATGGATTTTAATCCTGATCCTATTTAACTGCAAATGCCTTCATTTCCCCTCATGCGCCAGGACAGAGCAATGTTCTGATCTGATCCTTCACTGTCCTCACCTAGCACATTGGCCAAACTCTTTTCTCCTTCAAAGGAGAGTACCAAGACAAAGATTATATGAAAGAAAGTGCCCATGGGGACAAAAGGGGCAGGAGAGAGGAAAAAGGGTAAAACATTAGCTGAAGTCACATTGTGGGTGACTGTCATTCCTTTCAGAAAAAACTATAGCTTCCCTCAGAATCTTCTGATAATCTTCTACTTACCCTCTAATGATTCAAACTTGGATTGTAATTATATTTAAGCACTTTATAATTTCAATCTAAAACCTGACAGTTCCATGCAATTACATGTCCTAAATGTGGGATTTGTCCCCCACTATGGTAAGATTATATAGTAATAGTAGCAATGAACATGGCTGAATCATTGACAAATTCAACCTTAACTATCTTCTTGTGCTTGCCTTGACAACTAGACTATTGAATTCCAACAGTATGAAAATCTAAAAATAGCACTGTGTGAAGAAAGACTGCAGGCAAAGCCACTAGATAATACAAGCTCAATGCTTCTGTGAAATGTGACACGTGCAAAAGCCAGATGTAATTTTAACAATACAGCTTCCTTTTTGACAAAGGAATCTCCAGAGTCTGATTTAATGTCTCCACAGTAAAGCCTAGCAATTCCACGTTTTGTGTAGGAGTAAGAACAGACTTCTTTAAACTCCCAGAAAAGAACCCCTGAGAAGAATACTAATGCACAGTGAAGTGAAAATAAAAAAACCTCTGATGACCCTGTAGCAATTAAGACACCATCCAAGTCCAGCATAAAAGTTATCTTGTATTATACTTCAAATTATTACGGTGACACCAGTGGACTCAGCAATGCTGACACACACCAGTAACAGCATGGCTTTGCAGAAACAAAAATCACTACAGCTTAGGAATCTATTTCCTAGACAATATTGGAGTGGGAACCTGCCTGGCTCATGCAGGAGTGCAGAGGTAAGCTGGAAAAAGGAGTTTTCTTACTTTCATACCCTGCTAGAATGTACTAAATAGACAGATGAAGTAGTCAGAAAATTAGTTAAAAACTTGGGAGAATAAAGTTCAAGTCTCTTCTGCCTTTTAACTGACACTGCCTGGCCTTGGGACTCCCTTAAGGAACTTGAGCTTTCTTTAAAACAGGTACATCTCTAAGCCCTATCTTACCTAGCAGATTATTTGATGGTAATTAATATTCACCATCTTAAGGCTCTAAGTGAGTTATCCATATAATTACATCCATCTCTAATATAGATATATATTAGGAATATATGATGACTCCTCTTCTGGGCCTCCATGTGGATAGCAGAAGACACTACAATTTAACAGAGAAGGACTGAGATATGCCTGTTTTACAGGAGCATAATTTGCATGTAGCCTAACACAACTGAGGGCACAAATGTACAAGGCAGGTTTTGCACTGCCATAAAAAGAAAAGCAGCATCAACCAACAGCACTTCTAGGAATATGATCTGTTTGCTTCCCCATATTTATATTTTCCTGGCACATAAGTCAAAGTTGTGACTAGAACAAGTTCATTTCATTTGAGTAACATCCTAATTCCCTTCCAGTCTGCTCTGGCTGTGGGGAGACTATTTTTATCTTTTGGGAAGTTCCTATTCCTTTGGTGAAGACTGGTTTGAAGGAGGAAGATCAAAGTTCTCCTTAGCATTATTCTCTGGCCTCATTCTTTTATTGCTTAAGTAAAGTTCTCCTAAACAATTACAGGCAAAAATCCAAATGATCCATCACAGGCTGGGGCTTTTTATTCCCTGGAATTACTGTTGTTCCAGAAATAGATGTAGCACCACTGGTATGACTTTGAAGCCCCACTCCTGTTGGTTGGAAGTAGGATGAAAAATAAGGTGAATCAATAAACAGATACTGTTTTCCACCAGTGTTGTGACAGGAGAAGTGAAAGCTTTGAAGTTTGCCTTTGTTTTGAAGGAAATATCTGTGACACTGCCTGGGTATGTTGGTGCACCTTGTTTAGTTTACTCTTGCCTGTCCATAGACAAGTTCATAAGTGACAAAAGTCACAAACACAAAAGTCCTACTTTTAGGAGACCTGCTCAAGTCCCCAGTGTACAGGTCCCAGTGGTGCCTTGGGAACTGACTCATGTCAAAGGCAGTAAAGCAGAGAGAAAACTCCATTTGTTGTAAGAAAAATTTGCACTGATTTGTATTGGCCTCAGTTCATGGACTCAGAAGAGTCAGGAAAACCATAAAAGGTGTCTAGTCTGCCCTCCTGCCCCAAGAAAGGAAAGTTGTTGGCAAATCCTTCCAGTCTTTATGGAACGTGCCACAGCTATTATGGGAAATCTCCTCAGCACATAACTATCTCTGTGATTAAAATAATACCTCTAACGCTTTCTCTACATTTTTTGTCTTCACTTTGAATCCATGATTTCCTATTTAATCCACACTGAAAATGAAAAATGGTAGATTTCCATTCTCTACAGCCATCTTTACCCTGTTTGAATAACAAATATCTTTATTCATTGCAATCTTGGTTTTGGTATGCAGTTTTTTGGTTTCCTAGTACTCTGGTTGCCCTCCTCTGAACTTTTCTCTTAGGGGTGGTTCTGAACACAGGGTACAGAACTAAGGACAATAACAAAACCTAAAGGTGAAGTTTTGTTTAACAGGTCCCCATATGATTACTTTTATCACCTGGACAGGTATGGATGCAGTTAGAGCACAAAACGCATGTTTTGTAACAAACAAAGTTCCACAAGCGTAGGATGTATGAATTTTGCAGTTCTGCTCCCACTCCATCTCTCGCTCCCACTTCCCATCTTCAACATTCATGAACAAAACATCCTCACTATGCAGGGACATATGTAGAGATACAAAGATGCAAATACAGAAGTTCATAGGAGCAGCTATGTCAGAATTCATGTGCCACCCATGGTGAGCCAAGCTTTGGTCCCACCCGGTACAAATCCACACCTACCCAGGCAGGAGTCAGTGCACCAGGACATTGCAGTTACTCCTGACTGTCTCAGACACCACTTTTTATTATCTATTGACAAACAGGATCTTTTAAAATGACAAATGTTGTGGCTAAGTGCTTTAATATCACGTGTGTAATGGCAGTTACCACAGTCTGTGTTACAACAGCCACATACGTGTGCTGGCAACGTGCAGTTAGCAGTGTTATGTATTAGTTTAGGAGACACAGACCCCATTTAGTCAACTAGATTGCATTTTACTCTTTCTCAGTCTCACATAATGTATTTACAGCTACATTGTCGCTGGTGGGGTCGCATTGGATGGGACTGAAGAGTTCAGAGGATTGGAAGCAGTGTGGCTTCACCTCACTATTTTAATTTTTTTTTGACGTTACTGCATCAGAGGATGATGAACAACTCTGAAGAAAACAGTTCATCAATCCATGGTCACAAGTGCTGCTGTGTGGCTGCACCCTAAAGGAAACAAAACCACTGCACAGATCTGTGCCTACTCGTGTTGGTCAGGTCATGGAACATTTCCTTTTCAATTTGAAGAGTTTGCACAGCTCCTAGCACTATGGATCCTCATCTCTGCTGATGACTACAAGGACTGTTTTCATAAAAACCAAGCATTTAATCGTAGTAGTTACATGCACAGATTCAAATAATCAGATTGAGCAAAAATGAATTATTTAAGTGGAGTCTGAACTATCATTTTAAGGTAGTAAGCCCACTGTTTTCAATGGTCTTTTGCTCAGGTTTCCCAGTGACATGGATGATTTTCCCAGTGACATGGAGAAGAGGTGTAGCTTCTTTTGGGACCATTTTTTGGGAGAAACGACAGCATTCATGCTACTTGGGGGTACTGGGTATGACAGAAATCAGCTTGACTCATTGAAACAGCCATTTAAAAGCAGAACCTCCAGTGATATAAATCAGCAAGACTTCACTTCAGTGGAGCTCTGCTAATTTACCCCTGCTGGGAATGTGGTTTTGAGACTTTACAGAGTGAAAAAGAAACTAAGGAAGCAAAATAAAGATTCTAAAATATTAGGAAATAAAACAGCTTGAGAATGCAATGTTTTCCCCACCATGAAAAGAGAAGCCTTTAGGTTACAGTTTGAATTTAATATGTTGCTATTTGATACATGTTCACACATGCAGGATGTGTCATGGAGAATTTAACTGCCTGTTGTGAGAAAAATTCCCAATATTTCTTTTTATCTTATTTCTCTTATGGTTATTTCCCAGTCTGTTTCAGCCAAAATTCAGTGAGATCAGACCTTGCTAATGATTTTTAGAATATAGTGATAAAAAGGTCTTCAGCTATACAGACAGAAAAACAAAAGCAAAAAAGAAAGAAGGAAGACCTATTGTATGTTGAAGGTCAGACAGAAGGTCAGAATAACTTAGATCTTGTCCAGTTATTAAGGAGATACTCTCCCTCATCTTTCAGTATGAATGATAGTGAACAGGGAATATTTGGAGGATATCTGAAGAAGGATGAGGAAGGTTTAACAGAAACCATCATAAGTAAGGCAAATTACTACTATTCACTCTGCTGATGTCAGGAATCCTGCAGTAATCCCCAGTCCAAAATCTCGCTCAATTGACACATGAATAGGCAAGCTCAGAAGCAAACCTTTTCTCTGTGTGCAATGGTACAAATACATCCTAAGTGGTGAAGAGAAAATGTAACATGAAGTGAAACGAAGGCTTCGTGGTCAAGCAACTTGAGCAATCAAGGATGAAGAGAGGTGGCATAAAACATGACAATTTTTGCAAAAGTAACTTTTTGTTAAGAGAAGCAATTTCACACGCGGGGAACAAGTCATGATCTATCTAGATTTGCACAAAGTAGCTCATAAAGTGCGCAGTTGAGAATTAGTGTGTAAAAGTTATAAAATAGAGAGTAATTCAAGATGATTAATCTGAATGAAAAGCCTATGTAAATGTTAAAATGGAAGACTGTAATGTTGGAAAGGGATTATTGGAATTTTCAAAGAAGATTTTTAGACATATTTTGTTTCAAATAATTGTTAGTGACTCTGAGCCAATAAACAGGTTTGCCTAAATAATAAAGGCATTTCAAGGTATTGACAACAATTAGGAAGCTCATATAAGAACTGGTTTATTTGTAAGCAGAGCAATGGAATTTTAACATAACAAATCCACATCAATACTTTATTTTGTGGAGCTCATAATTTGCCAGCAGCAGATAAAAAGAGATCCAGGTCTGTTGTTAGACAATAAAACATCTGTGAGCCTCAAATGAGAGAGAAGCACAAGAAATCTGAGACAATCCTGAGATGCACTGCAGATATATTTTCTTTAGAGTCACTGAAGCATACATCCACCATACAAGGTACTGCCAAGGTGCTTTGTACGTAATGTATATTCTGATTACTCATTTTCAAATCAGATTTGAGGTAATTTGGAACAGATCCAGAGAAGGAATACTGAAATGACTGAGGGAAAGGAATACAATCTTATGAGAGCAGCCAGAGAATCACATCTTGTTTTCCTGCTTAGATAAAACGTCTCTTCATAAATGTGTATGGGAATGTAAAAACAGGGTGGGAGTAATAAGCTTTAAACATAAAATTGGTACAAGATCAAAGAGAGAACCGGTCATACAAAATTTAACATGGTTAAAATCACCCTCCAATTTCAATCAATTTAATAATGTTCAGAAAAAACAGGATAAATCTGTTTCAAGATGGATCCCAGCAGCCTTATGAACATTGCATGACGGAGTACTGGTGTTCTGGTGCAGAGTAAAAATTCTGGGTGTTGAACCTAATCACCTGCTCTAAGAAGACAATTTAATAAAAAGACAATTTATCTTTTTGTTTTCTGAGTTAGGTCCATTTGTCCATAGCCATATTTTTGCTGTTTGCAGTTTGTCCCAAACGTCTGAGTTTTCATTTGTAACTTAATGTTACTGTGGAGGATTTCTTCTTTCACCCCAAGAAACACCGGAATGTGGTCCCAGCTAGAAAGAGAATCCTGGGAAAGTGCAATGCTAATCTTGGTGGTGTGGAGAGATTTGTTATGACTTACTTGTGGTTGGTAAGTCTAAATTGGTTGGCAAATGCTTTGCCTTGTGTCCAACATGAAAACCCTCCACAGCTTAATGGAACCCTCCCATTATTTCTAATACGTGTGACATTCCTCTTCCCAAGATAAAATGTTTTTCATTCCAGTGGCTCCAAAAAGTTCAATACTATGGAAAGAAAAAAGGCTGTTATCCTTGGCAGCTTCTGCCTTCTTCCCTCAGTGTTAAACCTCTTCATGTTTCATACATGAAATACCTTCAGATGAGCAGAGTGGAGGTGCTTTATGGCCCATGGTGTGGACACATGCTTTCTGAGCAAAATATCTATTATAGTGACAACTGTGGAGACTTGGAATCAATTTTCTATGTACCTCCATGAAAATTTCAGGAAAGAGTTTTACAGGAAGATGATCCTTCTTTTGTAAACATCTATCAGATACATTCAATACAATCAAATGCAAATGGACACTTCCTCCAGCTCTTTTAAACTTTCTATAGATTAAATTTTACTCTTTCTTCAGGCATTGCCTGAGTGGTACTTTAAAGCCAATAAAAGAAATCTCTAAAAATTGATTAACATCTAATTAAAGATTGATCCTATCAAATTATGTAGTCTGTAATTTTTATTAAATCCAATCTTTAACTCTTGTCCTCTGTAGGAAAAAAAAAGGAAAAAGGACCATAGTTTCTATCAATAAAACTTTAGTACAACAGGGAGCAGAAAAGAGTTTTGAAGTAATACATTTGGATTGAAAACATGTGACAGTCTACAAATGTGCCAGAAATCCAGACAACTTTTGTTGTGAATGAGCTCTCATTTACAGCTTTCCTCAACAAAGAAATAAAAGTAACTTCCACCATAATAAACAAATCTGAGTGAACAGTAAGATTAAATGAGTGGCAGTAACTTCCTGCTACTCTTTCTTTTCTGGTACCTCTGGTAGCAACAAGCCAAAGTGCAACTCCAAAGTCACTGAACACAGTGGGAGGACTTGGTGAGCACTGAGCCAGACCCTGGGTCCAGTCCCTCCCTCTAAAATGAAAAGCTTTTCCAAGAAAACATAAGCTAATAAGTAAAATTAAAAATTCACCTCCAGGGTACTTTTTTTTCACACGTACATTGGGCAGATGCAGAAGGATGAAAATTAACCTCAATATCTTCGAGGAAGGAAATTCCTTTAGACATCAGAAAGATCTAAAATCCCATGATTGCTTATCCCTCAAAAAGGTATCATAAAGGAAATAAAGCATAAACACAATGTGAACTGAATAGAATGATGGATCATCGGTATGACTTTTTCATTAAAAAATATTTAGGTTCAATAATCAGTACTATAGAGCCTGATTATATAAAAAACCCAAATAACTAGATCACTACACTAAGTTTTATGTATGTCAATGACTAAGAATGAATATTCTTAGTCTTGACTTTGCAAATGACTTTGTTCTCAAAGAATATCAAAGAATGTCAACTTGCAATCTGGAATAAGTAAGGGGTGGGGAATTATATTAAAAAAAATAAAATAAAAAAAATAAAAGAAAGAAAGGTAACTGACTTCTATTTCAATATCTGCTCAAAAATGTACTTTTAAATGTTTAACACTTCCAAAAAAGGTGAGTCTTGGTAGTTGTTTGGCGCATCACCTTTGCTTCCTTCAAACACTTGGAAAAAAAATCAGGTTTCTATTAATATTATTAGTCATTGCCCAAAAGTGCTTCTAGGGATAGTTGCCACGCCATGTCTTTAAAAATTAAAATCTTCAAACCTCAGTATTTTAAGTCTCAGTATTTTAAGTAAAGAGACTGTATATAGAAATGTAGCCTATTGAGTTACCCAGACCAAACTTTTTATTAAAAGCAAAAATTGTTATTTTTAGGCTAATTAAATAAATTCTTTAGTCATACTGCTTTGATATTGAAAAAAAAATCCCATGTAAATAAATCACATCTGATATTTTTATAATTAAAGGTAATTACTGATCTTAATTTAAAATATTTAATTGAAAAAATCACACAGCTTCAATCACTGCTCAGTTTAGGCATCAAGAATCACTTGAAATGAATCAACACACTAACAAGCAACAATTTATGGATGACTTACCATTAAGGACATTCTTGCACCAGCCTTTACTTCAGTCTATCTGCTTAAAATAGGTCCCATAAGAGTTTGAGGACAAGATTTGTCCTTAAAGTGGCCAATTCAGAGCTGTTTAGACTATATTATTGAATCAGTTCAGGAAGATGTTTCAGATAGGAGCCTTCATAGACAGCAGTGGGAGGATGATGCCGCCTCTAAAATTCCACAGGCTAAATCAATGGCAGGGATCTGGCTAGGAGCAGCAATCTTGCCTTAGTAAAAATGTCACCTTGTAATTACAGAGCTTTTTCAGAAAACCACAGACTTTTGAAATAGTTGTGAGTTGTTTAGGCTTTTTGGGGGAAAAAAAAAAAAAAAAAAAGGAAAAAAACTAAATGTAGAGATAAGGACGAAATGGGAGAAGAAGAAAAAGGAAAAAATGGGATAAAACATTACTTTTGTAAGGGACACAGCTATCTGGGAAAATAAACTGCTTGGGATGAAAGCTATGTTTCTACAGATGCTCCTGTCCTTGTTTTCACCACTTTTCATATCAGTTACACTCATTTGACCCCCTAGGCTGAAAGCCAGGGCAATCTGCTGAAGAACATCCAGGCTCTAGTCCTGTCCTGTGCTCCAATTTATTTACTGGAAATGCATCCCTGTCAAAAGATGCAATGGAGCATTGCAGTGCTGCAGCCCAGAGAGGTCTCTGACCTGGGGCAGAGCATCCTCCTTGGGGAGGATTGATCTGACCCCAAAGTTTCCACATCAGAGGGGAGAGATAAATACCTTTACTGCACAACCTGCCAGGGAAAGGCAGAGTAGAACATCCTCAATGGTCCAAAGGAAAAATGGCCATATTACATGGTACAAAGAGCTTTCACTGTGAGAGGTAAAAAACCCACCCCTACCAGGGAAAAAAAAAAGAAAAAGAAAAGAAAAGTAATTGCAGCTTGGTTTAGTTTTCTTGTTTGAATTGGTGTTAGGCATTTGCTGAGCTTTTTTCTCCCTACTAATTTCCTGTCAGGATTGGCAGCCAATGACTCACTTGCGTTCACAGATGAGTATCACCAAAACATTAGTCTACAGCTCCTCTTCTCAATACTTTGATTTAATCACACAAAGCAACCCCCACACTGACCCCAGGAGTGCAGCATTATTCAAAGCACTAGGCAAAAGCAAGGCCAGGTGTCTTCCCTTGATGGCTGCAGATATTGCCATAATAGAAGCTCTGAAATCAGGTATTCTAAGTACTCTATCTGCACAGCAACTCCCGGAGTTCATGGCAAAGAAATAGTGAGCAGCCATGCAAAAGAACTGTCATCTCCCCAAGATTTAAAGGAACATGATGAGCAGGGCTGTGTTGGAGAGCTCATGTCTGGAGAGCCAAGCTGGCAAACCAGTGGGTCTGCCATAGATTCTCATGCCCAGGGAGAAAGCCTCTGTGGTTCATTTTCTGATCAGCAATGTTGAATCTATTTCCTGTGCACTACAGAATATGCAGGATTCAATGGACAGACACAAATTAGACAAAGCAATTATGGGTCCTTGGGTTACATTTTTAATCTCAAGGTTCCACACACAACCTTGTGTTTCCAGCACAGCAGGTATGCGATACATGTTTACATAGCAAGGACCATGTAATCAAGCATTATAGATGTTACTGAGAAAATGAGGAGGGTTTTTCCTGCAGCTGGCTTCTTGCCTACCAAGTTATGGTGCATGGCTAAAATCCTTAATGTTTGACATCAGAAACTGCCGTGCAAACACCAACCTGACTGACAACTTCTCTAATGGGCAAATCAGAAGTAAATGAGAAAAAGGGAAGACAAGTGATGCAACGAAGAACCAACAATTTGTCATTTGGGATGTTTTATTAGGCAGTTTGACAAATTTCCTGCTGGTTAACTGATTAAATTTACATTCTCTGTTTTTAATCTTTAATTTATTTCATACTCAAATATGATTGTTAGCTATTAATCAATAAGGTTTAAAGTGCTCATGATTAATGGCCAATGCTTTCAGTATAAATAAGAGATTCTGTGATGCTGGGATTTATCTGGCTCTAGAGATTGCAGGATTGCTCTGAGTGCTCATTCCTTAGTTACAATAAAGCGGGACTGGGAGAATTGATGAGATTCTGCGCCAGTGCTGTGCTGAAATGAAACGGGAACAGCTATTTAGGATCTGCACGAGATAATGACAAAAAAGAAACCAAAGGGTTAACAAGACTATGCCAACAAGTAGCGCTGGAGAAATTAATGAATCTCCGGGCTATAGACAAGCAGGAATTTACAGCATCTGTATGGGGAAAAGGACCGAGGCAGGTTGATGGAATGAGCAGGCAGGGCCGTGGGGATCTGTGGGGTGCGGGCAGAGCCGAGCATGGGCCGGGGGCAGCGGGAGCTGCAGGCGGGGCAGCGGCACACGAAGGGTTAACCCGGCGCCTCCGTGCATTGAGATGCTAATTGTCAAGATAGTGCATTACTTGAGGAAAGTAATTTGATTACTCGAAACTCCCACGAAGGAGGCGAGCTGGTGTCCTTCCATCTGTCGGGCTCAGCGCAAGATGATGAATTGAGCTCCGAATTCACGTGTGATGAAGTCACTGTCAATCCCCGGCAGCCCGGCCCGCTGCCATGCCCACCGCGCCGAGGGTAGCACCGCAATTCAACTTTCCCTGGGAAACCCAGGAGGCTCACTAACCTGTTACTTGCCGCTGCTCGCTTTTGGGCTTTTTTTTTTTCTTTTTCTTTTTTTTTTTTTTTTTTTTTTTGCCCTTTCTCCTTCTTTATTTTCCCCTCCCCGTTGTGTGGCTCAGCGCTACAACTGAGTCATTCGGTGCCCGTGGCCGTGGGCACGCCGGGCTCCGCTCCGCTCCCCGCTCCGCTCGGCTGGTGCAGATGCGCGGCCGGCTCGCCCGCGCCCCGCAGCCCAAGCGTTCGGAAAGCCTTAACTATGCATAGATCTGCGGAGTGAACGTCTGCTCTCATTCACTTGCTCCTGTTATTTGATTTCTTGTAGGCCTCTGCGGCAGAAATGGAGAAAATAAGGTAAGTGAGACAGTTTATTTACATCTCGTTGTAGAGGAGAAATGTTCTGTTGCTCAATGCACAATACGGGCTCTTGGAAAATGTCTTGCTTAACGCGATCAGAGTAGAATGCTGGATTGCATGATGATGCAAGGCGAGCTGTGCTTTAGAGACAAAAGGAAAGGAATGTGGTTGTTCTAGTAAATCTGTTTTGCAGGGATGTCAATTCAGAAAGCATGTTTTACACACAAACATGTTTTATTGCCAGATGCAGAGCGTATTTGATTATATAAATGTTGTAGCCACTTGTCCATTTACTGCAAGAGCCTGCCATTCCATTTAATGAGCAAAGTGGATCAATAATTCATGAAAAAGCTGAAGAAAATATAGGCTTGACTTCAAAGCATCTAATTAATGTGGTTTGTTTCAATATAGCACTGTAACATTGGTGTTCGATTTTTGTTTTATATTGTATACCAGCCAGATAAATCTCGTCTCCTCTGTGTTTAAAATGTTGTCATACTGTACCAGTTTCTCAGCACATCTCTCTGTTTTAAGCAAAAGGAGATGGGTTTTATAACATAAGTTTTCCATCTCATGTCCTAGTGCAAGTCTGCTTTGGGGGGATATTGTTTTTGTGTATGTTGTTGAGAAAGAAAGAGAAAGCAGAAAGCATTCTAGCCCTTTTTAAGAAATTAATTAAAAATTAGTAAAACCTTGTCTACTAACACATTGTCAAAGTGATAGGTAAGACATTAACTTTTTACTACCCTTTAAATACTTTATGGAACTTCTTTTCATAATCAAATACACTGGCCATGATCTTACTTAGTTTTATTGGACAAGCCTAAATTCCTTCTCTGAATCTGGTAACTGGTTAGTGACAACTCTTGTCCAAGAAAAACTTTTTAGATTCCTTCAGTTTGGAATGGCTATCCTGAGTTATTAGAAATGCAGAAAAGTTCTGAAATTCAAGAAATAGCTGGGCAAATGAAAAACAACAGAAATTTGATCAAGTGTTTAATGAATTCTGGGCTGGAAACAGAATTCTGTTTTTCTTTTGAGGCAAAGGAGGTTAAATCTCTTACAGCGGACGTGAAGCTGCATGTCCAAAAGTTACTAAGAATGTATTTTTAAAGCACTAATACACTTTTGTAGAGCCTCACGACAACAGAAGTATTGTAACTTTTGTGCTGAAAGAAAAACACTGTGCAATGTACTATGGATTTTCATGTATTTAAGTACTATAATGTTGAAGCTGTGAGTTTTTCCTGAGTAATGCCTGAGAAAGTGCCTCAGTACATGGACTGGTGTCTAATAAAATTCCAAACAATCACCTATAGTGTATGCACACTTCTGTCATGAATGACTCTCTTGGAAGATGCAAGTGAATATACATCTTTGCTGGATAAGCATGTGTGCACAAATGCAGTCTAATCCTTGCAATACTTTCCTGAGCATGCCTTGGCCTCTGCTTTTGGTCTTGCTTCTTTTGCAATAATGGGCTGCAGAGCCCAGGAGAATGAGCAGAATGTAGTGAGAAAAAAAAAAAAAAAGAAAAACAAGAATTTTTTAAAATTAAAATAAACATTTATAAAGTTCCATTTTCCAAACACCACAATTTTGCAGCTGTCAGGCTTGCCAGTCTTTACCTCAGTACTCCCTGAGTACTACACAGATGGGAAAGTCAACCTTGCCCCACTGAAATGAAGCAGGAGCTTCACTATTAACTCCACAAAAAGAAGGGTCAGGCTCTCTCAGGAGTTTTGTTAAAGAAGTTTTCTGTTAAAAATTCTCGTGTGCAAAAGCTGATTCTGGCAGAGGTTTTTGTCCCCATCAGCCCAGCAGGTGCAAGGGCAGTTCCAGAGCTCCCTGTGCTCCCAAGCAGAGCAGCAAGCCAGGCAGGACCCAGGGCAGGAGCTGCTCTGCTCCATCCCAAACTTTTCCAGGCTCCCTCCTCATTCCCTTGGATGCAAACTGACAGAATCCTTGGCAGTTTAAGGAAACTATCTGGAGTCCTTATCTTAAGTGGCTGGTAAACTCACAGCCTGGAGAGAATTAGATTTTTTTTAAACTTATCAAAGTGTGGTACCCAGGTAAAAAACAAATTACCCTGTATTTTAAACACAGTGGCTTCAGAGAGGTCATGAAGAGACATAACCTGAAGCTAGGAGAAGAAACAAAGAAACGAGAGGAAAATGGCAGGCTGGGAGGAAAGAGGTATTTTTTGCTATATGCAGAAAGCAGTGTAACATGGAAAAAGCTATTCCCGCATGATACTTCATTGTGTTCTGCCCTGTCTCCTGTGCCCAGCTCCTTCCCCACCCTTTTTTGCTGCCAGCTGAGGATGTGCCATTCCACATCACCTGGGATGTGTTGGCCCAAGGACTAGAGGCTGAGCCCACACCAGCTGTGGAGCTGAGGTGCAAAAAGGGTACAAGGCTCCTGCAAAAGAGGGAGGAGAAAGGGGTTCTGCAATGAGAAAAAAGGAAAAAAACCTTGTTAGTGAAACAGGACAATAGGAGGAAGGTGCATAACCACAGGACAGTGAAGCCAGGTTGAAAACTCTCAGGGCCAGGGTAATAGAGGTTTGCATTCCACAGTGCTCTTCAAGAGAAGAAAGTCTTTTAAATAAGAACAGGTGACAGTCCTTGAGAGCCCACAGGCCCAGACATTTTATAAAGGCAGCTCTGGAAGTCTTTGAGTGAGTTTTGTACATTCCCCAGCCCAGGAGAATGGGGATCCATCTGGGGCATCCCCAAGGACTGGGGCAGCCAGCCCCATTCAGAGAGAGGGATGAGTGAAAAATTGCTCCACTGGTAACCTGAGCTTTGCTCAGCCATAAAATTCATTGAGCCAGGCAGCACAAGCAGCAGTGCAAAGTAATACAAGTCTGATTGTCACATTCCTTCACTGAGAATGTGTCCAGAGCAATGTGATTCGTCTCACATAAGGCAGCAATAATTCCCTTTACAGAGCCAGGAGCTGCTGTGACCTGCAGTGTCACATGCTGTCCTTTGCAGCAGGGGCTTGCTGTCACTGAGCTATGTGTGGAAGGAGAAGTAGGAAGCAGGGGTGGGAGGTTGTCAATATTTAGCCTGACACAGGGACACCTTCCTCTAGAAGTAGAAACATGCAATTTTGTGCTAAAACTTTGACTGAAAAGAATCAGTTTTTGCAATGAAGTCTTCTCACTGTAAATGATTCTTAACAGTACAGTGTTTATTATATTTCAAGGTACCAATATATTAGGCAGGAGTAAGGCTAACTACTAATCACAAACCTCTTGAGGATCTGCACTTATGTAGGTTGGCTGTGTATGGCTATAGAGTCACTTTAGGCATTAATTACTTCTGACTCCAGCCTTTTAAATACAGTTTTTTGGATCTGGTTCTTTTTCATGTCTATAAACAAGGACCGAAAATCTTAGTTAATAAAGTGAATTTCAAATGCACCTATACTATCTTGTTTTGACTCAGCAGTGTGCAATCTTTGGTGCATATATTCAAGAGAAGCACAAGCCTTCCAAGCCTGAGGCCTTGTATGTCTGTGGTGGCTGGCACATAAAATTGCCAATAGGCTGGAAAGTACTCCTTTAACTCAGATTGAACCCATAGAATGGTTAAAAATTGCAAATGAAAGACCAGTTCCACTGCAGCTCCAGTCCAGACTCCTGGCCACTCTTTCCTTGCTTCCATTCCATCCTGCTTGAAATACAGGTTGTAATAGTCAAACTCTCTGGGTGAGGATGATGTAAGGTTTGACAAAACAGATCTCTAGAAATACTTTATACACAAATATTGATCAGCTTCTTAGCTTCCTTACACTGAAGAGTATGTCACTCCACAGGAAATGTCACTTAAAGAGACAGATACTGTTCAATAAAAGCTGTTCCTTTTTTTTTTTTAATGCACTTTTAAAATTTCAGTCACAATTCAGAAACTCTATTAATCAATAGTCTTAGTTCTAAGCTTTCAAGATCCACAACAGGCTGAACTGTATATCTAAAAGTACACAAAACAGGACTCAGTATCACCATGACCAGCTGCCAGGCTCACAGTGCCTTCAAGGAGGCTGAGTTTCCACTTGACAATATAATCATGGTATTCCTCAACTGAGGATTACTTTATTTTGGTAGCATCAGTAGGGACACTTTACTAATTACCCAGAGATCTCTGATAAAAGTGTCTCAAGGAACCTGTGAGGTTCCATCTTCCTTTCAGTGTAGTCCTTGTTTCAGAACATATGAAAGCAAAGTGGTTTGTTTTGCACACACAGCTGGTAGAAAGTCAGCAGCTTGATCCAAGTCTCTTGAATTTTTAGACTTGGACTTTTCTCAAGCATGTCTGAGTTCATCTGTGGTAAGGAATGAATATGGGTTTCTTCAAAAGGAACATCAGAGGCACATGCAGTTCTAGGGAAAAGCCTCTGCCATGGTTTGCTGGAAATATAAATACTTTCCTAAATGCCCACCTGATCAAGCTGCCTTCCTTGCACTTGGTATAAATATAGCCCTCTTCATATGCTAATGAACACACTGCAATTTCCTGCCATCCCCACCTTGTCCTTATTCCTCTCTCAGCCTGTATCTACATTAATTTTACCACATACTTGAACACAAGGGGAGGATTATTTTTCCCAGAAAGTTAACCAACAAACATGGTTTACTTTGCCCTAGGTCTGTCCTCACATCCACAGCTGATATGCTGGGAGCCACTGCCTTGTACAGAAGCAGAATGCCACAGGACAGCAGCAGGGCTGTGCAAGAAGCAGCTCCACCGTCTGCTCAGCAGTGTCTTCAGGCTCTAGTTGATGCTGGGATGTGAAACCCCAGCTGTGGACACGGGCAAAGAGATGGAACAGGGCAAGCTCAGAAGAAATAGAGCATAGGAAAATGCCAGCATGAAAGGGCCATGAGTTTGGGGTCATTAGAGGTGATTGATAGTAAAAAAGCCATCAAGTTGGGTGAATTTTGGGTGCATTTTGAAAGATGGAGAAGAAAAGGAAAAGGGTAAAAAAGCTATCAAACATATATTCAAACAGGTAAACCAGGTTCTCATTTCCCCTCTGTTTTGGAAGCTGTTTTTATCTGGCAGGCAGCCCCAGCAGCAGTGACAGCCCTGCCGTGCTGCTTTCAGCACATCTGGTTTGTTCCTGCTGCCATCCAGGGTGTGACTGTAGCTAAAGCACCTGTCTCTCTCTCTCCCCCTGGGACTACACTCAGCTTTGGGTTTGGTGGTTGTCAAACACAGCAATGGGAGCAGTGGACACTCACAGATATAGTCACAGCCCCCAGGGGAGCTACAGCCCTGGAGCTGGGATGGGCTGAGGCACAGAGCCATGCTGATCTACCTATTCCAGTACCTCTGAGAGTGTTGTTAGTGCTGTCAGAGGCACAGTATGCTTGTGCAGCTTATCACACCTAATTTCCACTATTATTCCCTGTGCTAGTCAGGCAAACCAGCACTAGCTCAGCTGAGGAGGGAGTGTTGCTGCTATGCTGTGCTACAATCCTGTGCCCTGAGCTTCTGTCTGCTGCTTGGGAGAACAGTCTAAAAGGCAGTGATGTCAGTGTGCAAGGAACCATCCCCATCAGCTGATGTAACAAGTGTTGTGTTGTAGCATCCTTTAGCTCTAGATCAAGCACAGGGTGAAGCAAAAGCTTCCACCACACAAGGAACATGACAGAGACAGAGGGCAGAACAGATTCAAGTTGAATGAAACCAGGTAGAGTTGTGTAAAGTGGCCTCCAGGGACAAGTGGGAGATGAGCAAACATCTGAAGAGACCAAGGAAGTAGGTAGGAGTAGATGAGCCATGCCATCAGCCAGGAGCTGCAGTGAGTCATGGGGAAGAGGCTGGACCTCAGTGATGCCTAGCTTACAAATAATGATCTGCCTACCCCTTTCTTGCAAGGCAAAATGCATCACTGAGCAATGCCATGAGCTTCTCAGAAAAGAAAAATAAATAAAAGGAGGCATTTCAGACAAATATTTAAGAGAAAAAAGAAAGAAAATTCCATTTTGTATAGTGCTTGTGATTAGTTCAGAACTTCGTAACATAAGGAGCAGAACTTAGAGAACAGTTTCTTTTTTGTTGTTGTTGGGTTCTCCCCCTTCAAGTTCCAAAGACACAATTATCCATTATTCTAAGAAATTCAAAGGTGGGAAAATTGGATGCCTCCCCTTTATTGCTATTAGGCTTCAGTTTATGTAAGCACTTTGACCAAAGCTACTGAGGGTGTGTGCTGAACACTGAAAGCAGCAACTTGCAAAGCAAACAGTGGCAGCCGCTGCAGCAGCAACAAAACAATCTTATAAGCTGAAGAACATAAGAGGTTTCATGCTATGAACCCCAGATGGTTCAAGGACAGTACAGTTTGTGAACTGCACTTAAGTGTGCTCTGTGGTGAAATCAAGTAGATTTTGAATGCTCGCTGCTGCTACAGCTCACAGACTGATGAAAGAAAGGAGATAACTTGTCTGCAACACTTTATTACAGGCTTTTTGCAATTTCCAGCTCTGCTGCTGCTGGCATGGCTTAGGCAATTTAATTTACCAATCAGTTCTTGATTTACACACGAGTGACTTTAGAATGCATTCAAATAAAGCCCGTATCACCACATTTGATGCAGTGTTCTCTAAAAATCAAAAGCATCTGAAGTATATCAAAACTATTAAGCTTTTCATATTAGAAATTGGAAAGACTAAATTGTCTTTATGTTTTAGTGATGATGTAAAGCCAGCTTAGCATGAAGTACAATGTGCTGAAAACAGACAGTGAGGCGTAACCATGCTTTTTGGAATTCAAGAATGGGAGAATTGTATAATATACAGAGCCCTCCAGCAGAACAGCAGGATCATAAGTGCCTGTAGCTCCTTGAAGGATTTCTCTCATGTGTATGATCATCCTGCTGCTTGTGTGAACTGCACAACTGTTGTTATTCAACTCTTCTAGGAGAAATAAGATCTGCTTCACTGAAAAGAGTGGAGTCACTGCTCATTTCTTGGTTTGTAGTAATGTTTGTACTGGCATAAAAGTGAGGGTCTCCATGTCACATGCAGATCTATCATTCCTTAAAGCATGACTTTCTCCAGATATGCATTTTTTAAGCTCTGAAAGTCATGGAAAAATCAATTTGTCATCCTGAGCTTGCCCAAGTGTCACCATGTCAGCAAAACCAAAACTGAGAAGTTGTGTTCAAGTGAGCATACACACACAACTCATGCAGCAGACCTGCATCTCAGAGGGCAAGCAGTATTTGAGCAACCTGTTGTTGGCACAGTCATGACTGACTTACATCACATACTAGGACACCATGACTGCACCAACGCCATTTCAGCTGTTCAGAGCAAAATGCAAATTTTTACCACCTTACCTTGATTTTTCCCACTTTCAAAAGAAAAAAGAGACAGAGGAGGAGGATGTTGTAGCTTCAAATTTTTTTGGGAGCACTGAGCTCTTCAGGGAGTCACTGCTGTTCTACAAAGACCCTCACGTTCACAAGAAACTCTCATGACTCAGCAGCTCCAAATTGCTGCCTGCTGTTCAAGGCCAGTTTCACATCCATGTCAGAGCAAAGGGCCTTAACTCTGAAGCTTCCATACAAAATCAGGTCAAGCAAATAGCTCATTTTATGTTTCTGTTAGCTATGACTGCACTTAGATAAAAGAATCAATTTAAGGAACTGCTTTATTTTTAAGGTATACCAAGAACTGGAATTCCCAGCAATGAATGGCTACTTAATCTTTCCCCTTGATACCACCCAAGAGCTCGTTCTTGCAGCAGGCAAGAAGAGGAAAGGCAAATTGAAGAGGAAAAGCAAATTGAAGAGGAAAGCAGTCAGCGCTCCTCTTTTCTTTCTAGCTTTCTAGTTCAAAAAAATCTTGCTTTCTAGTTTAAAAAGTGTTAAATCTTTCTGCTACTATTTAACTCAGGTATGCTGGCTTAACCAAGGTATTGCACAAATTATCACAGTATTCAATGCTTTACCTGTACAGAGTAGTCTACAGATAAAAAAAGAAATTGACTATATATCTGCATAATTGGTCTTACTGCTAAGTTCTACAGATGTGAGTGTTTGAAATTATATTTAAGTAGCACTAAATGTGTGGTATGTGACTTTGCACGTGCATATTTAACTAAGTTTGTAACTGCTGGGTCACTTGCCCTTTGAGATATGGTTTCCTCTTTTTATGAAGCCTGTCTCTGACCTGTAACAAGGAAGAAGTTAAGAAGTTTCTAAGGAGTTAATCAGAAACAGTCCAGACCAAGGTGTACCAAGTTCATTCCAAGATGTAGAGCTGATCCATGAAAAATAAATATTTTGTAGCTCTGTCCAATATTCTTATCTTTTCAGTGTGAAACTACTAACAAGGTGCATTCATGGACAGAAACTCATCCTTAATGATGGGGAAAGTGCTGTTTTCTATTGGGAAGTTGGATTTTTGAGGCTACATTCAAACAATTTATAGCACTGAAACAGTTCTGTTCAAATTCAAAATAAACAGTATGTTTATTTTTGACTCTCAGCTTATGAATAAAAATGATGCCTTTATTTGTATTTGCATTCAGATTTAGATAGATAAGAGACCAAGATATAAAGAAGGAAAGATTGAGTCAAATACTCTGAAGATTGGGTAAAAATGAGAAAAACAGCAAACTAGCCCAAAGCAATGCAAGCAGAGTGATGAAAGACAGAGCAGCAATAATATTTAACTAATTACTTGCAAAGCAACATCATACCTCAACACACAGAAAAATTTGATTGTCCCGGTCACAAAACTCACCATGAAGTTTTTACACATCCCCAAGTGATCCTCTGTCCTACTTCTTCCCAGTGCTGAACTCAAAGACAGGCTGTTGCTAAAAGGGGTGCATGACTGTCCTGGGTGATTTCTGCCCAAATCTGCCCAGCAGCTGGCCCTCAAATCCCACATTGCCCTCTCCTTGCAGCCCTGCAGACACAGCTCTGGGCAGAGCCACACAGTGAAGGAAACACCTGGGGTCTCAAGCCACATCAGCAGCGTGACCCTGACAAGTCTGAACCTCTCCAGTTCCACTTCAGTTCTGAGCCTTCACAAGCCCTTTGGAAAAAAAAAATACATTTCCTGGCGTATCCCTGTCCCTACTGTACCAATGTCACCCAGTGCAGTGGGTATGAGGGGCGGGTTTCCAGGCAGATTTTCAGCCCACACCTCAAAATGTAGTCTAGAACAGCCCAGTTAATTCCAGTCTTTGCTCTGGAGCCCCTACATATCTGACAAGCTTGCAGACGTCACCAGGTAAATAGGGTTGAATAGGGTAGATAATGAGAAAGATGGAATTTTCTGTTTTCTCTTTTGCGGAAGGCAAAAGAGTATCCTTGCTCTGCAGCTGGAGCCACTGCAGCTCCCTTGCTAAAATGGCATTCCCAGCAGTGGAGCCTTCCCAAAGCATATTTTCATGGCTTGGTCCTGTTTTATTTCTCCACGAGATGCTGACATTGTCTTGTCTTTACATCAAATGTTCTTTATCAAACTCTTTCCCTCCAGAGGCACCAAGAGCAGGAAGCCTCTAGGAGACACACAGCAGACCTCAGTTCCATGGGAAGGAAGGAAGGACCAAGAGTCTTGGCTCTTCCATGAAGAAGATTAATTGGTCCTTTGTGTAACTCAAGGGGTAGCTCTGGCACCAAACCATACGAGCAGGAGAGGGAAGAAATGAGTCATGGGTAGAGGAGACTGACGTGAGTTTCTTTGGGCCAAATTTAGCTGACCTCTACTGTTTAGCAACAAAGCACCTTCCCTCCCTCCCTGCCCCACTTCCCTCCTTCTCAATCTACAAGAGAAATCACAACCTAAAAGTCATGAATTTTTTTTTTTTTCTGAAAAACTAAAAATACACTAAATTATAGCACTAAAGAGGTACTCTGCTAACAAATGTCAGTTCACAGGACTAAAGCTGTCTTGTCTACTGCATATGATGCCAAAAGTTCTAGATAATGGTAACTTCTGAAAACAAGAACATTTTTTTTTCTCTGCCTTGACAAAGCTGCTGATGCAGAGTTTTACAGTGACTGTAGACTTCAACTTACTTTGCTATAACTGTGTTATGCTTTTTAAATTGATAAAGCCTCAGCAGATTCACTTACTGGAACTGACGGGCTTCACATGCTGTGAGCTTCTGGAGGGTTTTCTTTACAAACTAGAACTGAATATCATCTAAATGTAACAGAAAAAACCTCCAAGAGAGATGTCCCATTAATTCCAGCACACAGTGACTTGGAGCTGTTTGAGAAAAACATTGTTAATCTAGATGGTTTTGCTCAATATAGTTTGCTTTTAAGAACATTTATTTTCATCTAAAACCATTCTTTTTTAATGCAGTGTTAACCCTCCCAGAGTCCAGTGTGGAAAACAATTTTTATTATAACCTGAGAATGTGAAGCAAATAAGCATCATTTTACTTGGACTCAATGAACATGGAAAGTTTCACTCACAGTTTTGATAGCAAAATTTTAATGAATGCTTTTCAGTAACACAATGTGGACTGGACTTCTCTGCTGTGGCTTTGAGTTACTTTGCATTCTCATCTGCATCCCCCAAAGAGAACTCCAAATCCTAAAACAGTAAAAAAAAAAATCTACTAGGATTTTCATCTCAAGGTTCCTATAGCACAGAACTACTAATTATCATGGCAGCGCAGAGCAGACAGTTCTGATCAAATTGCCAGCCTGGATTTGTAGACCATCCCGTCTCCTCATTCATCATCTCTATAGGCACAATATTGGGAAACATCTTGAGATATAAATAGGCATAGATATGGCTGCATGCTGAATTCTAAGTAACTGAATGAATCCATTACTGCATCCTTGGAGGACTCCAATTTTTTCCCAGAACCACAACTCCTTTTTGAGTGTTATCTACCTCATTATGCATAGATTAGCTACATTACATATTGGTTTGCACAGACCACACAGAAGCTGAAGAGTTCACTACAGCTTTGCAGAGAGATTAATGTAAATGGAAAGAGACTGAAGAAAACAACACATTCTTTTTTTCTATAAAGCTATGCTATTTATACTTTTTTAACATTTATGTAAACAATAAATCACTCACATGATGCTCCTGTCATTCACATCCAGAGTGTTTCCAGCTATAAGCTTGCATTCATGCACCTATAGTTGATAGTTGGCATACAGCTACAGCATGAATTTATGGCACAATTGTTTCCTTATACTTTTGTTGTGAGCCACTGAATTGGAGACTGGTTAACTACAACATTCACAATGACACAAGGCATTGTTATTAACAGCAGAACCAGTAAAATCAACAAAAACTCTTATCCCCTTACTAGTGGCACCTCTTTTGTAGAAAGCTCTTAGCTGCATTTTCTATTCTTACCCTGGCTACTTTCACCAGCACTAGAAATGAGGGCATTGGCTTGCAGAGTCATTGCCAAATTTAAGGGCAATTATGCAATGAAAAGAGGAAGTCTGAGAGGTCAGAGATTGTACCTCTGCTTGAAATGCAGGTGGTGAAGGTGCTGCCATGACTGGATTGAAAATATGGACTGAGGTTCAGAGATTTGAAGCCTCTGATGGTCTTGCTCTGCAGACACAGTTTGCAGCCACATTCATTAGGATGCTCTCTAAAGCAATATCAAAGTTCAAAGGATTTCCTTTTTTTTTTTCATTTTTTGAGCACCAAGTCACAAATTACCATCTCCTCACAGAATACTCACCACTCTTTCCAGAGTAATGAAGAGTTGGAGTTAGAAGCTGGCAATCTTTCATGGGCAATGTGTCAGACTGTATTTTTTGTTCCTAATTTAGTTTAAACATGCTGGTAGATAACATTGAGAAGCTGGGAGCCACTTCCTCTCACAGATGCTTCTATGAAGATGCTGTGGATCCCAAATCCCAGCCCTGTGCTGACCCTGTCACACTGGCAGGAATCCCCTGATGTCTGCAGACCACTGGGAGCCCTTTAGAAAGAAAATTTTATAAATGTGCAGAATACTGCTTCTATTTTTTCCCTGACTCACTCATTCTGCATTGCTTGACATTTTAACATATTGCCATATTAACCACCAAAAGTCTGATCTATGAGCATGACTTCAAACGTGTATTTACAAGAGTAGAGATGCAGTGGCATATGGATCACCAGCTGGTGAGAAGTAAGAATGGTACTTTGTGGAGCTTGAGTCACTAAGTAAATTAAAAAAAAAAAAAACAAAAAAAAAAAACAAACCAAAAAAAAAAACATCTCTACAGTCAAAAAGTTAGAGATAAAATGTTGGTTTCTTCAAACTGGAGTACTTAGAAAGGACAACGGCAACAAGGCCAGTACTGAGAAAGCACAAATCTGGAGGCATTAAGTAAGCTAGGAATTATGTTGTTTATTATAAGAGGTATATGCAAACAAGATGCTTCCTGCTAAGGCTGTAACAAATAGTACCACAGAGGGAGTGATGTGAGACAGAAAAAAAGAGTGATGACAGTCTGTTCCTCTGGAACAGGAGGGATAAAAATCACTTTGAGACCGAGGGTGACACTGGGGGAAGTGTCTTTCTTATTGAGGTCATATCCACCTACACTCAAATGCAGAAGTCTCCAGCCTTTCTCCCCTCCTCTACTTAGTCTGGTGTGTTTTTCACATGTGTTTCCCACCCATTTGCCTTCTGGAGGGATTCTCCTCCTGCTCCATCAACAGCTTCACCCTTTCCCTCCCAAAATGTTGAGTTAGGTCTGCAGAAGATTAGCCTCTGGTATTTTGCAACCCAGCAGTTTTTAAGAGATTATTCTCTTATTTATGTCACCTCAGCTTGGGTGCTTCCAGGAAGTAGTGTGCTCCTTCTCATCCTAGCTTTGACCCTCAGACTATTATTTTTCACCATATTACTCCAGAAACAGCTGAATACTCTGTGCCTAAGCACATGCAATTTTAAGAGAGATTAATTTTCATCTAACTTCAGAGACTGAGGTTTACTATTCTGCTTTAAAGCCAGTCTCTTTCATTATCCTTTTTACTTTTTCTGTTTCTCTTGAAGCCCAGGTGATCAGAAACCCAGTTTTCATAGGAGACTTCTGCGATGTCTGTTTGCAGTGCTGTTACCATTCATCCTCCCCACCTGGGGTCCTGTGTCAGCCCAATTGTTCTTTGGCTTTCTCAGAGAGATGCAAGAAGAGGGAGTCTCCTGCAGCTCCATCAGTTCAGTTGCAAATCAGAAGCTGTTTTTCAATAACGGGGAACTTTTTGGAGAAAGTAGTAAACAAGAAAAAAAAAACAAAAACAAACAGGTGGTTTGGCAAGGGGAAAGAT
Organism: Ammospiza nelsoni; assembly: GCF_027579445.1. Lineage (NCBI taxonomy): Eukaryota > Metazoa > Chordata > Aves > Passeriformes > Passerellidae > Ammospiza > Ammospiza nelsoni. The sequence continues at coordinate 53,040,864 of NC_080638.1, read as the reverse complement.
TCATAGATAAACATTTTTTTTTGTAATGGGGAAGAGAGATATAGAAGGAAAGGCCCATTCCTTCAAAAAAAAAAAAAAATAGAATATTGTCTGGGAACTATTAAATAACAATATAACTAATTACCAAAATAATTTTCTTCATGCTGGAGCACCAAACAGCTGAAACACAGAAGCTGCTGAGGGCACTTACTATAGTAAATTACTGAAATGCTTCTCATGGTTTATTTTGCTGAATTAGGGTGCTAAAAGGAGTGTGTTGCATTATTTCTCTATTGACTCTTCCACATGTGATTATTTATTATTAGATGCATAAGTACAAATCAGACAGGAAGGTCAAGTTACTAATGGCTCTCACCAGCTGTACAGCAGTGTTGGCCCTGTAAAGGTGGGCACATTGTTTACCTGCATAATAACAGTGATGGGAGTGAGCATTAGAGTACTTGAACATCAGCCACACTTTAAAAAACCCTCTAAACCAGCATGCAAAGCATTCACATTGTAAATGTAATGTATTACATTTGGAAATGTAATGTGAAGGAAATAAAAGCCATGCCTTTTTGCCTACCCTTCCCTGAACAAAGAGCAGAAGTGAGAGAAGGCTCAGCAGTGAGAGAAATCTGAAATCATCTTTCACTGTGGAGGTTTGTTTGACCAACAAAGGAACTTTTGCACTTCTAGATGTCATCCCTCTCTCAAGAACCATCTGAGGCTCCTGCAAGTATTGCTGCCCTCTTAAAGGCAAGGCTGGGAATGAGTAAGTGACTTCTCCAAGTCCTTTGAGGGGTTTCTGTCAAAGCCAAGAGACCACATACAGGGATATTTTTGTAATAAGATAAAGAGGGCAGAGAACATGGAACAAGGGAGCAGAGCTCTTGCTCGAGGAGCAGAATAACTGTTTCTGAAATGAAGAGTCTCAGTCTGCCAAGGAGCAGGGACAAGTTCCAAAGCAGAACATTCCTCAGCCAAATCAAAATGCTCAAGGAACTGCGTACTTCTTCCCTGTCTCACAAATTATTTCAAAAAGACTGTTTTTCTTCACATTTCCTCTCCACAGCAGAGAACCCTTGTGAAGAAGGATCCAGATACAAAGACTTGTTCTTAACTTGACCCCAAGTACAAATAATCCCTGCAAAATCACTGCTACTCATTACACAGATACAGGCTCCTACCATCACTTAGGGGATACTGGATAAGCATCACTGCATATATTCTTGCAAGAAAACTCTATTAGCAGTATATTTGAGCTAAATCCACCACCAATATGAGCAGACTCAGCTGCATTCAGATCAAAATACTTATTGCTGTGTCTACAGATAATCTTCAGAATGATTTATTCTGATGTTTTCCTGTGCATTAAAAAAGGTCATCCAATCAGGAATGAAAAACAGTGTGAGATGAAGGCAATTAGCATGACTTCAGTTTCAATAGTGGAGCTTCCTCCCCCCCTCTTTCTGACACCTTTCAACTTCAGGGAGATAAGCCCAATTCTAGCTACCATTTCTATGCCCTTTTCAGTTTATGGTAATTGCTGTTGTGTAGCATCACAGTATTGGGGCCTCTGCTCTATCCTTCCCCCCATTTTGTGCAGGCAGTAGGAGAATTTTCTCTTGATTTATTCTTATAATAGCTTCAACAATGTCAGAATATTAGAACTGCCTATTATCTAAAGGTTGCTTTGCAAATTCACTTTAAATGAAAATGTAACTTTTCAGTCATTAATGCATGGAAAGAAGTTGTAGTTAAAGGAGGAGATGGATGGTTGGGAAGCTTATCCATTACATTTAAAAGCAAATCATCACTGACAGAATCTAGGTGAAACAAGCAGCAGAAGAAATGAAAAGACAGATTGAGACATCAATCAAAGAGACTTTCAGATCCCTTTCTTTTTGCAGGGACAACTGAAGCAGATATTTAGAGGGATGTAACAAAACAATGAGAGTCTTTTGCCATGTGGGAAAACTTGAGGCATTCAATCCTGCACCCAGAAGAGGCAGGAGAGGCAGGAAGCAGAAGTGGATATTGGCAGAAACCTGGAGATGCCATGGGATATACCACACACACACACACACACACACTCCTTACAGGTCTGAAAGGCAAGGATTAAAGAAACCAAGATGGTTGTTTAGTAAAAGAGAATTTTGTATCCATGCTGGAAGCATCTTTGCAGGGAAGTTTTTGAAGCAGATGGTTTAAGAAAAATATTTTATTTCTCAAAACTAAAAAAAAATGCAAAAAAGGTACTGCAAATCTCTCAGAGGGGATTTAAAATTTCAAACGCTGTATGAATGTTACCTTTAACATTTTTAGGCCTCAGTTTTCATCTGTAAAATGGGAATGGTGGAGAGCTGTTTTTGAGACTAAGACAACATGAAGTAAGGATATGAAAAGCTATGAGGCACCTCCATCAAGTGGTTATCTAATTCAAATATACCAGGTGCAGGTAGGACAAGAGAGTTTATTGATTAGTAGGGCACCAGAGGAAGATTCAGATCTGCAGATGACTCATTGCATAAAAGTTAATATTTGCTCTTTGATTCTACGTCATTAAAAGCTCATGAGTTACTTCAGTCTTTGTTAGATAAATAAGGCATTGCAGCAGTTTCTCTGTAGTTCTTCACATTTGAAGTTGTACTCTTTGCTTTGACATGGAAAGAAACAGTGCATTTTACTTTTTCTGACCCTTGCATCTTTTGCTTCCATTGTCAGAAGCATTGTTTGGACTCTAACTTCTGCATTATAAACTGCATTCTTGATATGGATCTCCCATATTTAGGTGCTGTGATTGTTCAAAGGACTCTCCAGCTGGGTAGCAGAACTATTTGAGTGCTAATACAGTGATTGTAAAGAATGGGACATCATCTCCCATTTTAGAATATAAGTCTTGGCAAGTTTGAATGGAGTATATTCAAATGGGAACAAATGGACATTTTCAGCATGTAATTTGAAACAAAACATTCAGCACTTACATGAATAAGCCCAGCAACTGCAGCACCCCTAGCCCAGTGTCTGAGAGCCTGTGGGTGACTGTTCCAAGCCCAAAGCCATCACACAGCATGGGAGGGTCCTGGGGTTCTGCAGTGGGAATCCTGCACTCCAGGTCCCTTTTCTGGAGCTACAGCTTTCAGCCAAGGCATTCACCTGCCTTCCTTCTTTATTTGTGGCTCCCAGACAGACAACCCCAGCTTCTCATGGCTTCCAAGAGGAAAACTGAACCACACTGCATCTGTTCGTGTGTCAGGCTTGGGTACATTGTACATGAGCCTGTGTGCTTATAGACACATCCATTTCCAGCTGCTGAGTCTTCCTAAAATACCCTTTGGAAAGTTCTCCCTAAAATTAATGTTATGCAGAGCTGCTTACACTTGCAATACTAGAAGTGAGCTGTATCTTTCCAACAGAGAGAGTTAAAAAAAAATTTTTAAATGCTGTGTGGGGTTGAAAAAAGTGACTTGCAGATCAGGCTGCTTTTCCTCAGAAGTGAGCACCTTGCCTGCTTGTGGCATTTTGCTCTGGCAGAGAAGGTGTCGTGCATCAAATTAAAAGGATATCGAAGGAGACAAGACTGGAATGAGAATGAATAAACACTGCAGCTGCACTGGGAAGGCCTATAAAACACACAGGTGGAAGAATTATTGTCTTCTGACCATTCCTGCAGTACACCACTGATGATACTAAAGCACAAAGGCTAAACTGGATTTTCTACTGCAGACATCAGACTCCTCCTTAGTCCTGTGTAGTTATATTGAATTCAGAGAAGAAGTTTGACATTAGTGAAAAAAGTAAGGATGCCCAACCTTTCACTGTGCTGCAGCTATTAAGGGCACTGAGAGGACAAGCACACAGTGATTCTTTTTTGATTCCCATTCCAGTAGTGCCACCATCAATGTCTGCAGAGCTGGATCCTAGCAATCACCTCTGTCATGCAATGGGATGGCCAACTGCTCTGAGGTTCCACCATAAGAGAGTTGCCCGCTTTCTTCAATAGGAAAAAGAGCCATAAGTCAGGCAGAAACTATTAATAATGTCAGTGGAGAAAACAAGAAGCAAGCTAAACACCGGGTAAACTCTTTTGGAAGATTGATTCTGTTCAATTAGTCATAAGTTGAACATGTTCTCTCAGAGAGGGAAATGCTGATAGAGCTGGGTTTGTTCAACCTGGAAAAGAGAAGGCTCCAGGGAGACTTTCTTGCAGCCTTCCAGTAATTAAAGGAGGTTTATAAGAAAGAAGGGGACACACTGTTTAGGAAGATTAATTGCGAGAAGACAAGGATAAATGCTTTCAAGCTATATTTAGTCTAAACAAAATTAAATTGTCCCTTAAAGGAAAATTTTGATATCTTTTTTTTTTACAAGCAGGTTGGAGAAAGGTTGGCAGAGGTTGCCCAGAGAGGTGGTAGATATCCCATCCATGGAAACATTCAAGGTCAGGTTGGATGGGGCTCTGAACTGATGTAGTTGAAGATGCTCCTGCCCATTGCAGGGGTTTTGGTTGCACTAGATGACCTTTAAATGTCCCATCCCAACCAGGCTTTTCTGAGATTCTATGTCTACACAAAAGGCTTAGCAAGAATTACTCCACTAAAACTTTCCACTAGAAATTGCAAGGCAGCCCTGAAAGCGTGAAATTCTCTAACAGATTCAGTGCTTTGCTATCAAATCCTATCCCCTCTTCTCCAGTTCTCACTAATGATTTTCCTAAGAGACAAAAGTTTTGCAGTGCCACTGGTTTTGGTCTTCTCTAAATGAAATACTTTTCTTAGTGTGCATTTTGGTAAAATTTAAGTCTGGTTGTATCAGTGGTCTGAGACCAGACAATAGGAGAGAGGAAGGGTAATGTAGAATGCTTAGAGAGATTATGAGATTCCCATCCTTAAAATATTCAGAATTTGACTCAGCAAGGCCCTAAGAATCCTGGTCTGACTGAATCTGCTTTGAAAAAGAGGTTTGACCACGTGACATTCAGAAGCACATTTCAACCTAAGTTTTTCTATGATTCTACAGACTCCCACTCTTTATACACTTAAATTCCCATTGGGCGGAATGGGAGTTTAAAGAACAACATCTGTATCTGCTGAACATATACTTAATTTCAGTATTTTTTTTCCTTTTACATGGTTCAGTTTGAGGACAGAAGTATTTATTTTTTTACCCTGTAACAGATGTCATCCAGCAGAATAATTTCTGATAAACACTGAGCTCAATCAGTTATAATTATATGAGTCTGCAACTCTATTGTTTAAAGAAAAGCATTTACCAGAAAGAGACAAAGTGTTTCTATACAGAAATATCAAAATGACTGGGGCAAGTTCTTTATTTTCCTTTAGGAATTTTAGGCTGTGGACAGAGGTAGGCAGACATGAACATACACACAAACTCACTTCTCCTGTGTAGATACCATACCTGTGCTTGTAGCCATGGTCATCTGGGTGATCAATTCCCTGTCTGCATATGCCACTGTTAGATTTCATCATACCCTTATGTTCATGCATGAAACATGGTGTGCACTTAGATGAGAGAAGAAAAAAACCAAACTTTTGAGAGCCACTGCCCAGGGAAAAAAATATTTTTAGGTAAAGAACCACTGTTGTTTCCAAAAAGCCAAGGAAGCCAGGCCTCACATTTCTTATGAACATACAGAAATCTTTTCTCAGAGCCTGAAAGAAACAGAGTTGTGGAAGTCACTTGTATAAAACATCAGAGTGCACATTTCAGCCCATTACAAACCCCTGCATACTCACTGAAATGACAGCTTGCACTGACTTGTAAGGAACAATTTTTCTTGAGCACAGTTACTCAGCAGGAAGCGCAGAGCATAATTAATGTTTGTGTAGAATTCCATTTTAACTCAGGTCATCTAGTACTTCAGAATAACATGGTTACTCTTCATTTTTGTTCTTTTATTTATGAAACTGGATAGTCTTTATTTTGCCCAATTAGTTAAATGAATATCAAACCCTTCTAAACACCAAACCTGAAAATGTCTATAAATAGTGCAGTAATAGGTGTGCTGCAAATACATAGATTAGCTACAGCTTGGAGCAAGGGAGAAAATTAATTGATGTGTGACATGTTGTTGTGTAAAATTGTTTTTTGCTTGAAATTGAACAGTGGCATTTATCATATTAATACAGACATCTTTTCCAATCATCTCTGCTAGCACTGCTGAGGCACTGCCATTACTAGTAGTAAATAGATGACAGTCATGTTTTATGAAAGGATGTGAACAGTATGGTTTCAGGCAGTGTTTAAGTGCTGTTAAGTGTTTTGATACTGAAAAATGAAATAACAATTAAAACCAAACAAACAAAGAAATGCAACACTACCAAGCTGTAGACACCTACCCAGTACAGAACTGATTATTATTTGTAGTACATGTTGTTTCTTCAAACTCAAGAATTGCTCAGAACCCTTTCCTTGTATTCCATCACCCTGATATGCAGACAAGAACTGTGCCAGCTCAGGGCAATAAAGCAGCCTGTGCAAAGTGGAAAATTATTAAACATGCTGAACTGGATGCACTGCCCAATCAATAGGTCATCCAGTACAGTGTAGTCAGCCTGTCCATCTCTGTGCCTTCTTACCCTCTTCTCACTGTAAGTTTTTCATATGAATTTCAGTTCATAAGAAGCACCTATTTGGAAAGCTTTCCAAAATCTTTTCCTAAAAAGATTGTAATATTCATACAGTATTGTAAGGAAATCTTAAAAATCCCTATTCAAGATCCCATGAGTCCAGGCAGCATATTTCAGGCTGATTTGGAGGATGTAGGCCTTTAGTTTGGATTTTGTTTAATGAAGATTCTTTTCCACTTTTTGACCTCACAAAAATGCTGTTTCTCCAACATGCAAAGCTGAACATTTTCAGTCTGAAGATCTCATTTCTGGGCTCAGAGTACAAGAGGAAAGAAGGTTACTTGGCTTTAGCACTATAAAAATCCCCACCAGAGGACGAAGTGAACTATTAAAAACAAAGCTTGATGAACATCAGAGAGCAACAATGAAAGAAAAGTCACCACTAGGAAGGAGAGTTGTGTGATTTTATTGTGTGAAGATGAGTTGTGTGACCCAGAGCAAAGAAGTACAGCCATCCCCTGTCAAAAGTTTGAACCTGCCCTGGAGGCCTTCACTTGACCAGCAAAGGCAGAGAATTGAGCACTAGCAAAGGTCACGACACCAAAAATCTGTTTGAGATTATTTGGTGCAGCTCATAAGAATACATGAGAAGATCAAAGCTTTTCCTTGGGACTGGAAGGGATTAAATCACACAGAAGTATCTGCAGAGTAGAAAGAAAAAGATAACTAAATCTCAGAGACTGCTTATCAGCTTCCCAGCCAAGATATATTATTTGAATGAAAAATAGTTGTAGTCTGTGCTACAAATGACATCAAAATACAAATCTTGCAGTGATTTGACATTTACAACACAGATGTTTCTGCTACAAGGAAGAACGGGCTTCTTCTTTGGAATCACTTTTGCTAAAGTCAAGGGATGAGTCTTTCTCTTCTTGAGGAACATGAAGACATTTATGCAGAAAACCTGCCTCAAAGAAATTATTTCTGCTGAAACCTTTTCAATTTCACAGCCACTTCCCCAGGCCTTACCTGCTCATATGGCAAAACCATGGGCACCTGGGGCAAGGGGCACACCACCACTGCACAGAGAATTCAGGGGTAGGAGAATCACAGAATCACAGAATCACAGAAATTCTAGGTTGGAAGAGACCTTTAAGATCATCACCTTTAAGGTGTTAGACCATGTTCTAACACCTCAACTAGATCATGGCACCAAGTGCCACATCCAGTCTTTTTTTAAACTCATCGAGGGATGGTGACTCCACCACCTCCCTTGGTAGATGATTCCAGTATTTTTCACTCTTGCTGTGAAAAGCTTCCTCCTTAATTCTAGCCTGTATCTCCCTTGGCACAGCTTGAGACTGTGTCCTCTTGTTCTGTCTGTTGCTGCCCGGAGAAAGAGACCGACCCCCAGCTCACCACAGCCACCCTTCAGGGAGTTGAAGAGAGTGATGAGGTCACCCCTGAGTCTCCTTTTCTCCAGGCTGAACAACCCCAGCTCCCTCAGTCGTTCTTCACGTGGCTTGTGCTCCAAGCCCCTCACCAGCCTCATTGCTCTCCTTTGGACACACTCAAGCATCTCAATGTCCCTCCTAAAGTGAGGGGCCCAGAACTGGATGCAATACTCCAGGTGAGGCCTCACCAGTGCTGAGTCCTAGCTCTGACACTGGACTTTGAGCCTGTGTGTCTCTGACTCAGTGATTTCATCTTTACTGGGAGAAACGAGGTATTAAAAACCTCATGGCATTGTTAGTGTGGTGATAAAGGTGCTCTGTATTCTGAACAGTAAACAAACACACCCTTCTTTTGGGGAACACAGGGAGCAAGGTGCCAACAGCAGCCATCAGCAAGTCCTGTTTAAAAAACTACCAAAATAACTATTCTATCTTAACTGAAAATACCAAACTGCTGTAGTGACAAGAGCAAAAACATCCAGAGTTCAAGTAGAAGAGATTAGTCCTTGAGGTAGAAATAGAGCAAAAGTGTTCACCTCAGATATCTCTTGGTCAGGCCCTTCTGCCCAGCCTTGTCCTGACCCCCTCAGTCCCCTCCAACCTCACCCCTAAGATATTAGGGTGCTCTTGCAGGTTGTCCTTATCTTTCCCTCAGCTGAAATCCTGCAATTTCTTTTCTTTGGAGCCAAATCCCACAAATCAGTAGATGCAACTGACTTGATACAACAGGGAGGACAAAGGAGAATAAAAGGTCAATCTTCAAATTCACCTATCATCTCAATTACAAGGAAATTCCTTCTTAAACTTCAGTTATTCACAAGTAATTTTTCTGACTATCTCGTTTCCCCCACCCCCACCCCCATCTTGTTCTTTATGAGTAGACAAAAGTTATGAGTAAGTAGAGAGATAGATAAATGCTTTAAGCTACAAGACAGCATGGGTACAAAAAATAATGAGCAGTAACTGAATAGGAATACATTTAGTCTTGTAGTTGAAAGATTATTTGTAACCATAAAAATGGGGCTAAAAACTAAAATGAAATTAATTTTAAGAAAAATCCTGATCAGTTGATTAAATGGATTATAGAACACGATAGAGAGCACATCCCTGTGACCCAAAATACTTATTTCAGTCTTGCATTACAGTAAAACTTGTGATACATTCTCTAACTGTTTCTTTGTGTCTTGTTTACTCTTTAGATTGTCTGTGAGATTAGGTGAGAAGCTGAAGAAAGAGAAAAAGACATAAAAAGTGCAGTGGCATAACAGCCACATTGGAGGGCAGATAATCTAGCCCCGAGAGAGATAAAATGCATAGCCCACAGTTTATTCACACTGCACCATAGAAGGCAGATTTGTTTTACCTTCAAGCATGATGATTCTTTACTCCTGAACAATAAGAAAAGGGAGATGAAGGCAATAAACCATTTACCTTTAGCACTGATAGCACTACCAATTCACTACTGAATATCCATTGCACATTCATTGCTGTGCCTGATTTTTGTAAAACAGCCGGTCAGAAGGCACTCATAATTTGGGGTTCAAATATTTGCCTTCCTTGCTTTTGTTCTGAAATGTCAAAGATGGCAGAGATTGGAAAAGTAAGCACTCCTCTTGCATTCTGCAAATACTTCCTGTGACAGTGTACCTCATTTGTAAAGTACAAGAACGAGGCATACTCTGCTTATAGCAGAAATTTATATTTCTGCTATAAATTGCTATGCAGAAGGGGTGTTATCTGTCCCCTGTGAGCACAGGATTCTCCAATGGATGGAAAAGAGGTAAACACACTGTACTGGATTATTTTAAATAATATCCATGTACTCATTCACTGGCCAGCACGGCAGCGCTAATTTGGCCCAAATATGGTGTTTGCAGCTTGTTTGCCACAGCATATACCTGAAGGTGTTTCATGTGGCTCATTTGGCATTTGCAAACATCCAAAGTGCTTCAGGGCCACAGGGGAGAGCCAGCAACACTGCATTAATCTTGTTAAATACAGAGACTTCTTTCCAACAGTGCAACACAAGTATAGTTTCCAAATAGAGTAAAAAAAACCACATAACATGGAAAGAGAAGAGGTCCAAAGTACATTACTTAATTAAAACTTTCATGTCTGGCATGTACCACAAGAGAAGTAATTTCAGTCTGCCACCAATACTTCCATTTTAAGCCCACAGATTTTACCCAAGGTTCTGCACATCACCCTGACCTTGAGCACCCAAGTTCTAACACAGCTTTACATCTAAATTAGCATACTGGAGTATTTCCCACCAGTGATGCTTTGCTGTGGAGTTATTGTTCCAAGCCTCCAGATACTTCAAATATCTCTCAGATTTTTCTCAGTACTTCCAGTCGCACTAAATAAATGGAATAAGGAGAAAAACCTAAACTCATAACACAATCCTCAAAGACAGAGTGAAATACCCCCAGCCAAGAGATGCCTGGTACAAATGACTGAGGGTTCAGTAATGTCAGGCCTGTGAGTTGAGGGTTCATCCTGAAGTTCCTGTGCAGGTGACCTTGGGCTTTACTGTGTCAGGCTCGTCATGTCTCTGCTTTAGGAGGGATGGAGTGGCTGACAGAGCTCACTCACTGCTCCTTTCCCAGGCTGCAAATGAAAGGTGAGGATACAGCTGCCCCAGGAAAGAAACATCTCAGCTGTGATGTCCCAGGGGGCACAAGTACCTGGCAGATCACTGGAGAAAGGAGAGTGTGCTTGGTTTCTCCCTCTGTATCCACTCTCCTACACCTTAACCTTTCTGCTTCAGTCCAGGCTCTCCAAATGGGGATTCCTCTGACCTTCCCCCGTGCCTGTTCATGTGGAACAGCATAAGTTGCCAATAGCTTGCTCAGGAGGTCTCTCAGGCACCTCCTTCTGCAGCCTGATGAAACCCAATGGTGTGTCTTGAGAACTTTTCCGACAGTCCCCAGAAAATGCAATGGGGAATCAATGCTGGGATGAGTTTCCTTTCCTTGGGGTCATTCTCTCTAGTCAAAGACTCCAAGAAAAGCATTCCCATGGCCCATTGCCATCATCACAGCATGGATTTGGTTGCCACATGTGCTGCTGGGAGCATACCCCAAGAACATTTTAGATGTGTTCTCCCTCCCCACAACTGGAGTGGTTCACCTGCCAGCTCCTTGTTTTTCTTACCCATGTTTTCCCATCTGCTAAATTAGTGGGACTGTCAATTTTAAGTAAAAGCTGCTACATTTCTTATTGATAGTTAAATTCAATTTACATAAAAGGGAACAAATTGTTCTCTATTTATTATTCTGAGCTGCAGTAGACACACTAATTTTAGAGTACATGGCTTTTATTGACACATAAGGCTTATTTCTTTATCTATTGATGAATAAGAAAGGTTGGTTTCTTTATTCATTTATGTTGTGTTTGACATACACTAGCAGGCCTGAAAAAAATGAACTACTAGAAAAATAAGAAAAAATAATTTCAACATCATCAACTGGGCCCAATAAATCCAGACAACTGCATTTGCTTTGCATCTACTTTTCCTTTTTCACTTCTATTACTCATTTACCTTGTCAGGTCCAAATGAACAGAAAAGTGTTGGGATATGTACAAAAAATTGCTGCCTACCATAAAAGAATGAACCTTGTATTCACAGAAATCTAGAGAGACCTCGGCTTATTTTAAATCCCTTTTCTGACTTGTACTGCCATCATTCAACTTCATTTGAAAGTGGGAAATGGAAATGGAATGTATTGTTAATTGTAATCAGATTGACATCAACTTGCTAAGAATGGCTTCAATGAATTACTGTCCTCTAAAAAAGTGCAGAGTTGGAAAAAGCTTGTGATTGAACATCAGTACAGTGAGGATAGAAAAATCTATTAATACTTTTACACTACCCATGGGAGTTAATCAGAAAGCAAGACTTGACTGAAATGAAAGGCCTTTTCACACCAGGATGTGAAATCTTTACAAAATGGAAATTATTTGTTTATTTTGTTTTCCTTAACACTTAATGAAGTATCTAGCAAAGGTTGAAGTGGTCACATAGCTTTCTACAGGGGGCACAGGACTGACATCAGTTTTAGTGACCTATTCCCACTTTTTACACTGATATTCAGTGTACTAACTCTTTATTATTCATGCTATAAACCAGGAATGTGCTAGCTGAAAACATCACTAACCTTAATTTTTTTCTTTTTCTTTTTTGGTTTCCCATTTCCATAGCCTTATCTTTGTGTAATTGTCCAAGACAAATGGTTGGTTGTAGTGGTTATGTAATATACTGATAGTGAAAAACAATCAAAAGGGGCCAACTGTCAGAACTTCCTAATATGTGAAGGTTATTTTTTGGTAACTGAGGTCTGAATAATGAGGGGATAGAGCTGATCACCTGCCTGGATTAGTCTTCAGGAGTCAGAAGGTAGCAGATCATGGCTCTGCCAGGTTATAAATACATAATAGTAAGCAATCATCTGAGGGCATAAAAATTCTGTCATGTAATGAGATATTACTATTAAAGTTTAACTTTGGCCACAGGTTTGGCCAGGGAATTCACATGAAATCAAAGCAGAAATCCCAGATTCCCATTGTCTCTTCAATATTATCTACACCAGGGCAAAAACTAATGCTAAGGCATCAAAATGTGCCTTTAAGACAAAGGCAAATAAAGAGAAATTGTAGAGTTTTATTGTTAGACTCCTAGAGAGCTCTCCCAGGTGTCAGCCAGTAATGCAGACACAGGGCACTGCTGGCCTCATACCCTTGCATCCTTTTGCTATCCAAAGAGTTGAGCTTGTCTGAATTCCCCAGAGTGCAGGAGCTGCCATTCCTGTTGCACTGGAACACAGCAAGGAAGGAAAGGAATAGGATTTGAAATTTCCCTTCCATACTCATCAGAGCGTCCATAGCGAACAGAACAAGTCTAAGTCTTATCAGGAAAAGGCCAAGAAATACAGCTAGTGAGCCTGCTTTGGCCCTCCTGCCAAGATGTCTGGAGCTGTTAAAAGTGGATTCCATGTAAACAAGACAGGAACAAGGTACTGGGCATTGGAGCGTGAAAGGATGTCACTTCTCAGCAAAGAGGTAGTGCCAGTAGGAAGTTCAGAGATGATGCCAAAATACACTTTGCAAAGGAGAAAGATAGTGAAAAACAAAGATTCTGTTAGAACAGGCTATAAGTGGGTATTTCTGTAAGTATTCAAGAAGATTGCTCATCTAAAAGTGCAATGCAGCTGCCAGGATGAAGCCTAAGTCTCCCAGAGGCAATGGAGGAGTGCAGTTTCTTTCTGAAAGACCATAGATTGAGAGAAAGTGACTAGCAGCTGCTGAAATGAGTAATGAAATACACTGTTTATCTATGCTCAGAGGCAAAACAAATAGAAAAAAAAATACATTGTGAGGAAATTTCTGCATTCTAACACCAAGAGATCAGATATTCACTAGTTGCAATAGGGCTCTGGTTAGCAGTGAGTTAGAGCAGGCTCTGCTGATGGTCAAAGTTGACAGCCTTCCTGCAGAATAGTTACTGCTCAGGCAGTGCAGAAATTCCAGTCCTTTCCATGATCTTGTCCTGCACAAATGCAATATAAGGACCTGAGAAAGTTAAACCTCTTAATTTTATACTCCCAGTTCTCATTATGAAGAGGAAATCAAAGGGATGTTAGCAATGAACAATGCACAAGCAAGACCAGTGAAGCTGAGGGGAGGTGGCCTCTCAGCTCCCAAAATTCTCTTTCTATAAAGCAAGGAGAACATGTCAGATCAAAAAGAAAACACAAACTATTCTGAATAAACTATCTTGATAATTGAGGACTCGCTGTTTTCTCACATGAGCTATCTTTATTCAGTGCTTCTTTCTCCCACAAACACTTCCTCTCTCATCTCACATTCCCAGAGGTCCCTTGCAGACTATAACATTATTAAGCAGTCACCAGCTTCTGCAAATGCCACCCAGCAGATGGGGGTTGGGGAGGATGCTTGCCTCATCATCAGTGCTACCCAACTCCTGGCATTTGCATTAGCTCAGCTGTGGTGTCTGTTTATCAGGCTTGATGCTTCCTCCAACTCAAAAGTCAAGCAAGAGACAATCCTTTAATCTACCCTGCTTTAATGCAATAACTTCTACACTTGTAGAAGCGAAGAGGATGCAGCTCTGGTGTGGAGCTGGGAGGATCCTAAAGCTGTTATTTTGCAGAGACAACCCCCATTACTCAGCCACTAAGCAGTAGCACATTTCTGGCAAAGGAGATAATGATACCTTTTAGCAGCGACCAGGGGAGAGTTAGAGACTCTAAAATTACATGAGAGTAAAGCAAGTACAGTCTGCTATTTACAGGCTCACTTGACATCTGCAGCCCTGAAAGATTTGGCTGAATGGGCCACATGGTCATCTTCCAAGCCTTTGAGGACTGGCCCAGAGTTTCAGAATCCTTCAGGGAGGTGTTGGAATGTTACCCTTTGAGCTGGTAATTTCACTCTAATTGCTGCTGACCACTAAGGCTTGCACAAGCAGGAACCAGATTTCTGTGTCTTGGCCCCACTACCAGACTGGAAATTCAGCTTTTCTGGCTTCCTGTCCATGTTGTGTGTTCTTGTTTGAGGGGACCAGCTCCCAGACCAGACCTTCTGCTTCCCATGTTTGTACCACAACAAGCTAACACTGCTGCAAACCTCAGGCCAATTAGCAACCAATTGCACTTGGCATCCAAGTCCAAAGGAATGTGTTAAAATTTAAATTGTTTGCACAGCCTAGCCAGCATTAGTGTACTGCACCTAAAGTACACATGCTTGCTCTTCCTGCTGCCTGAGCCAAATTATATTCCAGGCACAAAATACAGGCATGGCACTGCTTCTAGAACTGATCCCTGGGTCCAGAGAGAATTTTTTAAAAAAGGAACCCAGAGTTCTTAAACAGCTGAAGAGAGAAATACAGTTTATAGGAAAAGGAGAGATATAAAAGTGATTTTTGTTTTGGTTTATTTTTTTGCTTCCTTTCTTGCTGGATTCATGACTTTGTATTCCTGGTTATCCAGTGCCCAGTCTCAACTGGAAGGCATGAAAATCTGTGCTGATAGCCACCTGGTAAGGGCATATCCTGAGAAAAAGTAGAAACAAGACTAAGGTCTTCAATTTTAAATAAAACAGTGCTCCATGCTCAAAACACTGAAAGTGTGGGATACACAACACTCCTACTGGGTTTTTTAAATTAGAGATCACAGCTGCTGAGCTCTGTGCTAACTCTGTACTTCCCATCCCTGTAGGGTAGGGGGATTTGAAGCACCATGAATGGGTCAGGCTCCACCAAGGGCCTGAACCTCCTGCCTTGCAGAGAAATCCCAATAATGCTGGGGAGCCTGGCCACTTGTCCTCAGTGTCTGCACAACCTCCCAGGGCACACTCCAGAACCCCAAATTCTGTGTGTCTGTGAGACTGGTTGGATAGAATGATTCTTCTGTACCCATGGCTTGAAAACAGGGCCTGCACTTCTGAGCCTGTCCCACCCTTAGTGCTCGATGACCTCCCTTTGGGAGCTCTGTTCCATGTGATCAGATTCTCACCATTACATGTTCTGCATTTCTGTTTCTCTAATTTTAACAGCATCCATCATTTAGCTGTTATCCTAGTCAGACATTGTCTACACTGAAGAAAGCAGTCTCATGCCCCTGACTCACTGATGTACATCTGGATGAAAACTGAGTCTGTTTTCTGCCACACAGCCTGTTCTGCAAGAGAAAGTTTGAAGAAGCACATGACAGGAGTTAGCCAAGCAGTAATAAGACTCACCTGAGCATATACATCTTTTAATTGCTGAATAAGACACCTTCCACAACAGCTAAGATATATTTTTTTTTAGGAGATAACTTATTTCATTTATAATAGATTTAACTGTGCTCTGATTGCTCACTCCTGGCAATTTTGTTTTGCAGCACTTTTTTCCCTTGAGCCTGGTACAGCTCTTGTTTTGAGCCCTGGAATAAATGGAATGGGATTTGCAGAGGCAGCTTTAGGCATAGACAAAGTCTGCAGTTTCTGGGGCAGCTCTCTGCTTTGCCTCTGCCAGAAACCTGCCCCTGCTTCTGCCCAAGGAAGGGGTGCTCTGAGCAGACTGGAAACTCTTGCTCATCCCTCTTGCAAGCAGCAGTGGTCATGGCCCCTTGTCCTGGCACAAGCAGGAGCACCATGCCTGCTTCTCCACAGCCCTGCCATCTCCCTCAACAGCACTCATCCACAGGATAGTGAAATTCTGCATTTTCTCTACCTCTGGGTCAACTCTGTTTCCTGCGTTATTCTGGATTAAGAGTTTCATTGATATTTGTCTGGTTTAAGTTGGTATGCAGGACAATGAAGTAATTTTGAAATCTTCCCATTAGCTATTTTGCAATATAACACTGAAGAGATCTGACAGTATTGGGATGGTTTCAACACACCTAAAGGCTGCCATCCCTTGGATGCTTTTTTAGTCTTTTTCTTGCTTTCTCAAAAGATCCTCCATTCAAGTGACCCCCATCAGAATTTTCCTCTCAGTTTTTCCTCTTTACACTTGAGGTCCCATCCTGAGATATGGATTCATCATACTGCATGTTGTTGTCCCATGATCCTAAGTGATTCCCTCTCCCTAAATAAACTCATACTTTAAATGGAGAAGAAGGAAAAGGATAAGGGAGCAAGTCAAGCAACAGAAAAGTGAGCTGATTGTCTCTATATTGGGAGCTGTATTGTTTATTTGACATACCCAAGGGTCCAATAGAACAGTGCCTGGCATAGAGAAGTGCCTGCAAAATGAATGTAGTGTACCCTAAGACAACAGAAAATCTGCCCTGTATAATGGAAGGCACATAAAACTAGAAAGAATCAATTCAAATAGCCCCACAGAGTGCAAGATGGACAGCAGCAACCTGCATGGATATACAAGGGATGAACTTCATGCCAGCTAGCCCAGGCAATTTCACTGAATTATTTTACCAGAGGTACAGTCACTGTTGGATAAATTCTTCAATAAAATCAGAATTTAGCAAAAATAATCTAAATCTGTGGTGGCAAGCAGAAGAGGAGGCCTCAGCTGGGTTTCTGAAGAGTCAGAAAAACAAGTTCTGAAGTCTAATCTCTCTTGTTTTAATTAATTCCTTCTCCTAACCTACCAAACTGTAACATAAAAATAGCTCAGATTATACTCCAGGGCAGTTGTTTTCATGCATATTTACCAATTCTCCAGTGAGCAGATTTCTGAAGCACATCACTCACTGCTTAATTTTCTCAGCAAAAAGAACACAGAAATCTATCCACAGTGAAAGCACCCATGGTCTTCAGGGGTAAAAGATAAGGGTTATAATAGTCAAATCAGAAGCAAAGTCTGAAGAGATGTAAAATACTCATCATGTCTATTGATTTTAAGCTGCCTAGAAGCATCTCCTGGGAATGTTTCTCTAGATATTATCTCTGTAATCATAGTATTCTCAATTGTAAATTCAACTGCTCTGTAGCAGAGCATTTGTATTGTAAACACATAAAAGTGTTGAACTGATAAATGCATTGCTAGCACAGATCAAATGACAAATTCATTAGCTGTATCAGGTTCTGAAAGGTAGGACTGTTTTTTCCAATGATATTTCTTCCATTTCTGACTCCAGTCATTGGCAGTACTGCTATGGTGCCCTGTTCTGTTCTCCCACAAGGACCAATTACTGCAGGGAGTGACATCTTAAAGGGATGAGATCCATTGTTAGAAAAAATATTTTAACAATAGCCTTTTTGTGAAAAATCAGATTAGGAAAAAGGACATTTAGCAACCTGGACATTTGGGGACAGTAATATGCATTTACAGGCAACCATATACTCCATCTTATAAGTTCTCTATCTGCTACTCTTATTGAAAGGCTGTTTCAGAATCATGTTCTATCATTAGAAATCTTCAAAATTCCAGTAGAAAATGCAATCATGATCAATTTCTTCTTAAGCCTTCACTTTTCTTTAGAGAAAATAATTTTTGCCCTTCCCTGTTACATTTACAATATCCCCACTCAGTTTTTCTTTTTTTAGACTGATCTAGACAAACTTTATTTTGAGTTTGTTTTCCAAGATGCCTCAGGTCTCAGAAAAACCCTTTTCTGTGCACCTCTTCCAGACTGAATGTCTCTCTTGAAAAAGGGAGACTGAAATTCTGCATAATGTTCCCAAAACCATCACTGCCCTCTCCCCAGCATGCCATAGTTCCTTCTCTTGCTGAAACACCTCACAGCACTGTTTACTCAACCTGCTCAGTAAACAGACATTTAGCCTAAAAGCCATTTTAGCACTGTGTTCAGTGACTAAATGAAAGCTCCTGAGCCACCAGATATCATTTAGGATACCTCTTTATGGTATGGTATGTTTGAGTCTTAAGTGCCAGCCTCACTCTACTTACCATGTTAAATGTGTGTGGTTTGAAAGGGATGTCTTGTAATTATTAAATTCTCTGGAGGCACCAGGCATGGATTGCTGGAACTCTGAAAGCACAGACGAGTCTTTGCACAAAAGACCTTCTATTCTCAGTAAAGATAATCCTACTCTATATTCAGTATGATTTTATTCACACATTCACATCCCCCTACTTTAAATCATCACAGCAGACTTTGGAAAAGGTATGAAATATAAATACAAGCACAGTTGATGTAGGCAGTAAATACATCCATATATTTAGAAAAGACCTCTTACATAGTGCATTCCTAGATGACAAAATGAGTCAGTGATTATCTAAAGCTCCCAAACTTAGAGGCTCCAAGGAAGACTGTTGAAAACTGGGGGAAAAGGAAAATTACACTGGCAATAGAGGATTTAGAAGGTAGCTTTTAATATATTACTAATTTATGCAGCTGATGCCTTAAGCATCTTAATATTCCCTACTAAGAAACCAAAATATCTTTTCAAATCCAACTCCTTTAGATTAATAAAAAGTCACACATAGGCACAGAAATCTTCTCAACCTGGTACTTACTGACAGCTACCCCATAATGTTCTCCACATTGGAACAAAGCTTTAAGTGCACTCAGAGAGGGCAGCTGCAGTGTTGTAAAGATTGCCTGAAGTAATGCCATAAAAAAAAGGGTAAAAAAAATGGATCTGCTGCTGGGACACTGGAACAAAGCATTTCTGATAGAGAAAAGGTAGGGAGGAAATTATTTGTGATGGCCTAGTTACATTAGAAACAACTCTTATTCAGCTGGTTGAAGAAAAGGACCCAATGTAAATGGAGGAAAGAACAGCCCTTAGGTCAATTTAATATATGTTTTCCTGCATGCAGAAAACCATTCCTCATGAGAACTGTTTCCTGCCATTATGCAAAAACTCATCATAAAAATAAATATCTCAGAGAAGGTGTTGTGTATTATCACTGACAGCATTGGAGAGGCACTGCTGCTACTGACCCTTCTGGAGACACATAAAACACACCAGCAGCAGACTTCCAAGGGGAAATGCCCACAGACAACAGGTATATTTTGGCACCTATACAATGCATTTATGGCTATTGCCTCCCACTGGAAATAACAAAAATCATTTAAGCAGTATACGAGCTATCAGCTGTCATTGAATTATATTGCAAGGATGATCTCTAACCCTTAAAAGATTGACTTTTTATTTTGAAGCAATGGTTTATAACTTGTAGGTCAGTACAGCTGATGTTTTTCACAATATGCAGATGATCAGCATCTCAAGGCGACTCAAAATGAAATATTATTAACAATTTATGATTATTTCCATGAAGATACTGAATGACTAATTCTTATCATATTTTTCTGCAGTTGCAGGAGGGAGTGTTTCTGCACCTGTTTCTTTTTTCTCCTGCAAATCTAATAATCAGTAACATTGTACTCAGCCAGCTATGTACTCAGCCAGATCCATTAGTATATTTCATGCATTTAAAGACTGACAAAATGTGAAGTGATATAGCCACAATATAATGCCACAGTGATACCAAGAAAAGTGGTCACCAAGCAGACAAAGCTTCACAATCTTGGATTTTGTTGCAATAACCCACTACATTAAAGCCAATATTGGATATTAATATACAAATTAGAGCACCTCATTAATGAAATAAAGCAAAAGTTTGGAAAAATGTGAGCTGTTTCCACAGATCCTTTTAAGAGCCTGTTGTTAATTAGAAATTTATGGAAAGCTGATTAGCTTATGTTATCACACAGAGAATAAGTCATCTTAGCATTTTGAGAACAGAAAGTTCATTTTTTCATTAGTCATAAATCCCTATATTTTGTTCCTGCACCTCTATTGAACTGACTGCCTTGGGTCTGAATGAAATATAATTTGTGTTTTGGCAACACAATTATTTGAAGGCATCAACAAATAAAATCAAACATTGCAAATAGTTCCAATTCTACCACAGCAGCTCTGTCAACCCGCCTAATAGAGTAATAATTATTCATTCACGTATTTATAGCCCAAACATGGCTGTTCAAAGCCTTTATGCACTATTTTCCTCATCTGTTTCCCGAAAATGGTAGATTTAAAGCATGTACATACATATACATACACATATGTGTATGCATATTCATACACATTTACTTCACAAAAGGCCACCCACATGGTTTGTCAAATTTAGGTGGAGAAATAGGTAGGTAAGGGAGATGTGGTGACCCAGCAGCATCACTGATCACTGAGGCCACCCAAAATGTTTCACTGACAGATTTCCTAATGATTTGCTAAATTCTGACTGTATCAATGGGAGTGTTGTAAGCCACATTTCTATGTTAAAATGCCTCAGCTATTTCAGAAGATATAACTAGGGAAAAAAAGGTGGGTTAACTCATAGCAAAAAAAAAAAAAAAATAGCCAATTATTTTTTCATTAAGAAGACCTCAACCAGCCTACTTTGCAGCTAAAATATTCCAAGGAGCTTTCCAGAGTGTCAGGAATTTGTGTTATAATTAGCATAGGCTAATTGCCAAGCTGGTGGAAAGGGGAATCTCAATCCATCCCAGTCCCACCAGTTTGATGTCGGTGCCATTAACAGAGCCTGAAGGGGGATCACATGTCAGTAGGAGATCACCTGAAAAGCAGCGCCAAAGAATTCCAGACACCCTGCAGCCAGCAGTTTGGCTTTAACATGAGGCCAGCTGAAATACCTCTGCGAGGGATAAAGAAGACAGTTTCACATTTTGCCATCAGCACGGATGGTGGGATTCAGCACACCCTCAGCCAATTTGCTGACAGCACCAAGGTGTGTGGTGGAGGTGGCACTCCTGAGGGAAGGGATGCAATCCAGAGGGACATGGACTGGCCCCAGGGCTGGCCCCAAACCTCATGAAGTCCAATAAGGCCAAGAGCAAGGTCCTGCATGTGGGCGAGGGCAATCGCCAGCACAAATACAGGCTGGGCAGAGAATGGATTGAGAAGGCCCTGCAGGACTTCCAGTCCCTAATGGAGCTTACAGGAGAGCTGGAGAGGAACATTTGAGAAGGGCATTGAGATAGGACAAGGAAGAATGGTTTAAACTGGAAAAACATAATTTTAGATCAAATACTAGGAATCAATTCTTTGCTGTGATGGTGGTGAGGCTCAGGTTGTCCAAAGAAGTTATGGATGCCTCATCCTTGGAATTGCTCAAGGCCAGGTAGGACGGGCCCTTGAGCAACCTTGTCTAGTGGAAGGTGCCCCAGACCATGGCAGGGGAGTTGAAACTAGGTGATCTTTAAGGCCCCTTTCAACCAAAACCATTCTGTAGTTCTATGATTTTTATAAACTTTCGAAGTTGTGCACTCCAAAAGCATTCATTTCTAAACTAGATCTCTCATAGGTTCAATCTCAGTCAGGTGTTCTTGATCCTAGAGTTTCATGACTAAGGCTGCCTCCCTAACCTTTATGGCAGGTGAAGGTTTTTTAGTGTCTGGCTTCCCAGGAGGGCACATGGAAGTGGTCTTATCCCAGCAGCAGCAGGTGATGATGTACCAAGAAGAGCCAGGGGCCATACAGGAAACATCTAATTTGGGGATTGAACTGATGGACAAAGCTGGAGATGAAGAGAAGCCATGGCAGGAGCCTTTTAGAAGAGTGAGGCAAAAAAAGAGACAAGAATTAGGATGAGTGAAAAAAAGTGGGGGCTTTTGCCTCATCAGAAAGTTACTGAGAGGTATGGAAGCCAGCAGGCCTTTTTCAGAGAAACGCCCTCTCCTAAAATGTGTCAAATTGAGCTGGAAGAACAGCATCTCTGTGTTCCTATACTGTCATAACATGGGTATTAACTTCCCTGCTTACAGGTGTCCTCATCTTCCTCCCTTTTCTGCTTCATGGACATTCCCAGCCTCCTTACATTCTCATGTGCTCTGTTGGCATCTGTGTCTGCACTGCAGAGCTGTTGGTCCAGTCCCTGCAAAACACCCCAGCTGGTGGGATGCATGCTTCCATAGGACCCTTGTCAGCCAGGGAGTTATACTGAAAATATTCATTAACTGAACATTATTCAGTCCCTGCAGCAGTTTTACACTATTTAATGCTGTGGTCATGGATAGTTCTGGTAACTCCAGGAATAGAACCACCACCCCCTCACAGAAAATGGATTGTTTGACATCTTTATTAGCTTCACCCCTTGTTCTGTGGAGATGACAGCCAGTTACCTACTCTGGCATGACTGGGAGGAAAGTAGGTAGAAGGAAAGCACAGCTGACAGCACCTTGCAAGCCTGTGATGCTAAATCAGCATCAGAGCCACGTGCCCTCTCGATGAGGACGGGATGTAGAGGTAGAGTCGTGACAGTATGTTCTGAGGTGTCCCTGTGGTTCTCCCAGCTTGCTCTCTCAATGTTTCATCTCAAGTTATTAGTATTTATAAAAGCATGCCCTTAAAATAGCTTCATGGTGTTAATAGAAGCAAAAATAGCAGTTCCTGCACTTAAGTTGTTCGTAGCGGGGTAAAATAGGGCTAAATTGGGGAAGAACAGCAATCATAATAGCACAACCCAGTTTAGGGGTGACTTTCAAATCCCCTTCATGTCTTAAAAATCAATGACTTTAAGCCAAAATTTAGACCTTTCTTTGCTGCTTTACAGAAAACCCTTCTCCCTTTAAGAGGTGTAAGATTTGGGGTGACTTTTGCTTAAAGACTGCTTGAATCTACTCTCTAAGTCTTCCACTCAGAAGTGGAGCAGCCACAAAATTCTCCAACTTCTAAAAACACATTTCAGAAAAATCTTTCAGATTTGCATTTGAAATGTGTAAAATAGACATGTGGACTGTAAAATAGATCCTGTTGTGGAATGACCCCAGGTGCCCACCAAAGCTGCCCTGTCACTTCCCTTCTCAACTGGACAGGGAGGGGAGAGAAAATGTTTTGAAAGATCAATCGCCATCATGAGCCAAACAGACCCCTCTTGGGGAAATCAGTTTTTCACCAATAAAATCAGAGTAGAATAATGAGAAAATAACATCTAAGCCTTAAAACTCCTTCCCACCACCCCTCCCTCCTTCATTCTGATCTATCTCCTCCCCTCACGTGTCTCAGGAGGATGGGAATGGGGGCTGTGGTCAGTTCATCACTGATTTATTGTCTGTGCCACTCCCTCCTCCCCAGAGCGAGGACTCTTCATGCTCCCTGCTCCAGTGTGGAGTCCCTCCCCTGGGACTCAGCAAGGGCACAACTCTCCCACCATGGCCTGAACCTGCTCGTGCTGCAGCTCCTGGGGCACCTCCTGCGCCTCCTTCTGCACCGACCTTGGCATCTGTGCAATGGCTTCTCGCACAGATTCTCTCTTCAGCTGCAGTTTCAGAGAGAACTGAAAAGAAAAATTATTCACCATCTATAGAATATGCAGAGGAAAGCATAAGAGGCATTGCATTTATTTTCCTAATTTTTAAGAAAATTATTTCTTAAATAGGCACAGCATGTGTCTATTCCAGGCACAGTGGATCAATGACCTTCTGGCACCAAAACTGATAAACTGTTAGCTGCTCTTCTCTAGATAGTGTTGACCATGCTTCACTGAGAAATCCATGTCTTTTTCTTATTTTTCAAATTCTTTGTATTTCTGTAAGTAGATTATTGCCAGATGAGGCACAGAAAATATTCAAAGTAACATATTGCATGTTCTAGGACAAGATAAGGAAACACAGACTATTACCAGTGTGTTCAAATTCCAGCCTCACTTGACACTGGAGTCAGTCTCAATCACATCAGTGAAATATAAATGAAGCTCTGGAGAAAGAAGAGAAAAATTAGTTACTTTATCATGCCTTGGCATAATTAAAAGTAGTTTTAAAAATTGATAATCTGAAAAACTTTATCATCAGGTTGTTTGAGACTGATATTTTTCCTGTAGTAAACTACTAATTGTCTGGAGTGACTATGCAATATATTTTTTTAATAGGCTGGTTTCTTATTTGCAATACCTTAGTATTTCTTACAACTGTTGTTTCAGAAAGGAAGCCTCACAGTAACAGAACTGAGAGCTTTTCCCATTTTGTTTCCTCTAAAATTTGCAGTTGCTTTAGACAAAAATATTTGTCTGTTTTGCTGATTTCTTATTTGCCAATGCTAAAACAATATCCCATGTAAACTGCAGAGGCTGACAAATTAATTTTTGTGGTTTAATATCAGGCAAATAAATCTTACCATTACTAATTATTTTTTGACCTTGCATAAGAGAATAGGATTAGACTGACTACAACTGACACTGATTATATGAGACAGGATGTTATTAAATCCCTTTGGGGAGCTTTTGAAAGATCCACCACATTTAGAGAAGAGAGCTTTTCTCTGTCTTAGCTCATTTATGGAGCAATTACATGTGACTTACTACAAAAACGATGACAGGAAACACACTGAACAAACAGCTAAAGTGGAATTTACACCACTCCCATCTCTGTCAAAACATCTCACTGCCTTAAAAAAATTTTGTCAAGGTTACTTATAGCAAAGCCATTTTCTATATATCAGGAAAAGCTGTGAGATATATTGGATTAAGACTACATGGAGGAAAATTTGTAATGGATATGAAGGCAGCAGAGATTTCTCAGTGCTCAAATGGCTTTTTTGCACCAGGAGCCCAAATTTAATTAATTTTGCAGGCTTGAAGAGCCTAATGTTTTCATTTAAGCCATCTCAGGATTTTCAAGTTTTGTTTTTCACTAGAACACTCCTATAGAGGGTTTCTTAGTGGAGTGCAGAGAAATATGCAAAATGTACTGACTTGGAAAACCTCTGCTCATTCTGGAAAAACCTGTGGCTAACTTCCTGTTTTGTTTGATTGGAAATTTTTTTTTTCACTATTAAGATTGCTCAGGTGATTTTTAGGAGTAGTTTACAATTTTGTACCTAAAAGTATGTGAATACAAAATGGAGGTCTAGGTAAAGACCATTTCCATAACTGTTTTTCTACAACTGACTGTTTTCCTAATATCCATAGCTGAGAATGAAAATGCACAGTTAAGTGCTACAGAACTGTGTGTATTAAATGTGTACACACTTATTGATTATGACATTTACAGTTTGAAAACATTAAAAAAGCTGTTAAAAATGTATAATCCAAAGTCATACTGACAGTTCACTGCAGAACCAACAGTACTGAGGTGTTATATTGCAAAGATTTATTCTCACCTCTGGTTTGATTTCAAAGTTGATGTTGCTGTAAATTCATGTGATGACAACACTTAATACTTAAGCCCTAACCTTTTTTTTTTGTCTTCCTTGTGTGTCTTCACATACTAAATCCAAGTCCAATATGGAAGAAGTTAAAAGATACTTAATTTTTTTTTCCTTAGGTACAGCTCAGTGGTGTAACTAAAGCGACATGCTGGCATTCACTTACAGCTTTTCCTCAGGGTGTCTCAAAGACCATCATCTTGCTGCCAGCAGTCCTTGACATGAAGCCAAGCCCAAAGCAGACTTAGAGCAGTGGCAAGAGCCTCAGCAGGGTTATCTTTTCCCATGAACACTAAGATTCTCTGCTGCTCTCTGCAGCACTCCTGAAATATGTCATGTATGTAAAGGTGTGTTCATCTTTACATGTGTTAACCAGAAGGTCCCTACTTTGCAGTAACCAATGGTAATTGACAGATAATACTGGAGGGTAGGATTTTCTGCATGTGCAGTGATAGCTGACCACAGGGAAAGTTTATGCAAAGATTCTGCTTCATAAATATAGATATGGTTGTGTCAGGAAAAACTGATTTTTACTGAGTTTGTCCTTCAAGGAATGTTATGTTGTATTTCTAATATTGAAAATGAATAAAGCAATACTGTATAAGGTGTTCTGCATGGCCAAGTATTGTAGTCCTTACTCAGAATTTACTCAGGAAAAACCACCTTTGACCTCAGTGAGGATTTGCTTGACTAAGGACTGCACAGACTGTTGTGAATCTTACCAGCATTGCTTGATGCTAATGTTGGGCAACAGTTCTCATTGCTAATTTGCCTGCCTCGTCCTTCTCCTGGGCTCAGGATCTGTTTTTGCTGTGTGTTATTCATAGCTTCTCTTGCTAGTTCAGATTGCTTCTCTTTGTGCTTTTCTTTCCCAGCAAATGTTTTGCAGCTATTGTTCTGCTGCTGGTAGATGAGCACAGAACCTGGTATACAGGACTTGAACCTCAGCCCAGATTCAATTAACACTGTTTAAAATGTTCTCACTATGCTGCTCAGAAGAAATTTTGATGACCCTCTTTCAGTGAAGCACAAATTTGTTTAAGCTGATGTTTTCAGAATGCAAAAATATAAGGGCTTGATTCACAAATCTTAAGACCAAATGCTTCTGCGGTGAAATAGATGGAGTAGCACCCATTTAGAGCCATCAAAAGGTCAATTGTAAATGCTTATTCTGCCCTACAAAATTCAGCCAAGTTACTAAATATGTGTGCTGTAGCATCACTCTGTTTTGTAATTTTAACACTGCTTTAAAGTAAGATATCCTGAACAATAATTAGTACCAAATTATGTCATAGCCTTCTGATACAAAGCAAATCTAGCTGGGTTATCACTCTTATGTCTTATGAGCCATACCTAGCCATGGTTTATCCTCTATTCATGCTACAGGGTACGAAATTCCTGGGTGCCAACCTGCCTATGGCAACCTAGAATTCTCCAGGGCAGGCTCGCAAAATCTTCACCTACTCTCTGGGACAGGTAACTAATAAGTGATGTTTTGTGAGTTATGCTTTCTTTCTAACTTTCTGATGTCCGTAAAAATGTTTCATTTCTTCATGTTAGTCTGTGCTCTCTCATTGTTCAGCTCCACTGTGTTTTCTGGATTAGGGATATAACAGCAGATCTGTTTGTTATAGTGGTCTAGATGCTTGCCTCAGCCAAGCCTGTAATAATTGTTACTAACATGCAAAAAACCTGAAAACTGTTTAAGAAGCTGCAAAATCCACAGCTGCCTGCTACCAGTGAATCTCTTTTTCTGATGGAGTAGTTTGACAATGCAGGTGCATTACATTTTGCTGTTATCTGGACAGTTCACCCTCCTTTCTTAATTGCTGGTATGTATATATATTCTCTTTCCTTTATCAGGTTTACATTAATCTTGAGTCTCCTGAACTAAGGATTTTTCAATGCTATAGGTACAGTACACTGAAAGGATGGGGGAGTTATGACTGATTCTGGTTTACATTTCTATGCAGCATGTAGTATAAGTTTAAGTAATGACTCAGTTTTCTGTTTTCTGCTTAAGTTATTTTCTACTTTTCTCCTGAATTCACTGTCTATTCTTTTTGCTTGACTTTATTTCAAGTGGCAGGTATGTAGAAGAAATTCATTCACTAGTCCTATACCTTTCAATGACATATGAAATACTGTAATATATTTCAAAGTAAAAAAGTGATTAGGTTAAAAAAATAAAGACAGAGTAAGCTTCAGATTGGTTCCTGCGTCTATTGATTTTCTCTAAATATAAGATGATAATGTGTGAGACATTTCATCTAAGGAGTGCTGATAGTGTAAGAAAGACATAAGTGAGATTCTTTTTGATTTTTTTTTTCACACGGTCTACACTCTGTGTAGTAAAAAAATCCCAGCAATCTTGGAAAAGTGGTTTCAATTCCTGCTTTTCATTCCCCTGGGATTCTGCAGGTACACTCTACTCTTACCTGGGTTTAGAAGATCTTAATGCAAAAATAGCTTTGCTCTGCTGCTTGTTCTTGCTAAAATCAAGAGATGACCAGGGAAGTGAAACACAATCCAGGCATATCAAACTCTTTTACAAAATGTTCAACCCTAATTCCAACTTGGTTGAATATTTGGAAGTCTTTTAAAATTAGAAGAACTTCACACATCCATGGTGTAATCAGTGAGTTCAATCTTACATTCTGTTTTAAAATGGATGTCTACATGGAATTTCTGAGTCTTGGGATGATATTTAGTTGTCCTTCCATAGGGCTCACTAAAAATATAATTTTTTTCCTACAGCCACAGTCTACTTATAGTTTTACTTATGAAATAAACTGCAATGTTGTCCTCTACAAGAGTAAGCTTTTTTTATGTTCAAGTGTAATACAACTTAAAATGCACAAATCCAAACTTTTAGCTCAACCTATTTACCCATTTCATTAAAAAATAAAAATTAATTGCCATTGAAAGACAATTTTCATTTTCCTACATGCTTTTTGAAAAGCTCACAAGGATCTAAATTTTTAGGGACATTTTTGTATTTCCTGAAAGCTGGCTTGTTTCTTTCCTCTAGAGTAACTCAGATCTTAATATCAGTGTTTCAACATATCCAGACTGTAAAACAATATCTGGAAACTTGCTTTCTAGTTATATTGAAAAATATCACCTTACTGAAGGAACTAATAAAAATCCCAAACATTTGTTTGGTACAATAAAAAATAGTGAGTATGACAAGTGTCAGTATTTACAAAATGAGGACAGGTTCTATTTTATCCAGCCTGATGCACCTTAACCTTTAAAAACTAATGAGAAAGCAGTAACAGTATCAGCAAGAAAGCAGTAACAGTATCAGCAAGAGATTTCTAATAAAAACCTAAGTTTTGATTAACCCAGAATGCTATAGTTCACTTATAACATGCCAAAAAAACCATAAAAATGATGGCCTGTGTTTATATAATCCACATCTCAAGGCACAAGAGGAATTTTCGGGAAATCTGGAGTAGTGAATCTGCTTCCTCACTCTGTACAGGTCCTTGAGGTGCAACATCTGCTGGGGAGGTGGAGTCAAAGGGCTCCTGGGTCCCCTCTGAAGGAGCACATTGTGCAGTGCTTTTCACAGGAAGAGTGTGAGCAGCTTTTCCATGAACACTTGCTGGCTGAATTTGACCCTCCAAATCTGCAGAGAGATCTTTCATTTGCTGGCTCACTCCAAAAACAACCCAAGAGCCAGTGTCAAGGTGCAGGGCTGGTAACAAGACTTTGGAGGAATGCAGTCCTGTTCCAACTTTCTCTGTTCTCCTTTCCCATACAGCCACAAAAAATAAAGGTGACAAACCATACTCTTACACTGAAAAGCCAGAGCAGCCAGGGGATCAGGATAAAATACTGAACTAATAAATTATGACATTCAGCTGGGAGGGAAGTTGTGTGAAATGATGGCACAACATGCTGAGCCATGGGGAACTTGCTAGAGGTGAACTCATTTATACTCCTGCAGAGTAGAAGACTTCTCAGTTAACAAGTCCCAAAATAGTGTGCTGCAGTATAAAACAAGGTAGGGCTTGAAATAATTAGCCACAGATGACAGATGGCAACTCCTTTCTCTTTCTTTCCTTCTTTTCTTTTGCTGTAATATCAAGTTGATCAAAGAGCTGAGGATCATTTGCTATTGTAGGAAAACTAAAAATATCTTGAAATATTCAGGCAAAATAAGTTCATTCAGGTACGAGCCAGTAGCTCTCATTGTTCAACACTTTGTACATGAGTCTATGTGTAGTAATAGTTTCCCTCAGGATCTGAATAACATGTGCACAGCTGAGAATTTGGGTGTGTCCTGGCTTAGGAGTATTATTTAATCAATCTATTAAATCAAATTGCTAATTTATTTAATGTAATTGCTTGCCTGTGTTACAAAACCAATGATCTATTGTACTGCCAGAAAGGTCTCCAGAAAAGTGCCCAGGGCTCACGTCTCTGGCAGGACACTTGGGCAATGTCACAGAGTGACTGTGTGTGAGGAGACAAGTGCCAGGGAGCAGAGGCTGCAGCAGAACTGGCTGCACCCATCACCTCTGGAGGTGTCTGCAGGGGCAGCATTTCCTCCTGGGCTCTTTAGGAGTAATATCTGGCAAGGATGGGCACTGTTCTAAAGGCAAGCACCTGTGGATTCAAGATAGAGACACAACAGGAGCTTCTGTCTGGCATGACTTCTGTCACAAAAGAGGATCAGAACACAACTGTAACAGATATAGTCAAGAGGAGAATTCAGTAATTTGCTCAAATAATGTAATATACACTGCTCATAAAGGAAAAAAGCCATAACATCTCCAGTCCCAGTAGTAATTCCGTCTGACTGGTTCATGAGCCAGAAGAGTATATTTGATTTTTTCAGCTGCTTAGCATAACCTTTCTGATGAAAGTGTTAAGCCAACACACCTAAATGAGTCCCTTGAGCAAGACAAAGATGAATTTCAAATCAGAGGAAAGAGAAAAGGATTGGGGAGGGAAGGAAACAGTGTAGATGAGAGCAGAGATTATAACCTCTGTCCGTTAACCTGCGTCTGGGTGTTTTATACCAAATAAAATAGGAACAAAATTCTATCCCTACTGCTAAAGCACATTTCTCCAGTATTCCCCTACCACACTTCCAACCTCAGTCCTTTAATAGAAAGAGTAAGATCAATTTCAAATTGCTTCTGGCCAGTGGGCTTCACTCATTCTCATTACATTCCTATTACACATAAAGTGCACAATTCAGGAGGAACCACACTTCTGTTCCAGCACAGCTTGATCCAGATGAATCGGGGAAATAAACGGACAAAAACAAAAGTGAGAAAGGTTTAATAACACAATTAAAATATAACTTTATAAGCTTGTGAGCTGATGTGGCAGGCTCCTCTCAGTAATTTCCAGAGGGAGTGCTTATCTATGACTGCAAACCAAAGCAATCTAGAAGCTGGCCACTCAAAGCTGTAAGGAGAGCTACTGCAACTGAAGGCAGCCTGCTTAATCATCTGGAGAGCTCTCTTTAGCTTTCTAATCACAAATTGAAGTCTACCTCTAATTTTGCTTCCTCAATTTTTCAATACCTTACTATTTTTTTCCCCTTTCGTATCACCTCTTGGTAGTCTGGATTCCCTGGTGAGATGCAATGCAGACGGGTAGGATTCTGACAGACATTAAAAAGCAGACAACAACTGCTCAACAACTTCAAATAACTTTCTGTCTGAGCCAACCCACCCCTCACTGGCCTGGGTTACATCATATTTGTTGCAGTCAGCCTTTGCTGCTGGTTTTCTTACCCTTTTGAACCCTGCAACTTTACACTGCAACTCACGATTTCTGCTGCCCAAACATTTTGTGCAAACTTATCAGCCTCTGGGAAGCCAGGAAATAGCAGCTCTTACAGGGGTGAACCTTCTTCCAGACTTATGGGATCAGCAGAGTCTGGACAGAAAGCAGTGAAGATCCCTTAATCCCTAGGAAGGGTCAGGGTCATTCTGATTCTGCTCTCTTGCACGAATGCTGTCTGAAGTTTGCCACACCAGAAGTTTCCTTCCTTCTCTCCCAGTTTAACCAGCTGATTCATTTCAGATGTTCTCCAAGCACTAGGCAGCATTTGAATAATGCAGAGAATATGAAGCAGGGCATGAACACGAACAGAGCCCTTCATTATGGTAAGAAAATAAACATGTCCTTGCTACCTCTAGAGAACAAGCCAGAAAGCATTTATTCCTTCTGGAATCCCATACTGGTTTTCTTCTCTTGGACCCATATTTTCCAGCTCTCCATCCCTTCATTTTCTAGCAATACAGAGAAACAAATTGAACAGACACAACTTATTAACTTTTGTAGGATCACTTACTGAGCCTAAAGGTTTGCATTTAAGCCACTGCTACTAAGAGTTTACCTGCCAGAGCTGAAAACAATTAGTTTCCACTTCAAGGAGAGCCTAACAGGGGCACTAGGAGGCAACTTGGAAGAAGGTAAAGATCATAGTAACAACTTCTGCAGCTTCCACTCTTTCCCTCTGCTTTAGTCACCTTTGAATTTGGGCACAAGGCTTCTGCTGTTTTGCTGTGCTCTGCATTAATTTCTCACATACTCAGGTATTCAACCTCAGAAGTGCCTCATAAGCAAAAATGGTCATCTCATTAACAGGAGACAGAAGCGTGTTTGGAAGATTCCAGCTCCAAATCAAGTTAGCAGAGGTATTAAATCAGTCCTCAGAGAGCTGGCTCAGCCCTCCAGTGTCTGCTCAGCCCTTGCAGTGACAGTGCACATCCTGGCTTGTAAACCCACATTCTTCCTTCTCCAGGGCTGCTCTGCACCCTTGCTTAGTGCCCTGCACATTTACACACTCCCTGCTCACAGGTCTGGATCCTCATGGCTCATTTTCATTTGCACTTGGTAGTTTTCAGTACACTGGGGGAATCAAAAATGCCTGCTGAAAAAACTTCATTTAAAGTAATCAGAATATCTTTAGTGTCTATTTCTGAAAGGTGAAATTTTATTTTTGGTATTTCTATTCAACCTATTCAGAGCCTTAGGTTATGGATAGCACCTTTAAATAAAGGAAAACTTGCATGCCTTTATTATGAGTACATTTTTAAAATCTTGTCACATTTCACTGACAATAATGGCATTCACTTAAGAAAACTCAGTGCTGACAGATGGTCCTCTAAGGGTTTTTGCATGTCAACATATAACTAAATTTTCTTATCTTAATCACCTGATATTACAGTTCATACTGGATGCTCTTGTTGGATAGATGTGTCTGTGGGCTTCTGATATTTGTTACTGAGGTCACCCTTCAGCAATGGAGGACTGTCAGGTCATTATAACCAAAGCATAATGCAGTTTCATTGTGAAGAGAGATCACTCTTTTCTTCCTCTTATGAATAAAGCCAGTACAGTTGAGACACATTTACCATGTGATATATCTTGTCAGGTCTGAATTTTTAATTGTGTGAATTACGAAAGAATGGGGTACTCATGTCCAAAGTAAAGTTGCCTTCCAATATCCAGTGATATATTTGTTTTAAAGTAGCTGTATGAGCTCTACAGGTGCCTCAAATAGGTTTTCATGCTAAGGAACAATCCCACAGCACTTGGCACATCAACTGCTGAACGTCTCTTCCTTTCCCCACCTCCCTTCCAAATTACTCCCTTTAATTTTTCTGATAAAGGGTCCCTCTTCTCTGGTTTAAATCCTGCCAGAATGCCTGGAACCTAAGAAAAGGACTCTGTTACTTGTTTTCTGTGTCCATCAGTCATTTGGAAACTATCTGAGCTCCAGATTTGGATCACCCACACATTTGTTCTGAAACATATGTACAGGCCTTCCTTCTCATAGTCCAAACCCAGTTCAGGTTGTTTATTTTGAAAGCATGTACTGCAAAGAAAATTCAAATTATTTAATACTTGCAAAAAAACTCCCTCAAAATCTTTCAAATGTTTGTATATATATCTACAGGAAAGAGAGATCTGCCTGCAATTTGACAGGCAAACTGTTCATACTCTAAAGTTTCAAATATAAGTAATTTCTTCAAAAGTAATGGAGAAATTTGGTGGATGTGCTGTAATGAAAAAATCCTGATAGACCTTGGTAATTATTTTTAAATAAATAGGCAAGCTGAACAATGTCTATGTGAGCCTGAATTTACAGGAAAATGCCTATTGCAGAACTTGGATACACATTTGCATGAACAAATTTCTTTAAGTACAAATAAAACTTCTGAATAAAGAGGGCAAGAAAATTGGGATTTTCTAGTTTGACTCTGAGTCTGCAGCATTTAATCTTTTTCCCCAATAAAATTTATAATTTCAAGTCTGTAGCTGGATTCTCAGACTCTGGATCTTGACTTTGTAATTTGATCCCATCCCCCTCCTAATCAGACAAGGCAAGAGCAAGTTTAGACACCAAAACTGCAGACAAGAAAGATAGTTTTGGCATTAACCTTTTGAAACAGTGACCCTGAGCATGTAACACATAATCAAAACTTGATTAACATAGAAATTCAATTACTGCTTCATTAAAAACCTTTCATTAATCTAGAAAACACTTGTAAAATGCTTTGACTTCATTTCCCAACAACTACAATTTGAAAAAACGTTGTTGAGGGGTCAGATTCAATGTCACAACTGTCATCTCAAAGCTATTCCTCCTAAGCTGGGGTTTGGGTGCCTTTCTTGCTGCATGTCTACTTTGGGCCACATGCAGACCCATTCCAGAGTCATGTCCAGCAAAGATGAGCTGGAGTGAAAAATCCTGGGTAATCCAGACCGCCAGACATGGGTCATCAAGAGCTCCTCGAGCCAAAATTCCTGGGAAGTTTCAAAATCAAGCTGTCAATGCAGCCCAACTCCATTGAGTAGCAACCCAGTATTTTTGAATAATATTTTTGAACAATATTTTTGAAATTCTGTTCAGAGTACATTATTTAAATTTTCCCCAGTTCTTCCAAACTCCTGATCCTATGAAGTGTGCTTTTTTTTTAGAATGTGACACATCACAGACATGAAGCAGATCTGATAAACAATTTAGAAGCATTTAGTGGTTCATTTTTGTGGGCCCCCACGCCATCTAAGCAAACAAGAAAGGAAATACTGTTGCCTCATGTCATACACACAGAACTGAGTCAGGAAGAGGGGGAGTTATCTGATGAGATGTGATTGTCTGCGTCTGAGACGCTTGACTCCATTCCGTTTGTAAGGAACGGAAACGGAGACTTCCAGATTTGCATCAGCTCATCTAAAAGTAGGCTTCTAAAATAGGTCAGATTAATTTCATCCTGGTGGTGCCTGCTCTTGACTAAGAACAGGAGCCAGTGTTGACCAGCAGTAGGCAAGCTCAGTCTTGCCTTGACTCTCTTGAGTGGTGTAGCCTTTGTCAAAGCCATGTTCAAAACTCAGAGATCCAAAACCCAGTCCGGGTTAGTTCGTCCTTACACATTCTTTCTTCCAAGACAGGCTTTTTACCCACAAAATGCTTGTACTTAGGATTTCACAGCTGCATCAAAATGACTGTTTCACCAGCCAGAAATCAGAATATTTGACATGGGTGTTTTTCAGTATATATGGCATGGGCATCTATCTTGCCTTTGTTTCATGTTCTTTTCACTGTTAATTTCCCTCCCAAAACCATGAATCCATTTTCTTTTTCACTCACTTCAGGTGCAGTGTGAAGGAATATAATCAGTCCATTCAGAGACAATTTCTCCAGTTCAGAAAAAAGGGTTTGCTCTGGTTTTAAACAACATTGCAGAACCATCTAAAGCCAGAGCCCTGGAGAGGCAGGGAGACATGGACAGGGCTGCTGAAGCAGTTTGGCCCGTGAGGTGGAGATGTGGGGTTGCTGCAATGCTCCACTAGTGGGG
Organism: Ammospiza nelsoni; assembly: GCF_027579445.1. Lineage (NCBI taxonomy): Eukaryota > Metazoa > Chordata > Aves > Passeriformes > Passerellidae > Ammospiza > Ammospiza nelsoni. The sequence continues at coordinate 53,005,404 of NC_080638.1, read as the reverse complement.
CAGACCCACAGACATCACTCTTAGGGAGTAAAGGTTCAGGGAGCACCCTCTTTGTGGGCCACTGAAGGGAGAAGGCTCCAGAAATCATCTGGCCTCCAGGCAGCTGAGCAGCCCCAGCTTTGCATGCCAGCACTCCTTTGTCATCAGCCCATCTGCCAGGCAGAGGACCTGGCAGAAGATTGTTTGCCAGCACACCTTCCTCAGAACAGGCCCTTATCATGTGGCATCTCAGATTGTCTGAAATCCAGTGGGAATGTGTTCACCTGGAGCTTCTCCAGCCAGCACTACAGATTAACCCTGACCAGCAGCTGCAGGCTGAGATAATGTTTGTGAGCATAAATTTCTGTGCAAATATATGTTTCATCTATTTTATACTTTTTATGAATATAAACAGAGCTAATCAGTGAAAACAACACTTCGGAAAGTTTAAAGACCTGTTTTTATTAACCTTGAAAATAGCTTCCCTTGAGGGTTTTTTTTTCACCAGTCTAAACAGTTAATATTGTATTTACTGTCCTTGTTATTAAAGAAATATTTTAATGAAGCAAAGTGGGTAATGACTTGCAGACCACTGATTGTCATAGGAGCAGAATATTAAAGATCATTAAAAGAAATAGGCAACCCCTTATGCTAAAGGTGAAATAATCTACAGGACCTTTGAGCCTGCCCTGTAGTTCAATACTCCTTAAAGCTGTCAGAGTTTCAGGAAGACCATGGAATACAGGATTTGTGTTTTCTAAGACATAGCACTACCAGAATACTTTTTGTTTGCAAATAAGTCCTGTCCTTTCTCCTGGCTGTACTTTTTTCCATTTAATTATTTTCTTAGTTTTACATATATGTAAAACTAAAGAACCATGGGGATCAACCATCCCCATGGACATAAATTATTAATCAAAATATAGTGATTTAGTAGCATTAAAAAATTGTGCAATGAACTTTTCTAATTAACTGGTATGACAAAAGCAGAAACAAAATGCAGCTATTTTATGGAGTTGGTTGGTTGGATTGAAGAAAAGGGAAAATGCTAAATTATTGACTTTGTGACTCCATGTTTTGACTTTTTATCTTTTCCCTCTTTTCAACTCTGATTAAACTACCACTATCAAATTTACAATGGTACAGAACAAAATTAAGCCCTCCTATGAAAAACTCAGATTTCCAGAACAAAAAACACAACACAGCATAAGGAATGAGAATCCAAGCATGTCATTATGTGATAACACTGGAAGATAATGGTAAGGGGAAGGTTTCCAAAGAAAGAAAATCTGTTTCATGATATATGAAAAAAAAAACCCAGCAAAACAAAGAAAAATCTCATTAAGTACCTTAGATTAGTACAAAACAAAAATTGAAACTCTCATCCTGTTATTAGAGATGCAGGACTTGATACATTTCATCCTCTAATTCTTTCTGTTGTTTCACTCATTGCTTTGCCTTTGCTTCTTAGACACTTGTTCATATAGAACCAAAATCAAGAGAAAACAACAGGGCTTACCTCAAACTGGTAATGTATCAAATCATGCAGAAATCAAAGCCATCTTGGGAATCTTGGGAAATCTGCTCTCAGTGTTACAGCTATTAGTACCCATTCAATGGTTACACTCTAAGATTTGGGAAAATTTCCCTGTTGTGCCATTCACGAGTGTAAGTTTCATTGTGCCATTGCTTAAAGTTAGCTCTCTTTCCAGAACTTGCTTGACTCAAGATGGATATTAAAGCAGATGGTTTAACACTTTCTCAACTGGGGTATTTTCTCTCTTTTTTCTTCTTCCATAAAAGTCACTGTAAGTTTTTTGCCACTCAGCATATTCGTGTCAGAATTTCTTTCCTTCTAAAATTCTTGCATTTCCATCTAATAACTTGTATTTTAATAAGGGCTCACTGTTATTCATCTACTATTGTATCTTAAATAATCCCATCATAAATCAGGAACTAATTCCTATCTAAAAATAATTATATATCCTCTTAAAAACAACCAGCAGTTTTAACATGCATCAGATGATTCGAAATACACAGTGAGGAGGGATTTTCCTAGGTTTGGGAGAGTTAAAAAATGTCACCCCATCTTTCCAGCATGGGTGGAAATGAGTAGATCTTTTCAGAATTTTGGTTTGCTGATTGAGAATAGCTTTCATCTTTGAAGCTGCCTGAGTTATGCTTTAATCAGTGGAGCTTTTTCTTTTTTTGAGCAAAGTTACACCTGTGGTTTACCACTCAAAACACCATGTGGAAGAGCCCATGTATATAGAGTGTTTCAGTAAACCTCAGTAGAATAGCATTGATTTTAATGGATTGAATAATCTCATTCTGAAAGCTAAGAATTCAAGAATTCAAATACTTCAAAGTGAGGGAGAAAGTGAGCTGGAAGTTTATCCTTCTAGCATAAGTTTCAGCCTGCAAAAACCTACCAAACGGTCCAGATCTGAATCTAAAACCACATTTTGGCATTCCAGACCAGCACTGCCTTCCACTTCAGGATCAAGCTTTATAGAGAACTCAGATTTTTAACCCCAAATTTCCCCACATAGACAGGTTTAGGCACACTGGTCTGTGCAGAAGCAACTTCATTGATCCTGCTTAATCTTATCTCAACTGAGACCCAAAGCAAGACGTACCTACATGAGCAAGCAGAAAACAAAGTTATTTGAGGTGATTAACTTTCCCCTTTTTTCTCTTTTACTAAGCAGTCTCCAGCTATTACTAACTTACACATTCCTGGCATTACCATTATATTTGTACTCCAACACCTCCTCTTCCTCACAAAGGTTGCACTCCCTACGTTCAAAACTTCCCAGTGCAGCAGGATGCTCTAACCTTCCCTGATCTGGCTTAACTTGCATTAACTGCACTCTTCAGCAACCTCAGCCTGGGCATTTTTATCCAAAATCATAGCTGGAGCACCTGCAGTCTGTTTTCTTGTACAAATCCTAGCAGCTGGATTTTTAGACCAACAGAAGACTTGAGATCATATATCTTTTCACTCTAAGCACTTTTGACACTGTAGCTGCCACTTTACAGAAGAAAATCTGAGTTTCCAGGCTACAGGAAGGAAAAGTGACCACTCTTGTTTCCCAAGATGAGCAGAGGAGTAGCAGGAGCAGGCCAGAAGCAGAGCAAGTGAAAGGTGGTATGATGGGGCCACATTATCAATGAGAACATGTAGAAATGAGCACCATGGGTTCTCAGCTCCCTAGGTAACTTCAGAGTTTAATTCACCAAGTGAAATACAAAAATTAAATGGTTATATTAAGTGGAGCTGCATTAAATGTCTGAATTAGAGTATATTATTTTAAGGGAATTTAACCACAAGTGGTAATCTAAGTATAACTGCGACCACGCAATATGTGCAGCTGAAATAGAGCGCTGTGTTGGCAAACATTGGGCTGTTTCCTAGCTCAGAGCTGCATGGATCAAGCAGGCAGCAATTGTGAGGCTTTTGCATCAACTTACTGAGCTCCTATCACAGCTTGTAGAGGAGCAGCCAGTCACGCTGTAGACAGCTCAGATAAGTGTTCCTTGAAGACTGACATGTTGTTCCCAACTCTCTTGTCTAATTAAAGACCCAAAACATTATTCCACTGCAGCTGATGGCAGCACTCACTTGACATCAAAGGGAATCGAGATTTGCCATTCATTTATGAAGAACTATTTTTACCATATGATTAAAAAAAAAAAAAAAAAAAAAAAAGCGAGGCAATTCACAGTGCATCCTGTGGCAGCACTTTGTGTCTGGGTGCTGGCAGACCCCAGTTCCACAGTGCCTCAGAGGTCCCTCTTGGAGCCAAGGGATCAGCTCCACAATGAGGTTGCAGTGTATGAACCAAGTTCCAGTCATCTCCAGAGATCCCAGCTCTGGCAGGAATCCCATCCTGCTGTTCAACTGGCAAGCATGCTGGAAGACTGAAGAGCTTGCAAACTAAATAGACAAAGACACAAAAAACTCCATTGTGCAGATAAGAAGGCATATGCCAAGTGGCTCTCCTGAGTCTCCTGCTTTGTTTTGTGTAAGACTGTAGCTGAAGATAGTTTACAATCAGGGCATAAGTGCTGAAAGAACTGTGAAAAATTCGGGATTACACCTGAGTCTAGAAAGCCTTGGCTCCCAAATAAGTGGGGGAAAATGGGAAAGATCTACAACCTTAAAATTGTTATATTATTAATTACCATTCTCCAGATGAAATGCTGAACAATAAGGTCTCAAAAAAGGAATCAAATACGACAAAAATTTCTTCCTCCACAGAATTTTAATTTGGATTTTAGGCAAGGAAATATTTTTGCATAATTTATTGTTGCTGCTCTATAGAGACCTGCTGCTTTAGTCATAGTATGGTAAGATAATCCTAAATGGAAGGTCCTGTGTGAAACTAAACTATAAACTGTGTTTTGTATTTTATTGAAGATTCTTCCACAACATATTCCATTCTGGCTAATGAGATAGTAGCAACAAATGCACCAGAAAGGACAGATGGAAGATAGTCAGCTGTCTGAATCAGAAGACTTTCAAAGTGCAGTAAACAAATGAACCACACTTTTCTGGCTGGAGGCCAAGCTATACTCTAGGGAAATGGTCAAAGAGTGGATCATGAAAAGCTTTTTGAGAGCAGCTAAATTCTACAGCTGTGGTCTTTGTTTTTCTAGCACTTTGCAAGAACAGAAGGGGGAATTACGAAAGCGCCTATCGTACACTACCCATAAGCTGGAAATGCTTGAAACAGAGTTTGACTCTACACGTCAGTATCTTGAAATAGAATTGAGACGTGCTCAGGAGGAACTTGAAAAAGTAACTGAAAAACTGAGAAGGTTAGTAATGAACTTTTTGAAATAAACAGAGTTATTGGCATTTTAAGAGTGAATGTATTAAAGATGTATGTAAGTAAAAGCAAACACAGTTGCAAACATGCATGATTTATTTATTAATTACACGTTGTGTTTTGTATTTAATATATAGATTTCATTAACCTGAATATATATTGCATGCCACATAAAGTTATTTACATGTGATATGTAAGATGTCTCTGTACTAAAAGCAAATATGCAAATAGAAATGCACCTATATATGTGCAAATATGACATTATTTATGTATAAACATACATATGGGGTACTGCCATATGGCATTACATGTACAAAAGTTATAAACCCACTACATATATATACATTTATTATTTATACTCTCTATATATAGATAAATCTTTTATTTCGTGACTTTGCACATTGTCTTTGTTTAGACTTCATTGTGCTGATACAAGAGAATAGAATTTGGCTCTCCATGACTCAAAGCTAAGACTATGTTCAGCTTTGAAACAACATTCAGGCATTTTGCATTATAGTACAGCAAATAATTTCCTTTTTAGTCTCAAGCAGAATGGAGTGATGCTGAAAAGCTATTATTTAAACTGTTGTAACTGTGGTACAGTGCTGTTGCAAATTGGGAACCTAGTTAATGTTAGTGATAAATTATGTTAAGCTTGTGCTCCTGACATTCCTGGCACTGATTAAAATGGTCTGTACACTTAGCCTAAAATTTATCATGATTCTTAATAACCACTTTTGCATTTGTTCTCAAAACTTCTGTAACTAGAATTATCTACTTACACAGGAATGTATTTGCATGTCTTGTGAGCCTTTCTTAAACTGATATCTTAATGGAACAATTTGATTAATTCATTGGATGACTCAAAATAAAATTCAGAATAAATCATTCCAGGGCAATACCCAAAGAAATATTTTTCATTCCTTGTGGAAGGCAAAAGCCAAACCAAAACAATGACACAAACCACCGATAAGCTGAGTAAACCAAACCATTTTATGCAAATTTTAAACAGAATGAGTCTGTAAGATCTCAAATTAGGAAAAAGCCTAGTGTGGTCTTATAACTTAAATGCTTCTCTAACTGGGGATACTTCTCAAAATGAGACTAAAATATGCAGGTGTCGTGGTGATTTTGAAATCTACACACATCTATCAAGAGCAGTCTGAAGGTTCTCCATATAGTTTTCTTGTCAACAATATTTTTCCTATTTTTTCACTTAGAGCAGAGCCACTGAAAGTAACTTCATTCCTGATGTAGTTTTGCTTCAGTGCATTCCAGGACAGGGAACACTGGTGCTCTTTTCTCTTGCAGCATCAATTTGGGCAGCGGCCATAAAGCAGCAGAGGGGCTGTCCATCCCACTTCTGTTAAATCAGATGGGCTTCCTGGTCAGCAGAAAGCCTCTTAGCAACTGCACTGGGCACCAATGAGTTAAACACCCTTTGAAACTCAGGCCAGGGGCTCACAGCCAAGTCTAGCACTCATACCAGAGCACCACATTAGCAGAACTGACTTTCCAATATTCTAATGGAACATTGTACCATATTATGAAGAAAACTTATATTAAAAATTATGTTTCAGGCAGGTGATTACTCCCCTGAAGACATATCATAATGGAAGCCAAAAATATTTTACGAGGTGAGCTTTAAAAATGTTTCTATTGAGAATAGCAAGGCATCCTGCAACTTGAACATCTAGATTTGTCAGCCTGGAGAAGGATAATGTCTGAAAAAAACCCTGTCATCCAAAAGCTTGTCAGCAACATGTCACAGAGGAAAATCAATGTGAGAAAAACAAAGAAGTAGAATTAGTTTCAATTATGTGTCTCTTCCTTTATTCACTGCACAGGGAGAGAAATGCATCCCCCCACAGATGAATAGGCCCTGTGAAACAAGATCCCACTTGTACACTAGAGAACATATCTCTTATTAAATTTCCTTTCCTGTAAAGTGCAATTGGTTTTTTTTTCCAAGAGGCTGAATGACTATCCTTTTGTAAACCTTTCTGAAAGTCTTTGTCTTAATTTATCCAGAATTGCCTGTGCTGTTTCTAGGCTTCCCCAGTTTCACTCAAGAGAGGAGGTCACTTGTGTGGCTCAATGGTCAAGTTTTCAACCTCTCTACAAACATTCAGAGATGGCCTCTTTCTTTTTCTCTCAGTGGGAGAACAGTGCTAACTTGATTTGAAAATTACAGCAGTAAAGCATAGGTTCAGCTTTGAAAAGTGACTGAAAAGAGAGGGGATTTCATATTCCTCGCAGTGGTCCCTTATCTGACATAGTCAGCACAGCTTTTATAAGTTAAAATCTAAAAATTTTCATAATCCAAACTTGGAATCACATCTGGATTCCAAAGTTCACTTTGGGTTTCTTCCTTGAGGCCTTGCCCTGGGTAACAACTTGATGAGGTCCCCATTATATCTTTTACCAGAAAGTGGAGTTATTTTAAGGCATGAGAAATAAACTCATAAAAGCATATATTGAGCACTGAGATTAGCCCACACATATAATTATTTCACCAAAAGCAAGACATTTCACAGACTGAAGGGGTGTTCTGAACAGGAGTACTGGAGTAAAAACTATTGTTTTTATAAGAAAGTTGGTATAACTTGTGACAACAGAGAGAGAAAAATTTTTTGAACAAGAAGCTACTCTTTCAAGAGTCACTTTTCAAAGCTAACTACACTCTAGAAGAAATTCTCTTCTTTAAAGAAAGTCAGTCCAAGGCTGAGTTTTACTTTAGATGTATTTATTGGCCTTAAAAGGGCTTGAGATTGAGTGGAAGCAGAGAAATAGAGGCTTTTGCAGACTCCCTCTTCAGTGGTGATCTGCAGCTCTAGGGCTGTTGTCTGGTGGGCTGGAGCACAGACACCTGACATGTTCAATATGGTCAGAATATTTTTCATTAGGCCCTTATTTGGTCAAGAATCTCAACCTTTGTTGAATGGATGCACATATGTGCACCTGAAGTCACACATGAGTCTCTACTAATGACATGAACAACACAAAAATACATCAACACACCATAATTGGTTATCAATTCACATGACCTTATCCTTATAGCAGTTTTGCAGCATAGTGAAGCCTACCCTTCATTTTATTTTCAAGTCTAGATTTACAAGGTTAAAATATTTCATACTTCACAATGTTCAGCATGTCTTCATGTATTTTTTCTGCAAACAAGGTTAGGTTACCATTTGCTCATCAGATCATTTTCAAATTTGAATAATTTTTCCTTTTATTTCCCTTTCCCTTTATCTTACAGTTTTACCTAAAGATTGATCTGACTCTGTTCCTCTTTTATCCCTTAAACACTTTCTTCCATGTATTTCTGGGTCCATTTCTCTCCTTGCCACCTACATTTGCTGACACTTCTTTTGGCACAGTGAATTTCCAATTTGGGGTTTATACATATACGTGCATGTGTATGTGCTTGTGTACATGTGTATGTGTTTGTGCTTATTTTGACTACTTTTGCATACTGTTCTCAATAGAAACACTTTTTGAAGCTCAGCTTCCTACTTACTGTGGGGTTTTTTTTAGATTTGATTTGATTGTACTGGGAGGTGGTCATTTTCTCAGTCCAAAATGAATGTGTTAGAGAGCTAGAGCTTATGGGCTACTCTCACCTACACATACAACAGGCAAAAATGTGATGGGTAAAGGCAAAACAAGCTACAAGTGAGAAGCAGATTGTATAAACTCCTGCAAAACCCTCTACCACCATCTATGGTGTGGAAGTGTTGTCACTGAAAAATAATTACTGTTAATTAACATTTCAATCATCCATATCAAGAGAAAAAATTAAAACAGAAGCTAAGGAACAAACCCATTGTTACCATGATAAGTCTGTTATCCAAGCAGCAATTACTGCTGTTTTTACTTATTCATAGTCTCCAAGTTCTGGAAAGGGAACCTTCAGGCTCTCCCTTGAGCTGTCCACATCAGCAACCACTGCAGAGCAGCCTGTGGTGCAGGGGCACCTGGGTTAGAAAAACCCTGAACCACATTTTTTCTCCCCTTTACTTTCAGGAAGTTATGCAAGTGCTTTTGAACCCGTGCAAACTTTTATAGCATTGCAGGTGCTGATGTTTAAATCAGTTTTTACACCACCTCCACTTGAACCACAAACTGCCTGGGTACAAAGCAAGTTTAACCTGTTCTATTTTGCTTTACTAGACAAAAACTATAATCCATGACAGAGAAGATGCTGGGGCACTTCTGGCTCAGCCAGAAGGCACTATTTGACTTCTCTAAATCCTTTCTTCCTGCATCATGGCATGCATCCTTGCCAGCTAAACTTTGTGCTGAGTAGCTGCAGGCAAAGCCATTTTAAGCCTCCTTGTATCAAGATCATCTCTGCTTTCTTCTGAACCATGAAAAGATGGGTGCAGAGTACCCTGAAATCTTTCTCTGTTGTGATGACAGCTAAATGTCTGGGAAAATCCCAAGTAAACCCAGAGCTGCACAAATCAATGTCTATAGAGAGGCTTAGAGGTAATGCTGTGAGGAGCATGGACAATGCAGGGAATTGTAAACTTCAGTGAATCCTTTAAGCAAAAGGACACAAACACAATGGCACTATGAGAATTGCTGAGTATTGACCAAGTCTCACAGTACAAGTCTCAGAGATTTTTCAGCCCATTTGGGTCACCACCTTAGCAAACACTATTGACCACAGATCCTCCTCACAGGAAGGAAGCCTCTGCTCAGCAGCTCTGTAAAACATAGGCAATATGAGACTTGCATATTGGAATGGCTGCCCTGATTGTGGGCTGACCCTTGGTACCCTGAGGAGGCTCACCCATGGGGATGTCATTATTTATATCCACAGAGGGGATGTCCTTGGCACAGATATCCCCTCTCAGGTCTGTCAGCAGATGTTATTGCAGTGCTGGGAGACCCAGCCAGAGCTCTGCATCCCTTCAGAGGAGCACTGCAAGCCACTGGTCTGCCCTGAATGGAGAATTCCTATCATTTAACTGGAAAGGAAATCTCCATGGCAACAGAAGCCAAGATAAGCATCACATTGCCAAGAAGGGGTGGGCTGGACCTTTTGATTTGCAGCTATGGCATGTTTGGAAAACAGATCATTCCAGTTTCAGCAGCCACTCCTAACCAAATGATAAACAAAGAGACTTCTTTAATCCCGGTCCCATCCTGATAACCACAGAAACTGCACCCAGATCCAGACTTCTCAGAGGAAGTGTTTTGCTGTATAAATGTGGATTACATCTGAGTTCACTCTTACAGTGAAAACACTTGAACATTTCCTAAAATCTCCTCACTGCTGAAAATACTTTGACCTATTGATCAGTACAGCCATATAGACTTATTCAAAATTTTCACAGCTGAGCTTCTAACATTTTCTTTACATTTGTTATACATCCTGCTGAGGTGATGGGTACTAATGAACAAGGAGCTATCCTCCTTAGGTTCTGTGGAGATAAAACTACAGCTACTTCCAAAATTCCAATGGTTTTCCCACAGGCTCTGCAGGTTGTTCATTACAATACCAAAGTTTACCATCTAAGTAACCTAAAGATGTGCAGGCTGAAACTTTTCTTTGGTGTGTTGCTCTGGGATAAGTAGGGAAGCCTCGTTTTGTAAGTTCATTCAATCCCTAAGTGCTGATAAAAATAAATACCCATCTTTTCTCAGTTAAGCTATCTAAATATACTTCCTGGAAAAAATAGGCAACTTCTTGAACTTCTGTTGAAAGAAGAAATATTCTGTTCTAAGTCACATGTTGATGCCCACATGTTGCTACAGTCATTAGGATTCTGCTGCAATTTCACAATAAATCTTTTTTTTTTTGTGCTGCCTCAGCCTAGAGCTCAAGCTTCCTCTCTTACATACTATTCTTGAGCCTGATGTAAAACTGTAATTACCTTGTGCAAGTTCCTAGGCTGTATCTTGTGTCTGCACACAAGTGCGGAATGACCAATTTATCTTCACTTCCTGCTGGAATGTGCTGCTAAATATAGTAAGAAAATATGACAAGTTGGGAAGTTTGCTTAGGAAGCAGGTGGTAATTGCATTTCAAAGGCAACCACTGACTGGTAACAGGAGTGATAAGCAAATACAATTCGGTTAGTGCAAGCCAACGTTTTGTACTGATGTGAAAATACAGGTAGAAAAACCAACATGAAAAGCAATGCATTCAGTTACATGATTTCATCTTTGTTTTAGGATACAAAACAATTACCTAGCCTTACAAAGAATTAATCAGGATCTGGAGGATAAACTTTACAGAATGGTAAGTTATCATAACTACTTTTTTTAAAATATATTAAATGTGGTTTTGTGGTTCTTGAGTCATTGGAAAAACATGTATGTAGCTGTCACAAAAACACCCTCAAGCTCTAAAAGCAGTTATGCTTAGAAAAGATATCATGATGAAGAGCTCAAGCTGTGTACAATGACATAGCACCACCAATTTAAATAGAGATTTCCTAGACTGATGATCTAGCTGAGCAAATTGTACCTTTAAAATAATTTTGGTTAATTTAGTTAATAACTTCATGGGATCTAAATATTTATGTTTTCATTAAGTATCAAATTTAAATAAGGTAATCCAAGGTTTTCTCATGCTTTTTAGCTACTTCCACTCGGCTTTTATTATGTGATTTAAAAGAGTTTGGGTGTCCTGACTTTTAAATTCCTTCATAACTATCAAGCTCAGTATATCAATTTCCAATCTGCGTCTGTCTGCCACCACAATGTCACTGTCACTGTCACAGGCCAATTAATAACCAAGTGAGGAAAATACTGCAGCCTTTGTGGGCTCAAGGGCTGCAAGACACAGCGCCACTGGTCCAAAATAGCCTGAAGATGTCAGAAAAAAATGGCAAAGCCATTGGGGCCCTGGCTCTTTGCTGATGGTGTTGGGGCATTGTGCTCACTGCTAGGGGTAAAACTACAAAGGAATGTGAGTAGGATGTTTAGAGAGGAAAGAATGACAGTTTTGAGCTTCCAAAGATCCCAGGCAGCAATTTCATGGATGAGCAGCTTGGATTGGGGGGAACAATTTATTGTGGATTTTGGGTAAGCACAGACTATAGCATACAGGAGAGGCACCAGCATTTACTAATAAACAAATTTTTGAAAATGTCATTGCTCTTATCTCAGAATCCTATTTCAATAGCTAACAATGAATAGGGGACTCAGCTTTTGCAACTGGCTAACAACAGACAAAAATTACATCTGGGCTGTAGCTGACATTTGTTCATAAATATATATTTAAACATTGTAAAAGTAAAAATAACATTTGGTCTCAGGTTATTGCTTTTTTTCTCCACTCCTCCTTTGTTGCTTTTTCTTTTTGTCCAAATCACTTCAGGATTTTGTCTTCAGCTGTAGCCCAACATTTATTACCTATGCACCATAAAAGATAAATAGAGTCACTCAGGCTGGTAAATGAAATAAAAATAATAGAAACAGCCAAATAAGAACTCCAGAAAATCCATGTGTTTTTATCAGGTATTTCAGATCAAAGCAAAGAATTTTTAAACTGCTGTTTCAGCATCCAGTTAAATCCTTGAGAAATTATTTCAGAGCACAGCACAGAAAAACTGAAAACCAGTCCTGTGGAGCACTGTGCCTTTCTTTATCCCACTAATATGACAGTCATTGAAGATAGGTTTAGAGGCTTAAAGAAGATCAATCAGGCTCTGTACACCACTTAACTCCAGACTGCTTTGCTTTCTGAAATATTGAAACTGAAGACACAAAACAAACCAAAACAAATGTCAAATAGAAACTCCATTAAAAGGAAAAAGATGAGGAAGAAAGTATCATTTAGATAATGATTTAGATTTAGATAAGTCAAACCTTTTGATTTTCAGGGCACTCCAAGAGCCCTCAATACTTCAGAGACAGTTAAATTAAATAATAGCTGGTCTGGTTGATCAGCAGCTTATGGTGGACTGGGCTCTTGGAAACCTTTCTCTCCTTTTCCTGCTTAGGAGGAACAGCCGTGTGTATTTCTTGTTTTGTTTTGTTTGTCATTCTAAAATCAAACACTTTTGATTTCTTCTCCTTTGGACAAATCCAAATCTATAAACCATGTGTTTACTTTCTCCCTCTCTCCCCTACCCCATCCTTCCATATACACACATGTAAATACACACCTACACACACCCACACGTTTTTACTATTTGGTGGGCTCAAATTCAACAAGTAGGAAAAGAAAGACCCCCCCAGGCAGTGGTTCCTTGCTCCCCTTGTCTGCAGATGTCATGGGATGCTCCCAGGAGGTGAGTTTCTCCCTGCCCTAACAGGGGACTCACAATTCCGCCTCTCCCTGTGGCTGGTCCCTGCTCACTGCAACTCATCTAAGACTCCACTGTGACTCCCTTTTCTAACATTTTTGGTACTCTGAATGTTAAACCCTTTCATGCCTGCTCTGGGTGTAAGAGATGTAAAACAATAATCATTAATTCATCAGCAGTCACAGAAAAGAAGCTGATGCAGCACTTTTCTTCTAGGCTCTTCTTCCTTTTGGGTGCTAATCTATAAAATATTTAAAAATATTTGAAAGCACACTTCTGATCACAGCAAATGGTATCCAACTGAAACCTCTGTCACATCAGAACTTGAAGTATAAGTATAAAATATGAACCATGGTGTCTGACTTGGCTAAGTGCTAAAAAATGCAATCCTGAAATCAGGGGAGAGCTTGCTGTATTAAACTGGGCAAGACTAAACACATGGAACAGTAGAGTAATGTGGCACAGAGTTAAAATTCTGCTGTAATGCCTCATAAAACTCCTGTTCTTACTACAGTAAGTATCTTCAACTGGAGAAGATTTCTTTAGTCTTGTAAGAACTGGTTAAGGAGTGGAATATACAGGCTGTCTGTCTAAATAATTAATCTTAATAACTCTTTCCTCCATTAAGATACGGGAAAAGAATGAGCAGAGTCCTCACATTTTGCGCTGAGATTCCATCACAGCAGTGTTCAATCAAATACTTTTTATTATATTTAGTTCCAGTTGCCATCAGTAACCTTCACTTTCCTTTACATTTGTTTGAGCTTTTGGAGCCTGCTCTGCCATGGTCCTGCTGCTCACAACAGCAATTACAAGTAGATTATGTAAGTCATCCCAACCACAAGAAATCCTTTATATGATCTCAATCCAGCTGTACTCTCCATATGATCCTCTCTAGAGTTAAGCAATGTATTTTAAAAAGTTTTTGAAGTTTTCAAGGCTTTTGGTAGCAGTTAGTTCTGTAGTTTTACCTTTAATGCCATAAGCCAGATTTTTAACAGTATCCTCTTTTGGGAAGAACTGGTGCCTAATAATAGCTGCTTAATAAACCCTACTGCTAATGAAAATTGCACCCATTTCTCCTCCTCCATCTGCATTTTGAATGTTCTTGAAAACATGATCACAGGAATCCAGCTGCAAAGAGCTCAGGAGACCTTATTATCCAGAAACACCCTAAAATATGCCTTTTTCTACAAAGTTTGACAGACAGACTGCTGGATGGCATCAGCTCTGGTTCCCACCTCTGCAAAGCCAGCACCAGCCCTCTGCACATAGTGCATTATACATTTTATGATCTTACAAGATGAAGACTTACGTTTTTGCAATAAAAAATGTACAAAATTTACAGCTAAATTTTACCATAGAACTTTCAGAATATTACACACCAAAGTCTGATTTTTCATTTACATTAAGGCAGGCTGGGAGTGAGACTGCCATAAAGTTGGAAGAAATTATTACATAAGCAAGCAGTAAAGAGGGATTTTTGTTAAGGATGATCATGTCTGAAATTCTACACCTTCTGAGCACTGCAGTGGTTTTTATCCCATTTCTGCCTCTGCCTATGAGTTGGAGGAGGACTAAGAGGTACAGCAAATACTTTATATTCTATGTTATTAAGAGTTATTTATCAAGCTTTTGAATATCTGGGGTTTCACAGTTTGCTGGCCATAATATTTACTTAAGCACCTCCAGTTGGGGAAATCCAAATATGAATTAAATATGAGCTGGGCAGTTTTAAATGTTGCTCTGAGACCTTGTGTCAGGGAAATGTTCTTTTAAAAGAAGCAGATTGCTGGTTATCCAGGCCAGGAAGGTAGAGAATATGGGAAGTGGTGAGGAATTTGATGAAAAATTTCAGTCAGGCATTAAAAACATCTAAGTACCAGCTGTTTGGCTTTGGAATTTGAACCAGTCACAAGAAAGCACATAAATCTCTTGTGATACCTACCAGTCACAACCCCAATATGGTTTAAATCATAAGTGAAAGATGAAAACAATGGAGAGAAATCCTTTTTCTCACACAAAGATAAGAGAGAAGCCCAGCATCCTTGGGTTCTTGAATGGAACATGATGACTTGGATAGTGACTTTGAACAGAGTGATTTCAACCCCATCGTTTTCATTTTCTTTCCTTTGTGGAAGAAGATGCTTCTCTCCCTCCCCCATGTCCCATGAAAATCAAATAGAGATGGCCTAAATATACTTAAAGGGATTTGCATCCCAAAGACAAGAAAGTTTAGAGTCAGCTCAACCTGGCAGGCTCATTTGCTCACATTCAATGAAGACAGCTGTGAATTTCAAGAGAAATTGATACTGGTTGGTTAGTTAAGGCAGAAGCCAGAGGAGGTTTGTGCTTTGTGGACTAAACTGAAAAATAATATTTCTGTGGAAGGAAATGACCGTAAATGGCACAGAAACAAGTAATTCATAAAAATAGCAGCTGAAGAACTGCATTTCTAGGAGGACTTGAGGCTACATGGTTTTATGCTTACAGGCACTTTGTGCTAAAGATGTCAATTTCTCACCAACTCTTTTCACACTCATATTCCAAGCTAAAAATATTCCCCAATAGGCAATAGGACCTACACACATTAACACCTGTAGGAGCTACACAAGCTCTGACTGAGTAGGTTCATGAGTTTTACAGCCAAATAAATATATTCTCCTGGGTAATTTGGGAACATGAGCATGAGCACACAGCCTTTCAGACATACTCACTCTCTCTGCACAGAGATTCACTTCCCATTGCTGCCCCATTGTTACGTGGTTGGTGATGGTTGCCCAGTCCTCTTCCCAGGAGACACCAAAGGCACCCCAGCCACCCCCAAATTGCTCTACATGAATATGACATCTTGAGAGACTGTTCTGGAAACTACTTTCTGTTTTTCCAAAAGGCATGTGACTGTTCTACTCTGTCCCTCCCTCTCAGTAGGACATCTTCCGCAGCTATGAGCAACCTGAGGAAGCTGTAAAGTGACAATGGGCACTT
Organism: Ammospiza nelsoni; assembly: GCF_027579445.1. Taxonomy (NCBI): domain Eukaryota; kingdom Metazoa; phylum Chordata; class Aves; order Passeriformes; family Passerellidae; genus Ammospiza; species Ammospiza nelsoni. The sequence continues at coordinate 52,989,332 of NC_080638.1, read as the reverse complement.
CTAACTTGTCTCTGTTGCATGGTGGCAAAACTCCTTCTTAACATGTGTCTTATCTCTTGGCCCCTGATATGCATTTCTGATACCTGAGGGTTTCAGTAATTTTGTGTCTCAGGACAACCCCTTGGGATACCATATTGACTAGCTGGGAACAGAAAAATCTGTTGTTTTCAAAAGAAGATAAAATCAGAAATATCTATGGGATGTGGGTGTTTCTGACCTATTTCTTGTAAATGCCTTGGTCCTTTGTGATTATCTGCCAACTTACCACAATGACAGGGAAAACAAGAACAAGAATAAGCCTGGAAAGTTGTTCGGTAGCAGGCATTTCAAATCTCAAAGTCCTTCACAAAAGCTGGTGTCACCTGTGAATGTGAAAAACAGGGCATAGAAGAGTGACATGTCTTGGCCAAGGTCATCAAGAAACAAATTTATAAATAACTTTTAGGTTTTCTCTAACCAAATCAACTGCCTTAAAAAAAAATCAAATAACTTCTTAGCTTCTTAGATCTTCTTAGATCCAATTTACAATACCAGCTGCTTATCTCCCATTGCAGATAAATTGAAAATGGTAAAGACAGGGTTTACCAAAGAGAAAGGAAGGGAGGAAGGGAGGAAGGGAGGAAGGGAGGGAGGGAGGGAGGGAGGAAGTGTCGGAAGGAAGTGTCGGAAGGAAGTGTCGGAAGGAAGTGTCGGAAGGAAGGAAGGAAGTGTCGGAAGGAAGGAAGGAAGTGTCGGAAGGAAGTGTCGGAAGGAAGGAAGGAAGTGTCGGAAGGAAGGAAGGAAGTGTCGGAAGGAAGTGTCGGAAGGAAGTGTCGGAAGGAAGTGTCGGAAGGAAGTGTCGGAAGGAAGGAAGGAAGGAAGGAAGGAAGGAAGGAAGGAAGGAAGGAAGGAAGGAAGGAAGGAAGGAAGTGTCGGAAGGAAGGAAGGAAGGAAGGAAGGAAGGAAGGAAGGAAGGAAGGAAGGAAGGAAGGAAGGAAGGAAGGAAGGAAGTGTCGGAAGGAAGTGTCGGAAGGAAGTGTCGGAAGGAAGTGTCGGAAGGAAAGAAGTGTCGGAAGGAAGGAAGGAAGGAAGGAAGGAAGGAAGGAAGGAAGGAAGGAAGGAAGTGTCGGAAGGAAGGAAGGAAGTGTCGGAAGGAAGTGTCGGAAGGAAGTGTCGGAAGGAAGGAAGGAAGTGTCGGAAGGAAGGAAGGAAGTGTCGGAAGGAAGTGTCGGAAGGAAGTGTCGGAAGGAAGTGTCGGAAGGAAGTGTCGGAAGGAAGTGTCGGAAGGAAGGAAGGAAGGAAGGAAGGAAGGAAGGAAGGAAGGAAGGAAGGAAGGAAGGAAGGAAGGAAGTGTCGGAAGGAAGTGTCGGAAGGAAGTGTCGGAAGGAAGTGTCGGAAGGAAGGAAGGAAGGAAGGAAGTGTCGGAAGGAAGTGTCGGAAGGAAGTGTCGGAAGGAAGTGTCGGAAGGAAGTGTCGGAAGGAAGTGTCGGAAGGAAGGAAGGAAGGAAGGAAGGAAGGAAGGAAGGAAGGAAGGAAGGAAGTGTCGGAAGGAAGTGTCGGAAGGAAGTGTCGGAAGGAAGTGTCGGAAGGAAGTGTCGGAAGGAAGTGTCGGAAGGAAGGAAGGAAGGAAGGAAGGAAGGAAGGAAGGAAGGAAGGAAGGAAGGAAGGAAGGAAGGAAGGAAGGAAGGAAGGAAGGAAGTGTCGGAAGGAAGGAAGGAAGGAAGTGTCGGAAGGAAGTGTCGGAAGGAAGTGTCGGAAGGAAGTGTCGGAAGGAAGTGTCGGAAGGAAGGAAGGAAGGAAGGAAGGAAGGAAGGAAGGAAGGAAGGAAGGAAGGAAGGAAGGAAGGAAGGAAGGAAGGAAGGAAGGAAGGAAGGAAGGAAGGAAGGAAGGAAGGAAGTGTCGGAAGGAAGGAAGGAAGGAAGGAAGGAAGTGTCGGAAGGAAGGAAGGAAGTGTCGGAAGGAAGTGTCGGAAGGAAGTGTCGGAAGGAAGTGTCGGAAGGAAGTGTCGGAAGGAAGTGTCGGAAGGAAGGAAGGAAGGAAGGAAGGAAGGAAGGAAGGAAGGAAGGAAGGAAGGAAGGAAGGAAGGAAGGAAGTGTCGGAAGGAAGTGTCGGAAGGAAGTGTCGGAAGGAAGTGTCGGAAGGAAGTGTCGGAAGGAAGTGTCGGAAGGAAGTGTCGGAAGGAAGTGTCGGAAGGAAGGAAGGAAGGAAGGAAGGAAGGAAGGAAGGAAGGAAGGAAGGAAGGAAGGAAGTGTCGGAAGGAAGGAAGGAAGTGTCGGAAGGAAGTGTCGGAAGGAAGTGTCGGAAGGAAGTGTCGGAAGGAAGGAAGGAAGTGTCGGAAGGAAGGAAGGAAGTGTCGGAAGGAAGTGTCGGAAGGAAGTGTCGGAAGGAAGTGTCGGAAGGAAGTGTCGGAAGGAAGTGTCGGAAGGAAGTGTCGGAAGGAAGGAAGGAAGGAAGGAAGGAAGGAAGGAAGGAAGGAAGGAAGGAAGTGTCGGAAGGAAGTGTCGGAAGGAAGTGTCGGAAGGAAGTGTCGGAAGGAAGTGTCGGAAGGAAGTGTCGGAAGGAAGGAAGTGTCGGAAGGAAGTGTCGGAAGGAAGGAAGGAAGGAAGGAAGGAAGGAAGGAAGGAAGGAAGGAAGGAAGGAAGGAAGGAAGGAAGGAAGGAAGGAAGGAAGGAAGGAAGGAAGGAAGGAAGGAAGGAAGGAAGGAAGGAAGGAAAAGGAAAGAAAGAAAAATGAAAGAAAGGCATATACAGAGTACTGGTAGTCAGTGAGTAAATACCATTCAGCTTATTTAGTCCAGGTCACCATAGGCCATCTATTTCATAACATATTATTTAATTTCTAAATACAAAAAAAGTATTTTTTGGAAATAGTATTGCATCTACAGAATCCAAAACTATTTCCTTTAGTCTGTGAGAGATTACAGAATTAGTCAAGATAAGACAATGACTTTTGTGAGGTGAAAATCAAGAGAGGAATGGAGAAAGATGAATTACTACATTTTCTTTTTCTGGTTGCATACTTTGTGCTCACAGAACAGTACTAAAGATATGAAGGATCATCAACATCATAAGACCTTTTCTTTATTATCACAAGAGGCATGTACCTCCAGCATAATGTGCTTTGCTCACTAGAGGTGTAATATTTAATCCTGTACTTCTTTCTTTTTCTTTTTTTCCCCCAGAAACAAACATTTCTTCTTTCAGCCTCCTGTCACTACCATAGTCTCAGAAGATACTATTACATTGACTTCTGGGAATTAGTATCAGTCAACATCATCTCTATTCCCTCCAGCTATAATTTATTTAGAATTTTATTATCAGGACTCTATCCAGGCAAGGCATACCACTGCTGTGAAATGTGGCAGATGATAGGTACAAGGAAATACTAAAAGCACATTTTGTCAACTTCATCTGTAGTGCCAGTAGAAAGCAGGGCTGCGGAGCTGCCTAGCTGGCTGGAGAGGCTTCTGAAAGGAAAGACACCTTTTCCAAGCACAATTGCAATGCTATAGGAGACCAAGCAAGTTGATGGCAAATAAAACTACCCTCTGGCTTCCAACAAGTTTGTCCTGCTGTCACTGGGGTTAGGTAATGAACTGATTCTGTTCATTTGTAAACAGCAGATCCTCAGCGCTGCTGGTTTCCCAAAGAACGAGTCCTAAGTCAGCAAAATAAAACAGTTCTAAACTGGGAAAAAACTTTTTGTCACAAAAGACACTCAGTGCCTGGAGCAAATTCCTGAGCACTTGAAAAAGATGAGCAGCCAGCTAATTCCTGCTTAGAGGAGCAAGCAGCCTGTGTAGAGGTACTCTGTTCATCCATATTTTATGTCAAAGAGCACATCTAAGCAGAACCCAGGCCAGGAATGGCAGGATCCTTCCCCAGCCTAGGGCCAGGTTTGTTTGCATTCATTGAATTTAGATAAAATATCCCTATTTATAATTTAAATTTCCTGCTCAGATTTGCATTAAAAAAAAAAAAAAAAGCTGAATGAGAGGGGACAGGTGCCTTCACCCTGAGCTCACGTTAGACACAGGACATGCACTGAACTGAAAACCTCAGGAATATTTCAAGATGACACTGTGACAAGAAGACCTTTAGCAGGAGGTGCAGTTATAAGGAGATTTTATCATAATGTCCTTTTACACACTGCATGCCATGTGGGTTGGCATTATTTCCCATGGGGAGCAAACCCTGCAGTTGTCAGGGCTGAGTGAAGTGACATTCCCTGCTCAGCCAGGGCAGGCTTCCCCCATGAAGAAACATTAAAGATCAACATTTGTACTTTTTGTACCAGGAAGAAAAGTAATCATCCTGCATTTCCTTTACAAATCACTTGCAGAGAAAGAAAAGCATGTTTTTACTTCACAAGTAGAACCTTGACAGCACTTTGCTAAGCAGAGTTCTTGCTGAGATACTTTATTAATTAAACACCAGTGTCAAAGTTTCTTTTTGCTTTTACAGCTATGGAATTACATTTCATGGAGTAGTCAAGGAAACAAATCTTTATAAGACCTTTGCTAATACAAGGTTGAATATGACGAATATGACATTAAGAGCAAATCATTCTTGAAGTGAAATGCCATAGAGCATGATATCAGAGTACTCAGACAAAACACTACAGCCCCATGGTGTTATCTTTAACAAAATTATAGTATTAGGAAATCAAGGACAGAAATCAGATTCTGCTGCAGGTGGTATTTAATCAGGAAAATCAGAAGCAAGTGTTGCTGACTACAAAGGATAAATTCTATAATTTAACTCTGATGGACAAATTAGATCAGGTCAATAATTCAGACTTGAGGTAACACCTCATTTATCAGAGAATGAGATTCTGCTTATTTCCATATCACTGCTTTGTAGAATAGGTCTTCTGAAATATTATGGGCACAGAAGATACATTTGTAGCACATCCATTTATTCCATTCCTCTGATCGATCATAAAAAGAAGAAAATACCAAGCTTGAAGATCACACTATGAATTATGTTGTTGTCATTTTATCCTATCAAGAGGTCCCCAGCAGTCAGAAAAAGCTGTTCAATAAGTAAACCTCTGCATGCCTAAACTCTGTTCTCCTCCTCTTACAACTCTTTTAGTAAAGAGGCAAAGTGGATTATAAATTTTCAGCTGTCAGATACATTTCTTTCCTGAAAAATACCTTTATTGCTTTGCCTTTCCCTTGGCATGTCTTCTTGAAATCCATCCCCAGCTCTAACTGATTTTTCCCACTCATTGAAACCACTTTATTTTATCCTATAGTCTTGGAATACCCTTTCTAGGCTGTTGGAAACAGCTGGCAGTGTGTACACAAGCACAATGAAGGGTCAAGTAAAGCATTATCTCATTCCTCTCTTCTTTTAGGCATGCCTTGGCTTTGTTTTCTCTGTCTGCCCTCTGATATCTTCATTCTCCATTACAGCATTAGAGAGCAACTGTCCAAAGTGCCTTTCTGGTCATATGGAGTAAGGATTTCACTATCTGCTGCAGAAATTTGCTGGATTTTCTTACAACTGGTTCCTTTCTAGTTGCATTTTAAGTCTTGCTACCTCCATACACTTCTTAATTATTGCAAAATATTTGTATGGAAGAATAAAGCTCTTTATTTTGGAAAATGATTGACATACTAAACTTTCACATGACTACAGATTTTTTCAATGAGCTTAAATTAACTTAATTCAGGCCTTTGACTGTTCTTCCCCAATGTACCATAGAATAATCTGGCATGAGAAGGATTACAAAAGACTTGATTTAATTATATGCTGTGTCTGAGCAAATACAATTCAATTAAGGGAGATGTGATTATTAAATCTTAAATGCATTAGCATGCATCAATCAGCTGTATGAGCTTTAAATTAATAAATAGTTCTTACACAGTTACCCAACTATTAGACAGAGAATCTGAATTAAAACCTCTAATAAAATTAGCCCAAGTCTCTCAATGCATTTTTAAAGTATAATTTACTGAAAGGATCTTTATACACCAACTGTATGAAATTTGTTCTGATATTGCGTGATGTTGAAGCAGTAATATGTTCTGTCTTGTACCAAAATATAACTTTTTTGTATGAAGGGACTAATTGAAGTGAATACAGTACAACATTGGCATGTTTTTGTCTCAAATTAGCTGATTATCTAACGTTTCTATCAAAACTTCTGGTACTTTCCTTTTTAAGTATTTTTAGCCATTTTTCTTTCAAATTTTTAGTATAGCTACAAAGAGATATCACATATTTCAGTGACTAAATAGACAAAAGATGCTTAGTAAAGTAAAATTATGATTTCTATACAAGATGCCAGGAAAGCAAATTATAGTTTAAGTTACCAATGATTAAATCTATCTTATTAAGATAGATTTAATTTCTTCTAATAGGGTGCAGCCATTCAGTACCCAGCTCAAGATGATAATGAAAGGTGGGGAAGTTAGTTTTGTTAGATCTCCAAGATCTCGTAAGTCGGGAAGTTAGTTTTGTTAGATCTCCAAGATCTTGTAAGAAAATGCAAAGAATTGAAAATATGGCTGCAAAACCTGCTGTACTCAAGTTTCTGACATGTAAAGCTCAATCCATGTGACTTTATGGGGTTGACACAAGAAGGAAGCTGAGCAAGCAAAACTCTCCTCCAGAGACATCCCAAGGGCAGTGGTTCCCTTCTCTCCTTGGCTGGAGTCCTGGGAACCCTGAAACCAGGAGAGACCCCTGCCAGCTGCTGGAGAAGGCAGACCTTTTCCTCCTTGGTCTGACTGTCTCTGCTTATTCCCTTTAATTTTATTTATTTTTTCAGTTACCATTTCCTCCTAGAGCACACTGAGGAGGGAAGCAGACTGCAGCAGGAGAGATGCTGCCAGACCCGCGCAGCATCAGGGAAAGCAGCTGTCTCCTCTTCCCTTCTCAGGGTGACTGGAGAATTCTGTCCCTGTTGGATGATTCCCCAGTACCTGCTGTGCTCCTCTGAGAATTTTCATGCTGTTATATTAATGCATCTTCATCCCAGTGTTCCCAGCCACAGTGACGCAAGAGCTCTGTAAATATAACATCAAGGGAAGAAATTCCATTTGAGCAGGGCTTATTTTACTCCTTGGTGACACATGTAATTGCCTTTATCTGCTGCAATGAGATTTTTCATAAATCCTCACTACATGGTCTTGCTCAGTTTTCTATTGCTCAACTTCCAGGAATTTTTCTTTTGGCTAAATAGGCAGAGATAAAGAATGAAGAGTGAGAATATGTTCCATAAGGAGGAAGAAATACAGGCCAGAAGCCCTTTTGGAAGAGAGTTCTAAAGAAGCACAAATCTGCCTGCTTCTTTCAGCATTTTAACTGCATACACCCTCCCTTAAGCCGATTTATCCAGTTCTAAAGGCTCAGAGATTAGAATGAGGAACTTGAATGGTTTGTCCCCCACAGGTGTTAAAGCCAGCTTGCTCTTTTGTCTCTAAAACCCTTCCCAGCAGACTGCTGAAAGACAGGAGCCATTCATACAAGCCCTGCTCAGAGAGCTTGCCTGTGCTAGATGGAAAACAGAATGGAAAGCAGGAAGAGGGCTGATAGCAAGGCATATGGCTTTAGGTGGAGTATCTGGGTTCTGTGGAATCCTCATCCATTTGCTGGGAGGAAAAGAAGGTGCTTGGTTTAGCTGTATTCATCTACAGCAAATAGGAAAACTTGCTGTGAAAATGGTGAACTACACCAGCCAGGCCTCAGCCTAGGTAACAAAAAGGGGATTGAAAGGTGAAGTACTCTCTTTTCCATACAATCAAGGTGTCAAGGATAAAACCAACCAAGCCACCAAGCTGTATGAAAAGAACCTCTTTAGCTGCCAATATGCCAGAACCAAGAATCTAGTAATAAACTAGGAGATTTAGAACCAGTGTGTACGTATCGGTGATAGAAAATTACTCCAGATCATGGAAAATACTTGTGCAACTAAAATGGTTAGCATAGCTTGTTTGGGATAGACTAAGTGGATTGCAGAGCTTGGGAACAGCTCTCTGTATTGTGCCTGGCAACTCTAAAATAGTAGTCCTGAATATGACTCAAATATTAATAGACAGCAGAGGTAGATCTCATGGTGGTGTCTGCCATGGACCACAACACTGCAGCAAGTTGTGCATTATCACTATAAAGAGTTGTTTGTAACACACAGGAGGGAAAAATCTGTCATCTTTAGCTTTAACAACCTGTGCTGATGGTCACTTACAGCCAGTACAGAGCTTCTTACCAGTGGTTAAAAACTTATAGTAATAATATCCTGATTATGAAAATGCTGCATTAAACATGAAGCTCCTTGCCTTCATTCCAATAAATGCGGGGACTCATCTTTGAACTAAAATGAGTTGTAGCTTATGAGAAAGAGATCAGGAATTTGCTACATTTGATACTGGTATACAGAATAAAGTCCAAACAAATTATATGTGTTTTCAATGCAAAGGAGTGAATCTTGCAAATTATTTTGAGCCAAGCCATCTGGGAGAAAAGGTTTTAGACACTTATCAATCACTGTTCACATTGTTTTGCTAAAAACAAATCTCACATCCAGGAATAAAAGACTAGAAACCTATAATTAAAAAACTAGGAGAAGTAAAAATTCTGAATAAAATGGAAGTTGTACAAGTAGCAAGTAGAAAGAAGAACTGGTAGCAGTCAATACCAGTTGTAATGTCTAAAACATGGAGAATAGGTAAAGGAAAAATATACAGGAAAATAACCTGTAAGATACTAGGCAGGTATAATTATGCAGCTGGGGTCTATATAACTAGAAGAAATTTAAACAATAACTTTGGTATTTTACCTACTAGGCATAGAGGAGTGTGCACTGGCTTTAGTTCTCTAATGGAAGTGAAGTCAATGAGCTTATTGAGTTTAGCAAAATTAATAAAAGGAAGCAGTGGTCAGAACTTAGGACAAAACTTATGTTCTTCATGTTTCCTACTCCTAGCTTATTAATTAAGTATGAGGACTCAGCTGGTCCCTAGGCTCCCCTCTATTCCAGTGAGAGACAGAAACACCTCTACAGCATGACTGCCACCTTCAAACAGGTGTCTAAGCATGTAGACAGAAGCATCCTTTGGGCACATCTCTTCCACTGACTAGAATCTAGACAAGCAGCTTTATCCAGTGTCTTTCTCTTAGATGGTGAGATGAATTTAAGTTATGGGAGATGAATACCTGGCTCCTATGACATGATGATATTCCATAATTCAAAGCCATGAATCCCTATGTCCCCCCTGGATATCTATGTTTCTTCTTTTTGTCCTACAAGAGAAATAGACTTAAAAGAATCCTTTAAAAAATAAAACTAAAAAAAACCCTCAAGACAAAAGACAAAGACTTCCAAAATTTAAGTACAGCAGATAGTACAAGACGTTAAAAAGTTATGCCATGAAATCTTATTTTCTTGAAAACTCTGCATCAACCTGGGAACAGCAGCACAATAACTAAAAGCAAGTCAAGAATCGTTATTTAAGTATGCAGAACTTTTCTCAAGGGTGTGAAGATCCTTCCCTTTCTAAATACATTTTTCATATTTACTGTGCTCTGTTAAGCATGGCAGCACTAGCAGATAGCTGCCCAGCATTATGCCATTTATGAGGAGAGTTTCACAGGGTTTTCTTTTTACACAGACTATCTAAACAATAAAGTCATATCCCAGGTATGATTCTCCAAGTTTAATGTCAACACGTGCTTGGTAACATGCTGGGGTGAGAGGACTTTGTGTTATATAGATGACAGTACAAGTAGCATCTCCAAACATATTCTATTTGGCAAGGTACAAAGTTATATTTTGGTCATTCCTAGTTTAGCTGTTCCTGTAGTTCCAGCAGTGATATTTAAAACAAAAAAGTTCCTTTACCAAGACTGGCAGTTTAAAAAGCTTGGATTCATTATGAAGTAGAGATCAGATTCAACCTGAACAAAGGCTTTATACACCCACAGAAGTGAGTATCTATATCCTAAAGCCTGCAGGTTTTTAAATCAAAATCTGATGAGCTCTAAGGGCTTTGATCATCCTCTCCTAAGGTCTCAACTGTTGTAGAAAATCTCAGAGGAAGGTCATTTCTACAAAGGTCCTCTTAAAAATGTTCTGAGCCTCTCCCTTTCTCACATCTTGGCCTGCAGTCCTCCTTCTACAAAATGCAGTAAAGTCAGCTCAGCTTTTAGCACCTTCTTGGGTTGTGAAGGGAGTTGCTGTATCCTATGGTGTTTGATGAGTTTGCAGTGTGCCCAAACATCTTTTCCCATCCTACTCAGACTCTATTACCTCCTCCTGCACCAACAGATGCCCTCAGCAATTCTGCAGAGATCCCTAATACTGCAGGATGGGAAGCTCTTGCTCATGCTGTCAAAATTTTCTAACACAGCTAAGAGACCAAGAATCCTGACACTGTATTCTAAATGACTACTTAGGACTTGCTACTGTGCCATCAAGTGATTTTCAAACAATTATTTGGCTGAAAAAGAAGAGTTACACAATCAGGTTTAATTGTGTCAAGGTAGATCCTGTATTATAAATTCAACAGCTATTTTTAAACATATTGTATGGGATTCAATAGCAAAATTCTGGGGGATGGATATAGGCACATAACTTTCACATGCAACATTTTCATGTTGAAAATCATTCAGTAATCGGATTAATTCTTCTTTTTAATGAGATCCCTACTTTCTATTCAAATCACAAACTCTACCTCACATTTCTCCTTCTGGAGTATGAAATATTTTTATCAGCATTCAGCTGTTGAAGGGAATAGCAGGTTGGATGGCTCACTACAGGGGGTTGCTGCTTTTATCTTTTTTTATTCTTTTGTGGCACACACTTTGTATAGGCTGAAAAAGCCTGAAAATCCTTGCAATTTTACACCACTTCTTATGGAGTAGGAAACGCTGTACTTTCACATTCCCCCTAGATTAGAAATGTGTGCTGCGCCTTTGTCCTGGTAACACATAGAGCCAGCGAGAAAGCTGAAGGCAGAGCATGAGCTGCACAATAAAAATGGCCTCAGTAGGTGCCCAGTTACAAACAGGACTGGTTTTTGACCTACAGAGGACAGTGTGGGTACAAAAGTAAAGAAATCATGCTTACAGTGGGCTGAGGGGAGAGCAGGACATCACTGACAGGGAAGAAAAAGCTCTGAGTCCAGATAGAGGGGTTGAATCCAAGGAGTCTCCAGATGACTGACAGCATTAATGGAAGCAGCCTGGTGCCTGGAAAATGATAGCTAGGAAAAAATTGGAATGGCTTCTCTGTGACCACAGTTTGTCAGTAGGAGGTCTGGCCTCACACTGGAAGAGTGCACTGGATTGTGAAATGGAAAGAAGTAAAAGGAATTGACAGTAGAAATGAAAGAGGAGCAGAATGGTGGGGTTTTTTTACTGTAAAAACTGCTCTCTTTACAGTAAAACTGGACCTTGGAGAGTAACCTGTTTACCTGGATTTTTCTACTAGAACTCCTGAAATACAATCAAACACCTGCAACAAATGAAAGGAGCCAGGAGGAAGGGAAAAGGCTCTTTTTTGATATCTTCTACTTTAATGTGTTTAATAACTGTGTAGCTGACTTCTGCACAGCTTGGCTCTGGCAGACAGAGTTATTTAATACCGTAATAGACAAGATAACTGACAATTTTGTAGAAAACATTAACATTGCAAATGTTGAGATTAGGAACTTGGCAACTTTGATAGAGGCTGTATCAATCATTCATATTATTGTTGTACTCAGAGTTTTCTGCCCTCGATCCCTGGGAACAGTACAAAGAATTAAAATTCAACAGTAAAAATATTTAAGCATGAGCCAAGTTAAACAGAGGGAGATCTTAAACTGAAACTTTCTCAGCAGGACATTTTGCTACTAGGAGAGAGTTTTTAACTCAAAGTAAAACTCCTAAAGTGAATTTATACAAGTAATTAAGGATAACCAAAGGGCAACATCAGTTAATATTAAGGGATAGTTATGACATCATACACTGCATATGAAATTCTGAATTATATTAAACTGGGATGCCAAGAATTTTAGAGGATCACAGTTTGTTTCAAAGTGAAAAGATACAAAAAGTCAGTACCAGCAAGGATAGATGTGTCTTGGACATGGGACTCAAAGAACTTTAAAGGCAAAATTTTATACATGATTTAGCTGTGGTTTCAATAGCTCTATAAATTTAAGCATATAATAAGTCCCTAAAGTGATCAGAGTAGGAATAACTTTTTAGCTCCAAACGGATACAGACGGTGAAGAAAGTCTAGGAATATAGCTGTTAAAATATCACAAGCATCTGTCAATCCTGTCCTGTCTGCTATGCCCATTGACAGCAGAATTGCTTTTCCTTCCCCTGCTAAAGTACCTCATATCTATCTCTAATTATATTTACTGCAGGAAGAGAGATGGTCGGATATTTCAAAAATATAGATTTCTCTCATTATATCACAATTATGTAATCTGCTGTTGGAAGGAAGAATTTGCATGCAAAACAGTGTGAATAGGATCTATTCCTAAATAAAATCTCTTCTGACAATAGTAACTAAAAGCAGTCCTTATCTCTCTGAGCTAGGAAAAGCCTTGAACACATTCTGAGACTTGCCAGAGCCCTTCCCATTAAGCTCAACACATCCTAACTCTCTCCCAGTTAATCAGTAGCTACTGCCATCCATTCTCATTAGAATAAATCTGTTCCCCAGGAGATATCCCAATAAACTGGTGGTCCCAATTAAAATCATTCCAATTAATTTGCACTCCATGAGGGTTTTAGTGTTACTTCATCTAAATCCAGACTAAAACTTCTTCTGCTATCTTGTGTGACTTCGCCAGCAATTTTCCTACAAAAAGGGCTAAAAATTTATTCCATAGAAGGGATCTATCCTATGGAGATGCTA